>NW_024070192.1:1358531-1361863 GCF_014754425.2 Oryx dammah | reverse complement strand
GCGCCCGCCTGAAGCCGGAGCTGGCACAGAGAGTGGCGGGAGTGAGGCTGGAGGTGTCGGCATCCGGATTGGGAGAGGGTACTCTACGCAGCACTGCTGGATGGTGAGCAGCCTCAGCTCACATGTCATGAACTCAAAGAAGCTTATCTTTTTTTAAAAAAAAATGTTATTGGAGTGTAGTTAGAGAGGGAAGTGGCACCCACTCCAGTGTTCCTGCCTGGGAAATTCTGTGGCCAGAGGAGCCTGGTGGGGCAGAGTCCATGGGGTCGCAAAAAGTCAGACACGACTGAGCGCCTACACAACAGTGTTGTGTTAGTTGGGGTGTGTGGCAAAGTGGATCATCAGTCACACACACACACACACACACACACACACACACAGGCCCAGTCTTTTTAGATTCTTTTCTCACGTGGTCAGCACAGAGTATCGACTCGAGTTCCCTGTGCGTACGGTAGGTTCTTCTCAGTCACCTAATGTATACACGGTAGTGTCTGTCTGTCTGTCCCAATCAAAGCAGCTTTTCTGATTAGCAGTTGGTACTGCACACAGATCACCCGGAAGCTTCCTGCTCCAAATGGCAACAGTTGTTTTACCTCTCAAGGAAGTTTCTGTAGCTCTGGAATCGGGGACGGCTTAGTTGGAGGCTGTGAATCAGAGCCTCTCGTGTGGCTGCAGTCATGAAACAGTCACACAAGTAGTCAGGAAGTCAATACAAAATGACATGTTGGGTCATGAACTTTAAGGACATGGCTTGTGCGCTCTCGTGCAGAGTCAGGAATGGCCCCTGGGGTGCTTTTAAAACCTGCCTACAGTTCTGAGGGCTTCCCAGGTGGCTCAGTGGTAAAGAATTCACCTGGAGTGCAGGAGACCCAGGTTTGATCCCTGGGTCGGGAAGGGCCCCTGGAGAAGGGCATGGCAACCCACTCCAGTATTCTTGCCTGGAAACCCCATGGACAGCGGAGCCTGGTGGACCACAGTCCAGGGGTCACGGAGAGTTGGACACTGCGGGCCTGAGCATGCCCGGTTCGGCGACCCCCGTCCACCCTGAGGGGGAGGGCTTGGCGGTCACCCCTTCCTCCCCTCGGGGTCTCTCCAGGAGGTCCCTTGGCCTTCCTCACAGCATCAGGCATCTCGCCGCCTACAGGTGGTCGGAAGCTCTGAGGGCAAATACCGCAGGGAAGGAGGGTGGTGGCTGCCCGCTTTCATGGCCCAGCCTCAGAAGCTGCACAGGGCCGGCTTCCTGACGTGCTCTGTTGGTCAAAACAGCCGGAAACCCCGCCCGGTCTCTGTGGGGGAGGACACAGACCCTCCTCACAGTGGGGGGAACCGCAGACAGATTCATAAGGTGCCGCAGGGCCACCCGATCCTGCAGGCAGCACACGGAATCGTCCCTCGGGCACACAGCGAGGCTGGTGATTCTGTATTGATTTCTTGACTCTTTCTCTAATATCATGGAATGCGTCCCTAGGGCACGCAGCGAGGCTGGTGATTCTGTATTTATTTCTTGACTCTTTCTCTAATATTTAGACCAGAAGCTATTCAAGGGCAAGACACACGTTTGTGTATCACGCCGTTTGGAAATACCATTTACTGGGTGACTTAAACGGCAGACACTCATTTTCTCACAGTCCTGGAGGTGGGGAAGTCAGAGTTCACGGTTCTGCCAGGGTTTGGTTTCTGATGGTGCCTCTCTTCTCGGCTTGCAGATGGCTGGTGGCCTTTTTGTTGGTGGTGGTGGTGGGGCGGTGGGGAGAGGAGAGAGGCTGTCCAATGTCTTCTGTTCCCAGGGCACGAATCCTGTCCTAAGGGCCCCACCCATATGACCTCATCTAATGGCTTCTAAACTCTAAGTGCTTCTTAAAGGCCCTACCTCCAGGTACTATCACACTGGGAGCTAGGGCTTCAGCACATGAGTTCTGGGGGAGAGTTGCTAACATTCAGACCTTCACAGTCTGGTTCTCCCAGTGCTTGGATCAGAGTGGAGATCAATAAATACAACATCAGAAGACTGTGGGAATGAGTGAATAACTGATTGATTAAGGGATACTTTTGCTTTAAAGATCATAAAGTGACAAACTAAGATAATTCCTCACTCACAGTTCTCTAGGAGCCCATTCTCCTCCAGTAAGCTCCGTCGCAGACAAGCAAAGCCAGGGAGGACACAGCAGTAAATCAGCCCTCGGCTGTATCTCCAGGGCTGCCAGCATTATGGGAAGTCCCCAGGGCCCCAGGCCATCTGTGGTTCATCTGCCTGCTAGTTAACCCAGTAGAAGACTCACTTAGGTTGGCAAGGGGACAGTGTTTATAGTTAACTTCTGGAGGAGGTTGCAGAGCGCCCCACGGGAAGGACCCTCCCCGCCCACCTTGCTCGCTGGGTGTTCTGAAGTTACTCAAACACGTGAGCTGGCACATGAACCCGCCGACCGAGTCTTGAGAGGGTGTGTGCGTCATCCTGCGTTGCCTGGGAGAACAGAGCCTCCCAGAGCAGAGCGCAGGTCGCCGTGGAAACGGTGCTGATGGGTCCATGGTGAGATAAGGAGCATGGCCTCGTTTCCTACCTGTGATGGCGGGGGAGACTTCGATGCGAAGGAACACAAGTAACCTTTCCCAGGAATCAGCTAGGGGGCTCAGGAAAACTCTGACTTGGCACACATTCTCTGAAGCCGCAGAGGGGAAGAGACGCTGGAGAGAAGCTGGGACTCCCCGTGCAGGCTCTGGAGTTGCAGGCCGCCCCCTACCTTGGATGTCGATGATGTTGTTTATCAGAGCAGGGAAAGTTCAGAAGCCGGGTGGGTGGATGTCAGCCCGGAAAGTCCTCCCTACTCCTGCAGGGGTGATGTGGGTGGGGATGGTCAGACCCTCAGCTGGTCATGGGGGCCTCAATCACCTCGCGCCCCGTGCTCCTGGGAGAAGCTGGACTCTGGGACCCGTCCCCAGTTCAGGTCCCACCTCTGCCCCCTGGTGGCCCCGTGACCCTCAGTTGGGGCTCAGCCTCTCTCTCTGCTTCAGTCCCTGGGCTGCAAGGTGAGGCTCGCTCATGGGGAGGATCTGATGAGTCAATATGTGTAGAAGTTCTAACAACAACAATAAAAGTTCTGAGCAGGGAGCAGGGTACTCAGCACGTAGGTGTGGTGAGAGGGTTTGCTCTTTTCAGCATCGTCATTATTATTATGGCAAATTCAGCTTATCTGGGCAGATCCGGAGAGTGGTCTGGAATGGGGTCCATCAGGAAGGGGGTCCATCAGGAAGGGGGATCCATCAGGAATGGGGTTTCATCAGGAATGGGGTCCATCAGGAAGGGGAGGTCCATCAGGAAGGGGGGGTCCATCAGG
>NW_024070192.1:1333039-1353531 GCF_014754425.2 Oryx dammah | reverse complement strand
AGCAGGAAGGGGGGGTCCAGCAGGAAAGGGGGGCCAACCGGGAGGGGGGGGTCCATCAGGAAGGGGGGTCCAGCAGGAAGGGGGTCCATCAGTGAGCAAGGGCTGTGGCATCTTTCTGGCCTCTGACGTGGCTTGTGGCTTTTCAGGGCCGGGAAGGAACGGAACAAAGTGGACCGATGCGTGCTGGACTGCCAGGAGAAGGCGTACTGGCTGGTGCAGCGGTGCCCTGTGAGTACCCTCTCCTGGCTCACCCGCCTCCTCACCCGCCTCCTCACCCGCCTCTGCTTACGCCTGCCTGCCCCACCCATACTCCCCACCCGCGTGCGGCTCATCTCTCTGGGGCTGGAACTGAATCTGCGGGAGCTCAGTGTTGGCTCGCGTCCAGGGGCCTCTGGCTGGCAGAGGAGATTGCCTGACTGGATGGAGTCTGCCCGCGGCCCGTCCGTTGGTGTCAGGATGGAGCGAAGTTCCCTAACGGAGGGACCGGAATGAGTCTGCCTTGTGTGAGGGCTGGGACGCGATGCCTTGGAAAAAGAATATAAGAAGAAAAAACTGCACTTTTCTCGGGGTCCGGTGGTTAAGACTCTGCTCCCGGTGCAGGGGCTTAGGTTCAGTCTCTTGTCGGGGAACTAAGACGCCACGCATGGCATGGTGCGGCCAAAAAATTAAAAGAAGAAGATGAGGAAAGAACTAGAGCCCAGGCCACAGGGCACGCGTTGCGGGAACCGGAGCTGCCTCGCGGTCCCACGCCCCGGTTCCCGCGCCGCCTCTCCCTTCCTGCGTCCGGTCCCGCTGGCGGAGGCAGGAGGCAGCGGTGAGCGTGTGCTCAGCCTGGGGGTTCGAGCGCGGGGCTCGGGGGCGGTTAGAGGCCGAGAGAGACCAGCCGTGACGGCCACGTGCCCTGTCCGCTCGTTCCGGGGAAGGCCGGCCTCGGCGCGCAGCAGAGGCGGTGTCTGTTCACGCCTGCGCCGGACCCCGATCGCTGCAGGCGAAGGGATTCGGAGAAGTCAGCTGTCCAGACCCGAGCTCCTCCTTTTCCGGGAACCGAGTTCTCAGGACCAGAGTGACTGCGTCCCCCGCGGTGTCCAAGCTCCTGGACTGTTTGAACTTGGAGCCCATCAGGATTTGGCCGTTCCGCTCATTTTCTTTCTGGATTCAGAACAGACAGCCCATAGGCGTTCCACCTGTGAAGGCGTTGTTGTGGACGCCGTGCTGGCCTGGGCTCCGCGCTAGGCCTCATGCGATTTCTTTCTCCTTCAGAAAAAGCTTCGTCCTCTCTCTGGCTGTCTCAGGTCCTCCCTGCTGCACGCGGGGCCTTTGGTGGCGGCGTGTGGGATCCAGTTCCCCGACCGGGGACGGAAGCCGGGCCTGTGCGTTGGGAGCGCGGAGCCTTGGGCACGGGAGCACCAGGCGCGTCCCTGCGCGCACGTTCCTACCTCACCTCTCGGCCCCTGTGGGAGGCACTGCGATTAGTCTCGTTTTGCTGATGAGGGAGCAGAGCCCCAGGGCTGGTGCCGACTCCCTGTGAGAGCCCGCGTACCCGCTCTCCCTCCCGGAGAGCTCCTCTGCCTCCCACGACAGCACCACGTGGTCTCACTGGGCGCAAGGCCTTAATCACCTCCTCAGTCATGAGAGCATCTGGTGACTGCTGCTCAGAGGCACCTGCCCCCTCGTGGGTGGCCCTGGGGAGCTGTGTTCAGAACGAGGCCTGATGTGAAAGAGCACATGTGAACAGGCGTGAGCACATGTGAACAGACATGAGCACACGTGAAAGACGCAAGCAGACGTGAACAGACGTGAGCACACGTGAAAGACGCGAGCAGACGTGAGCACACGTGAAAGACGTGAACAGGCGTGAACAGACGTGAGCACACGTGAAAGACGTGAACAGGCGTGAACAGACGTGAGCACACGTGAAAGACGTGAGCAGACGTGAGCACACGTGAGCACACGTGGAAGACGTGAACAGGCGTGAACAGACGTGAGCACACGTGAAAGACACGAGCAGACGTGAGCAGAGGTGAGCACACGTGAAAGACGTGAGCAGACATGAGCAGACGTGAGCACACGTGAAAGACGCAAGCAGACGTGGTCAGACATCAACAGTGTGAGCACATGCGAATAGATGTGAGCAGACACGAGCAGATGTGAGCACATGTGAACAGACATGAGCAGGTGTGAACAGATGTGAACAGACGTGAGCACATGTGAAAGACACGAGCAGACTTGAACACACATGAGTACAAGTGAAAGACGCGAGCAGATGCGGGCAGATATCAACAGCGTGAGCACATGCGAATAGACGTGAGCAGACATGAACAGACATGAGCAGACACGAGCAGACGTGAACAGACATGAAAGGCATGAGCAGACGTGAGCACACATGAGTACACGTGAAAGACACGAGCAGACGGGAGCACATGTGAGCAGATGTGAGCAGACATGAAGCCGCTCTCACACCCCGGCCCCCTCCCGGCTGCCCCTCTCTATCGGAACTGGACTGGGAGCTGGGGACGAGACCAGGGTGTCCCCGAGTTTTTTAAAACTCTCAGCCTCTTGGTGGACTGGAGCGTCAGGATGAGGGCCGCGTCTTGTCTGAGGAGCATCCACTTTGAAGGTCTGTCTCGGGCGGGGATGAAGCGATCTGACTGACAGGCCAGCAGCCCAGGCCATCAGATGGTCTCCGGGAGCACTCATCGAGAGCATCCGCCCTGGGCTGCACGCAGCTGCGCAGCTCCCCGGCTGCTGACGGCCACCGCCACCCTTGTTTCCTGTGCCCTGACGTCAGCTCTGAGGGGTCTCCATTCCAGCTGCCTCTGGGGTCCCAGAAACTGCATCAGAGTGTGGGTCAAGTGTGTGTGTGTGTGAGAGAGAATGTAAGACTGTTTTCCGTCTCCCTGGGATGGGAGGTCCCGAACAGAGGAAGTGAAAGAACTCAACCCCTGGCCCCAGGAGTTCAGAGCGGGAGCAGGACTGGCCGGGGAGGTGGCCTGGTGTAGGCGGCAGAGCCGGAGCCCAGCTCTGGGCCTGGCCTCTCCACCGTGATCTTAGGGGGAACATGAGGCCTTGCCTGGTGACAGCGACCCTCCGTTGTGAGCTTCCATCGTGCTAAATCCTACAAGAACCAGACAGACAGGAGGGGTCGTCTCTGGTTGTCAGCACAGAGAGAAGTCGTTTCCAAGATCCTCCCCCGAGCTGGGGGATGGCAGGATCCAGATCAGAACTTCTGGGTGCTTGACTGAAGCCTGGACTCTCCAGAGCAGTGAAGTGGAGTGCAGCAGTTGGGAGGTCCCTGTGCCAATCCCAGAACTCTGATCCAGTCTGTGTGTTAATCCATCTACCCATCCACCCACCCGCCCACCCATCCATCCACCCCACATCCACCCACCCGCCCACCCACCCCTCACTCACCCATCCACCCATCCTTCCATCCATCCACCCATCCATTTATTTATCCATCTATCCACCAGTCCCTTGGACTGCAAGGAGATCAAACCAGTCCATCCTAAAGGAAATCAACCCTCAATATTCATTGGAAGGACTGATGCTGAAGCTCCAATGTTTTGGCCACCTGATACAAAGAGGCCGACTCAGTAGAAAAGACCCTGATGCTGGGAAAGATGGAAGGCAAAAGGAGAAGAGGGTGGCAGAGGATGAAATGGTTAGACAGCATCACTGACTCAATGGACATGCATCTGAGCAAACTCCGGGAGATGGTGGAGGACAGAGGAGCCTGGAGTGCTGCGGTCCATGGGTCACAGAGAGTCAGACCTGACTTGGTGACTGAACCACGACCACCGCCCTCCCACCCACCCACCCATCCATCCATCCATCCATCCACCCTCCCTCTCTTCCTCTGGGGATGCTGTGGTGGACCCCAGAGGAAGGGGAAGACCCCCCCACCTGGGGAATCTTACTACCCCTGTAGCTCCCCACAGACTGGGCCACACCCCTCAGCTTGGTCTCACGATAGGCAGCTTGGCCAGAATCCAAAGTTGATCAGAAACTGGAGACTCTCCCTCCAGTGGTCCTCAACACTGATTTTTTCCTCATTCAGCCAGGAGTGAGCAACGTGCTGGACTACGGCCTGGACCGAGTGACTGACCCAAATGAAGACCAGGTAAACCAGGTCAGTCTCTGCTGCGCACGTTGGGCAGGGCCTGGGCCTGGGGGTCTTCTGCTGCGCAGGTAGCTGCGTGCCATTGTCTGTCTGCGTCTGTAGGGCAGTGGAGCCTCTGCCCTGAGACGGCCCGGGAGAGGAGGCCTGTGTGCACTGTGGCGTCAGAGACGGGAGGCCAGGGCAGGGGTTCTGGTCAGGAGAGTGGGCGTGGGCAGGCCAGGGCAATGGGGTCTAATGGCTGGTTTTCAGACTCCTGAATCACTTCCCTCTTTGAAAATCTGATGAAACTTATCAACCCGTGTCAGCCAGAGAGCCCCAGACAGGCCTTTTGCACACCGCTTCCACCAGTTCCCTTCCCCCTCAAAGACAGTAGGCCCCAGGCTCACAACCCTTGAGTCAACTTTCGGTTTAAACCTTAATCCACACGACAGGACCGGGTCCCTCCACTTTCTTTTGCATCTCAGTCGGGTGGGATCTTTGCTTTTTTTTTTTAAAAGGACCCCTTTCCCCAGTAGGCCACCGCTGATGATGAACTGTTTTCTATGATGGGTTTTTATTTAAGGAAATGTGGTTCAGAAGCTGCTGAAACAGAGGGCACCCCGATTAGGGTTTCCCAGGCATGGCACAGTTATTTGAGGCAGATAGTTCTGTGGGGCTATCCCGTGCCTTGTGGGGTGATCCGAAGCACCCCTGGCCTCCCGCACTGGATATCTGTAGCTCTGAGCATCTCCCTGACGCCTCCCAGTCCTGACGATCCGAAGTGTCTCCAGACATCATCTGGTGGCCTTGGGAGCCAAGACTGTCCAGGCTGAGAACACAGGTCCCAGTAAACCAGCCTATCCCCACTGAAACTAGCTGTGGACGGCTCCCTTGCTCTCTGTGCACCGCTGAGTTTGGCAGCAAGCAGCCAGGGGCCTCGTTACCTTGTGGATCACCTGTAAGCCTCAGCGGTCCCTGGAAGTGCTGGCAGGAAGTCTGACTTGTATTCTTAGCCCACGGGGACCCCCACCAGTGCGTACAGGTTTTGGCTGGGGTCCACATGGAGGGCGTCCATACGCAGAGGACACTGCTGGGACTCCGCTGGGCCCCCTGCCCCTAATTCAGAGCCCCCCTCCCTTGATACATGTCTGGCACCGTCAGCGGCCTTTTCCACATTCCCTGCGTCAGATGACAGATAATTGCCCAGGCCTTGTCGGCTTGGTTGCCATGGAAACAGCATCATCAAGGAAAATACTGAACAGGGCTGGGAGATTTGCTCTTTTGTGGATGCTGGCAGCTCTGGACACCTGTGTGGCCTGGAGAAAGGCGTGTGGAGGGGAGACCCCCACTCAGCCCGACCAGCCACACACCGCGCATGTGTGTGTGCATGTGTGTACCTCTGTATTGTGTCTGTATCTTTCTGTGTGTATGCTATGCGGATATGCATGCCTCTGTGTGTATACTGTATGTATGTGTGTGTTTCATGAATATATGCGTGTGTGCACGTGTGCTTGCATTGTATGCGTCTGTGTCTGTATTATGTATGCACGCATGTCTGTCTGTGTGCGACTCTGTATGTGCGCGTGCACGTGTGTGTGGGGGTGTGGATTGTGTGGATGTATGCGTATTTGTGTACATGAGTATTGTGTGTCTCTCTGTGTATGATGTGTGTGTATTGTGTGTGTCTCTGTATGTGTGTGTATGTATATTGTGTGTGTCTCTGTTTATATGTGTCTGTGTGTCTGTATTATGTGTGTATTATGTGTGTGTGTGTGTGCGCGTGTGTGTATGCATGCATGTGTATTGAGTGTGTGTGTGTCCATGGCAGAGGCGGGCCCTCTGGCTCTGGCCTCGGCAGGACGGCTGAGATGCTGAGTGAGCGGCCTCACGGGGGCGCTCGAAGGGTGACTCCCCAGGGGTAGCCAGCCCCTCCTGGCTGAGGCAGGGTCCTCAGGGCCTCTTTCTGGGCAAAGGCAGGCGACGCACTCCTCCTGGAGCCCAGGCCGAGGCTGGGGAGGCTGCAGCCGCGGTGCCAGGGGCGGGGGCGCCGAGGGGTGGGGGCGCGGGAGGGGCACCGGTGGGTGTTGTGGCCGGGTACCCACTGTCTCTCTGTCTCTCTTCCACCAGCTCCCCTCCTCCGTCTGCACTCAGGCTGCCCCGGCGCCTTAAGAAGAACAAAGACTTGTAACTCTCCTGCTCGCAAGCCCACCCCCGGCCCTCCACCCAGGCCCAGGGCGGGTGTGTGTGCGCCCCGTCCTGCAGCTGGACCCAGTGTCCCTGCTTGTCTGGCCCGAGCACAGGGTGCAGGGAGCGGGCAGCGTGCCCCAGGAGCTGGGTGTCCGGAGGCGTCGGATTTCTGCCTCACTTCAGAGACCGTCTCCCTGTGCTGGTTTGAAGAGGGCTCATTTCTGACAGTTTGTAAATTCTTGGAAAGACCTCTTTTCCTTAAACAGAGGCCGACGACCCAGAAACTGTAAACACCATGGAGAGAGTGCAGAGGCTGGGGTTTGTCAGATGCCTGGGGCTCTGGGGGACCTCCTGCCTCAGGCTGGTGGCCACGGGGGCTGCCCAGCCTGAGGAGGAGCCAACCGGAGAGGGGTGGCCCAGGGAGCGGGTCCTCTTGCTCCCGCCGCCCTGGCGAGTGGGGTGCCCTAATCTCAGAGAGCACCTGTCCCCACGGGGAGCAGGCTGAGTGGCGGCCCGCCCCAGCCTGGCTGTGGGCAGTGGTGCTGGGGCCGCCCCCCTGGACTCCAGCAGGGTCTCCAGGTCGTTCTGTGACAAGGGCCAGTGGGAGCTCTGACATCAGGGTGAGGCCCCCTCCCCGCTTCTGCAGTTGCGTCCTCTCGGACAAGCTGTGGCTCACGCAAGCTCTAGAGCTCAAAGCCTCAGTTTCCTCGTCTGTAAAATGGGAATAAGGAGAGTGCCTCCTTCGGGCTGAGCGAGGCCATTTATGCCCCGCGTCTGGAGTGGGATCGGCGCGTGTGCACTCTGGCCACGGCAGCGCTGACTGTTGCCATGACCCTCTCTCTGCTGCCGGAGAGGGAACCTGTGGGGCCCGGAGACCCTCGGCCCCATCTGGGAGGCTCTCCCTCACCCCGGGTGTCCCTGTTCATCCTCCTTTCTTCTCATCCTTCTGCCCTGACTGTTGGCGGCGGAGGCAGGCACACGCCAGCCCCACCGCCCTGCCTGGCCCCGTGGGCGGCTGCAGAGAGCAGCGCCGTCCACAGCAGCGGCCACTCCGGCCTTTGGGGGAAGGGCAGACACGTGGCTGCAGGGTCACGGGCTGTGCCCTGCGGAGCTCCGGCCAGGAGCCCTCCGTGAGCCACGCCCCTCGCCCCGTGTGTCCCCGCCAGCTGGGGACAGGCAGCTGTCTTCCTCTGGCTCCTATGTGACCTGCGGTGGCCGGGGCTTCGGCCCCAGGGGCTCCGTGTGGACTCAGCGAGCGGCTTGTGACGCGGAAGCTCTGGCGTCTGTGTTCACAAGTTGGGGACACAGGCACAGGGGGTGGGCTGCCCGTCGCAGACACACTCTCGGGGCTGGCGAAGCCCGGTGAGAGCTGACGGGCCCCCAGCCCCCTCGGGGTCTTGTTGACGTGTCCCGATGTCCGCTGCACGGCTTCTGGAGGCTTTGCCGGAGTTTATTCTCTTCTCCCAGCAGCGTGGTGAGAGCGGTCACGCCAGTTCCGTTTTGCGGAGAGACTGAGCCGTCTGTCCAGGCCGGGCCGGCCCGGGGGCATGTGGGTCCTCACGGCCCTGTAGCTGCTGCGCCTCCGGGTACCGCCTCCCCATCCCCAGCCGCACCCTGCGGTCCTGCGCCCGGCGCCCCCTTCATGGCAGGGTCTGTGCTCAGGCCCCCAGCTCTACACGTTGATGCTCTGCTGTTCTAGAACCTTCTCTAGGTCCCTAGTGCCCTGGAAGCTGTGCGGTCAGTCCCGCCCCCATCGGGAAGCACACTGCGGGACAAGGACTCCTTCCGATGCTCGCAGCCTCGGACTTTCATCTCCTTGGACGGCTGGCCGCCCCCTTCTCTTTTCCGGGCCGCTTTGCCGGCACCGCTTCCGCTCTCGGATTTCCCGGTTTCCGGCTTCACCACTGGGCCCATGTTCCCGGCGTCCCTGGTTCCTCCCCACCTTGCGTTTCACTCCGCGGCTTGCCCGGCCCTCACATCTGTTTCTGCACAGATAGCCTGCCTGATCGCCTGACCCCAGGGTCGCTGCTCATCCCTCCCCGGGGTTGCCCAGCCTCTGCCCCCGTCACCCCAGGGCACGACCTTGAGCCCTCCTGCCCTGGACCATCGTCTGCAGCCTGCATCTGGGTCTCAGGGCCGGCACGCGGGCCACAGGGCTGTGTGCAAACAGGCTCTGGACGTGTCCCTATTTGGGCAACTCTGGAAAAATCCCAAGTCAGAATCCGGGGAATGCAGAGAATGCTAAGATTCCTTGGGTGGGGTGCTCCTCCTCTGACAGCGTCCTCCCTGGGCTGAGGGATAAAGAGGTGACTTCACTCCCGGAGGGCCAGCTGTGGAGACAGTGGGGTTTGTGCGTGCCTTCCAGGGTGCAAGACATGTTCATCTGTAGTCTTACCATGAGACGGCTTTCTCAGAATTGCTTACAAATATGTGTGTGTGCTTTTTAATGGGATATCCTGGTGGCTCAGATGGTAAAGAGTCTGCCTGCAAAGTGGGAGACCTGGGTTCGATCCCTCTATTGGAAAGATCCCCTGGAGAAGGAAATGGCAACCCACTCCAGTACTTTGTAATAACTGCACTTTGATTAAATGTTTCTTGTGACCTTTCCTGCTTCCCTGGTGGCTCAGAGGTAAAGAACCCACTTGCCAATGCAGGAGATGCAGCTTTGACCCCTGGGTCGGGAAGGTCCCCTGAAGGAGGCATGACAGCCCACTCCAGGATTCTTGCCTGGAGAATCCCATGGACAGAGGAGCCTGGTGGGCTACAGTCCACAGAGTTGCAGAGTCGGACCCGACTTAGCGACTGAGCACACACACACGCCTGGCCTTTTCTGTATTGATAGTAACCATCGTATTGATAGGTCTGTGAGGCTTAACAAACAAAATACAGGAGGCCCAGTTAAGCCTGAATTTCACGCAGGCAGCAGATCCTTCTGCTGGTGTGACTGTGTCCCCAGTATTGCCTGGGCATCCTGATTGGTCTCCTGATGGGGCTAAAGTGGTACCTGCACGTTCTTGGCAGAAGCATCTGAGCCCTCATCAGCAGCCAGTGCTTAGGGTCCCGCCCCACGCCAGCCACTCCGGATTGTGTCACTCAGTTCCCCTTTGCTGTCCCTCTTTACGGATGAGAAAGCGGAGGCTTCCAGATGCCAGGCAACTTATCCAGAGTCAGGTAGCCAAGAAGTGACAGAACCGGGATTTTGACCTTTCCGACCCAGAAGGTCAAATACTCTTTTAATGACCCCCATCCTGTCCAATTCTCTCTCTGTCTTTGCAGAGAAGTTCAGAACCTCTCCCCTACTGCCAAGATACGCACTCTCCAGACAGGAGAGAGGCTCCCTGTATGTTAGCCTAGAGAAGGCAGGTCCCATGGACAGACGGTTGTTTTTTTTAATGATAATATGTTTTTTTTTTTTTAATAGTTGGGCTTCCCAGGTGGCGCTAGTGGTAAAGAACCTGCCTGTGAATGCAGGAGACAGGAGAGACGTGGTTTCTGTCGCTGCGTCGGGAAGATGCCCTGGAGAAGGAAATGGCAACCCACTCCAGTATTCTTGCCTAGAGCTTCCCATGGACAGAGGAGCCCGGTGGGCTACAGTCCATGGGGTCGCGAAGAGTCAGAGACGGCTGAAGCGGCTCAGCAGGCGCGCAGCGGCGTTTCAGCGCTGATTCTGTGCTGTGCAACCAAGTGAGCCAGCGCACCTGTGTCCCCTCCCTCCCTCCGCCCCACGGTGGACATCAGCTTTTAAAGTTAGAAATAAACGCTGACGTTCATGCGGGTGGTCCAGGGTGGAGGTGGACAAGCTCTTAGACCCCAAGGAACCCGCTGCCGTCCGATTCCCAGGAGATCGCTGGTAGTTTGGGGGAACCAGAAAGCCCACAGCAAGCCCAGCGCCCTGAAAGGATAGTAAAGTCAAGAAGGGAATTAAAATATTAAAAAGTTTAACACCCTGAAGACCGAGATAGTGGCCCCAGAAACAGCAGGTATTAGGCCGAAGTGAGACCACACAGTAGACTAGAAGTGAGTGCACTTGTGGCCGGAGGTGTGTGAGGACAGCTCCCGGGGGCCCGGAGACCGTGGGCAGGCTGGACTGCGCGTCTCGTCCGTGGCTGCCCGCACAGTGCGCACGGCCAGGAACAGTGGCTCATCCTGGGGCCTGGGCACCAAGGGAGGCGGTCTGAGGCCCTGCCCGCCGGGCACCCCGAGCACAGTTGCAGTTGTTACCAACGTCAGTGTGTCCAGGCTCCAGCCTTGTTGAGATAATATTGGTGTTATTACGTGTGCAGGTTTCAGGGGTACAGTGTGTGGTTAGATGCGAATAGATACGGCAAAGTGAGTTCCACCGATGAGTTCACACCTCCACCCTTGACTTTGTGGTGTAACGGTTTAGATCTGTGCTGTGCACAACATGTAATACAGCACCGTTAATATGGTCACCGGGCTGTGGGCTGGATCCCAGGTCGTCCTTCGCTTCCAGCTGGGAGTGTGTCTTACCGTCGTTTGTGTTAATTAAAGAGTCGGGTGTGTGCTTCCTCTTGGGTTGGGGCTCTCACATTCTTTTCTGTGTTTTGGTTTCTTTTGTGTTTTCTGGTTTCTTTCTGTTTTTGTTTTTTATTGGAGTGTAGCTGGTTTACAGTGCTGTGTTAGCCTCAGGTTTACAGAGAAGTGAATCAGTTAAATATATACACGTGTCCTTTTTTCTGGATTCTTTTACCACTCCGTTGCTGAGTAGAGTTCCCTGTGCTGAGCAGCAGGCCCTCATTCTTTATATGTTTTACGTGAAGTAGTGTCTCATGGCTGGACAGGGGCAGCCCATTCGGCACTAGCCTCAGTCTCAGGGCAAGCGAGGAACAGGTGAAGAGAAGACACCATTTTCCGATTCTCCTGGGTCACTGCTCAGACTTGTTTGTTTTTGAACAGCCCTTTTTCAGCCTTTCTTGCTGTGGTCCCTGTTTTCTCCTGGCCGCGCTGTGCTTTATGTGGGATCTTAGCCCTCTGACCAGGGATGGAACCCGAGCCCCCCACAGTGGAAGCGCAGCCTCAGCCTCCGGACTCCCAGGGAAGCCCCACTTCTCGGCGTGCCAAGGTCCCATCTGGGTTTGAATCCTGGTTCAGCCAGTTACCAACCAGGAGATGTCAGAACCTTGGTTTCCGAAAATTAGAATAATAAAACCTCCCTCCCTTAAACTTTCTAAGGGCTCAGAGAGGTGTAAATTGCTTTGTATATAGCTAGGTGATTATTATCACACAAAAGTCCAACTTCTCTTTTGAGCAGAAGGCATAAACCAGTAGATACTCTTCTTAATCCATTTCCGCATGACTTGAACAGAAGCATCTGATTATATTAGATTTGAGTGCAAATCCACCCTGTCCCTGGGGTCCTTTTCCACCTGAAATATGTGTCTTCTCACACAACCCTGTGTTAGCAGAGCATAGGAACAGATATTAGCATAACTGCCAACATATTTGGGTCATTTGGAGAAGTGTTCTCAGTTTTTTTAAGCAGAAAAATATTCTCTTCACCTTAAAATGCATCTCCGTTTTTTTCAGCCTCCAAGCACACAGCAGTCATCATTTGTCTGGTATTTAGTGAGCGTCTGCTCTGTGCCACGGGTTATGCTCGGGAAGATTAACGTGGTCTTCCTGCTCCTAGTAGCGCCTGATGGGCGATGCATAGATTAAACAGAGAGGTGCACAAGCAGTGTCTAATTATGGTTGTGATGAGTGCGGGGAAGGCGGAAGTGCGTGTGGGGATGAGAGTCAGATCAGAGAGCTGTGCCTGAGCGTTCCCTTCCTTCGTTGAAAACTGTGTACTTCTCATCTTTGACTGTGTCCGGTCTCAGTTTGGCACGTGGCCCCCGGAGGGCACAGACTCTCTAGCTGTGGCACAGGTACTCGGTTGCCTGGTGGCATGTGGGATCTCAGTTCCCTGAGCAGGGCTCGAAGCCATGTCCCCTGCTGGAAGCTGGATTCCTAACCCCTGAACCACCAGGGAAGTCACACATTGCCGTTCTGAGATCACTTGTCCTAGCTCTCCCCTCCCGAGAAAAGCAATCACATAAAAACAATTAATGATGCAAAGTTAAAAAAAATGATGCAAAGTAGAAAGGAGACTCATATATGACGTTCCAGATCAGACCCTCCTTCATTCCTTGTCACTGGGCTCTAGCCCAGGACTTAGTTCACTAGCTGGCTAAAGGAGATCGCGTCGTCCTTGGACTTTTCCAGGGACGAAAACCTGGTGGGACTCAGCAGCACGGGTGTTAGCTGCCAGGAATGACGCTCAGCTTGACGCGTAAGAGTCACACCAGGCGGTCCTTGACACAACCAAGCCTCGGAAAACTGGTTTTGGGAGCACCAGCTGCACCGAGCCTCCAAGAGTTGGATTGGGCAGACAAGTGGTACCAGGGATGCATGTCAGATGGTAGAAAGGTTCAGAAGGAGGCAGGTCTGAGTGGTTTCCAGGAGCTTCCAGAATCCTAAACACAGGGCTCCTCTCCGAGTGGCCCTTCCTCTGCTGTGAAAGTCCAGACTGAGGACGGAGCCCGAGGTGAGAGCTTCCACGTTACGGCTCCGCTCTGGGACTCAGCTTGCATTGGAGGCTGGTCTTGAGTCTTTGAAGTGTGTGTTTTATTTTCGGTGGCGTGGCTTTTCCCTGAAATGTCAAGCACTGGTCAAGCGGCCAGTTCCGCATCGGATGGTCTGTAGGCGCTGTGGTGGATTGGGAGCAATCCTGAACTTGGTCTTCGGTTCATCTTGGCTTTTAGGAGAGGAGGATAAAGTTATAGGGGCAAGGGACCAGCTTTTGTCACCAAACCTCTCAGCTGATCTAATTTTCCAGTAGTTGTGCAGAATAGGGTGGAACAAGTGGTGATGGGGAGATTCTGTCTTTTTTTTTTTTTAAAAAAGATGGGCAGTGTTCTCTTGGGGAAGGGTTTTTATGTTTCAAATGGGTATTTGGACTGTAATGATTTCATGACGTCTGTTTAATGGTTTTTGCTTCTTTGTTTTTACAGAAACAGACCGTGGTTTCTGTCAGGAAAGAGGTAATTAGCCTCCCAGTTTCAGGGAAGTTTGATTTTTAATCCTCTAACAAATTATATGTGCTTTGGCTTCCTGCTCTGCACTCAGCGATGGAATGAAAACCAGGTGTAGGGTTCAGACAGTTGTCTACAAAGTAACCGACTCTTGTAAGATGTGTGAGGGGGTGAGCTGCTATGCGGGACACGAAGCATTCTCCGAAGGCACAGATTTGAGGGACGTGGGGTGGGTCCCGCACCCTGGATCCCGCGCACAGTCAGAGGAGCTCAGCGTCTGTCCGGGGTGACAGGCTAACCACGTGGGCAGATCTTCTATCCAGGGCCCGGGACAGAGCCCTGCGCCGTGATGGCCGTGACGTTAGATCTGCTTCTGTGCGTCAGAGGCGTCTGGGGAGATGCTAAGCCTTTGTCTCGGTTTAGAACTTTCTTTTTTCCCAGGTGGTGTCTTTTCCGAGACGAACACATGATGAGTTAAGGCTGCTCATTTGGAGTTGGGGTCTCCTGTGTGCTACAGATCTGAGCCCTGGGGTCCTGGGGGGCCAGCTTGAGGGGGTGGGATGGGATGCTTTGATGGGGAAGCAGCTTCTGGTTCAGAGTCGCGTGTAGGCGTCGGTGTTGGCGACACCCCAGGCGGGGCAGTCTAACCACTGTGTCTTTTTCAGATCATGTATTACCGACAGGCCTTGATGAGGTCCACGGTGAAGTCGTCCGTGTCTCTCGGAGGGTAGGTCTCTAACCTGTTGCCCTTGCTGAGGTTGGCACAGCAGGTTATCAGGGCAGGAGAACTTCTGCCTCAAGGAGGGCTTGACAAGTCGTGGTTGGCTTGAGATTCCCCAGGACTGAAAGGGACAAACGCAGTCTCACAGGGATTAAGTTGGGTTGGGCTCTGGGTCGGGTGAGGGGTGAGGCGCTAGACAGTTTGTGGATGGAAAAGTGGGAAGCGTTCACGAGCTAGACGGTATGGTTCAGCGGCACTGATAAACATCCGTTGTTAACCTTTGATTAAAATTCAGTTGGGAGAAACTAGAAATTAACATTTGATTTCTCAAACATTCAGGCTGTCTTGATCCAGTCTCCCAGAGGGCATTACTACTCTGACCTGTTCCAGAAAGTCAGTCTTATGAAACCAAATGGACAGTCCATTAGGGGAGGCTCAAAGGCTGATGGATGCTTTGACTCACTGTCTTGGAGCCTCATCACCATAATTTCGACACCGTTAGTGTCTGGACCTGTGGGCACCTGTTTCTCCCCCTTGCTTCCCACTGGTCCACGGTGAAGGTCTGGTGAGGAGTGGGGCCCGGGGCCTCGATCCCGGGGCCTCGATCCGCCCGGGACTGAGGACAGAGGCTCTGCCGTGTCTCTGGGGCACGGGTCCTGCTCACAGTCTCTCGTGGCGGTGGGCAGCCTTCGTGGCAGGCACCTCGTGTGTGTATTATAGATGCAGTGCCCACCCTTAGGGTGAAGACCTCGCAGGTTTTTTCCCAGACTACCAGACACCAGGACACGCGTTGGTTCAGGAGGTCCAACCCAGCTAGAAGGGATTAGCGCTTGCCTGCGTCTGTCTCGGGGAGGCCATAGCATGGAACGATGGGTCTGAACCCCCAGATGCGGGCGTCTTTGACAGAGGGTGGGCCTCAGAGTGGTGACAGCCTCACTGAGCCTCCACGGACCTCACGCTTCCAAGATGGTGCCGAGACCCCTGTTTGAATGCGTGCGGGCTCAGCTTTGCATTGTGAAGGCTCGAGATCAAGGGCACAGAGGCCGTGTTTTATGACCAAGCACAGAGGAACCTGATCGGGAGACGCCGTTTCATTTCCCGACGAGAACAGGACGGACCTTGTTAAGCACCTGCCAGTCCTGAGAACTGTTCGTGTTTTTCTGAGAAGACAGTGATGAGCGTGTGGCCACGTGGACGGAGTTGACGGAGGGCAGGCTGGTCAGCCGGCCCGAGTGTTGGTTTAGTTGGTCTCTGGGGTGTTGGACTTCTAGGAAATCACTTATTTATTCATTTATTTATTCATTTATTTTGCTTTTGAGGATCGTCAAGTATAGCGAGCAGTTTTCATCCAATGACGCCATCATGTCGGGCTGCCTCCCCAGCAATCCTTGGATAACGGACGACACCCAGTTCTGGGATTTAAATGCCAAACTGTACGTACTCAGTATATATGTGTTCTTTTAAAAGAAACTTTTCACGTTATAATTTTCATGTCATAGAATTCATCCACTTAAAGTGTACGTTTCAGTGATTTTGACTCTATTCATAGAATATATTGACTATATATTGAATATATATATTCGACTACATTTTGACTATATATTCAGTGATTTTGACTATATTCATAGAATCATGCAACTGCCACGGGTCAATTTTTAAAATATTTTCATCACCCCAATAAGAAACCCCCTACCCTTTCGATTCCACCTGCGATGCAGGAGACCTGGGTTTGATCCCTGGCTTGGGAAGATCCCCTGAGAAGGAAATGGCAGTCCACTCCAGGATTCTGGCCTGGAGGATCCCATGGACAGAGGAGCCTGGCGGGCTGCAGTCCAGGGGGTCCCAAAGAGTCAGACACGACTGAGCGACTGACGCACACAGCCTTTGCTATCACCCCAGGTCCCCATCCCTTGAGCCCCTCCAGCCCTCCTCAGCCACGAAACTGCCTGTCTCTCCAGCTTTGTCTCTTCTGGGAGTTCATATAAATGGAATGGCACAATATGAGGTCTTTTGTGATTAGCTTTTTTCCCTTAGCATGATGCCTTCAAAGTTTATCCATGTTGAAGCAGATATTAGTACTCAATTTCAAATTATGGATGACAGACATTAATTGTATGGATAGACCACATTTTGTTTATCCTTTCATCAGCTGGCGGACATTCAGGCCGTCTCTGCCTTCTAGCGGTTGTGAATGTGCTGCGGTGGACATTCATGGGCTCGTTTTCCTGGGGACATGTATTTTTCATTTCTCGGGGTGTGTGCCTAGGAATGGAGCTGCTGGGTCAAAGGGTAACTCTGTTTTAACGATACAGAGATTGTTTTTGAAAGGAAAACAGTCATCTCCATGGCTTTCCATTCTCGATTTCTAATTAGAGTAAAAATAAGTCCCGGGAAGGCAGAGCCCTTTAACCTGCCTTGGGGAGTTACCCCACTCATTCCTTCGCCGTTTGTGAAACTTGGGGGGTTGTCGCTGCATAATTCTGCTGTTTGGAAGAGGAGGCAAAGTCTGAACTACAGAGGAGAAAGCCAAGCTGATGCAGGAAGAAAGAAGGGGAGGGGGAGGAGCGGGGAGGACGGGCACGGCCGGGGCGTGGGAGAAAACCACGGGCAGCTCGGTGCCACGGCCGCCGCCTCCTGAGGCCTGCGGAGCACCCCGGGCTCAGACCCAGCCTGGTGAGCAGGTCTGGAGGGCACCCTTTCCCCTCCTGCACGTAGCCCCGTGGTCAGCTGACGGGGCAAGGAGGGCGCCCGTGGGAGTTGGGGGTCAGCTGCAGGGCCTAGGACTCTGGAGCCATCTGGCTGTGAGGATGGTTTCCTTCAGCTTGTGTGTCTCTCCCAGTGTATCGAACAAGAGTTGTTGTTGGGGTTTAGTTGCTCAGTCGTGTCCGACTCTGAGACCCCATGGATGCAGCACGCCAGGCTTCCCTGCCCTCCATCTCCCGGAGCTTGTTCAAATTCATGTCCATCGAGTCGGTGATGCCATCTAACCGTCTCGTCCTCTGTCGTCCCCTTCGCCTCCTGCCTTCAGTCTTTCCCAGCATCAGGGTCTTTTCCAGTGAGTCAGTTCTTCACATCAGGTGGCCCAAGAGTATTGGAGCTTCAGCTTCAGCATCAGTCCTTCCAGTGAATATTCAGGGTTGATTCCTTAGGATGGCCTGGTTTGGATGAGAGAGGCCCCCTGAATCTGGGCCTGGTGTGGCGGCTGGCCCTCACTTCTGCAGGCCGTGGAGGAGGTGTGCGTGTCCCTCTGTTCTGAAGGGTTAGCGGGGCGCCTCCCCGACATCCCCACCCGGGCTGCCAGCTCCTGACCCCAGGCCCAGGGGCCGTGTCTGAGGCTGCATTTTCTGAGCAGGGGGTTACTTGGCTTGTCTGTGCAGGGATGGGGGAAGGGACGCGTGGAGGTTAGTGGGGCCGAAGCCCCTCGCCCCACACAGGTCGCCGCTTGGCACAGCCCGGGTGTCTGGAGAACTTACACGCGGTGGTCCTTGCAGGGTGGACATCCCAACCAAGATGCGGGTGGAGCGCTGGGCCTTCAACTTCAGCGAGCTGATCCGGGACCCTAAGGGTCGGCAGAGCTTCCAGCACTTTCTCAGGAAGGAGTTCAGTGGTGGGTCTTTGATTTTTTTTCCTTAATAGAAGCATTTGCTTTTGGAGACACTCCTGTACGTCTAGCCTGGGGTTGGAGGATGCTGGCAGGTGTGTTCAGGGCTCTGCTCCGGCCAATCTTGGTGGGAGCTTTCTGGACCCGCCCCCTCCTTGGGCTCCGTGGTAGGGGGGTCGCTTTGCTCACGGAAGCCATGTGAGCTGTGACTCTCCTCCCCAGCGCCTCGTCCCCTCTGGCTGCCGGCACCTGCTCACCCTGAGCCCCAGGTCACCTGGTCACGAGCTCCCAAGTCTGCCGCCGCCACGCGCTTGGCTTTCTTCAGCGTGGGGCGCCCTGGCTGCCAATTCAGCTCACCTGGACCCCATCCCCAGTGGGTCCTTTCTAATTGGTTTGGGGTGGACTCTCTTAAGCTTTGGTAACTCCGCGAGTGACTGTAACATGTGGCCCCGATCAAGGACCACCATCTCAGCTCCCAATCTGCTTCCTTAGAAGGTGCAGGTTCGGTGGAGTGGGGCGGCTGGGGGTCTAATGCCTGATGGCCTGCGGTGGAGCTGATGAAGTAACAATAGACGTAAAGGGAGAGTGTTGGTCACTGAGTCGCGTCCGACTCTCTGTGACCCCGTGGACTGTAGCCCACCAGGCTCCTCTGTCCATGGCATTCTCCAGGCGAGAATACTGGAGTGGGTTGCCATTTCTTTCTCCTGGGGATCTTCCTGGCCCAGAGATGGAACCTGCGTCTCCTGCCACCTGAGCCGCCGGGGAAGTCCGTGGACATAAAGTGCACAGTGAATATAACACCCTTGAATCGTCCTGAAACCATCCCTCCCCCCACTGCCCCCAGTCCATGAGAAAGCTGTCTTCCGTGAAATGGGTCCCTGGTAGTAAAAGGCTGGGGGCCACTGGTGGGCCCGCACTTCATGTCCCAGCCTTGAGGGCCCTGCAGCCTCATAGATACGGCGTGCAGGGAGGCACGCAGGAACAGCGGAGGCCAGACTGGGGCCCCGTCCCGCGGGTGGAGCATTCCGTGGGCTTCACCGGCTGCCCCGAAATCCTGGCTTTCCTGGTCCTCTTACTTCTCGCCAGGTCCCAAGCCCTGGGGCACCCTTGCCCCTCCCTTGCTCCCCAAGACCTGCTGGCCTGTGAGTTGCACCTGAAACTACCCCACGGCACGTGCCATGAGCCTCTTTGCCTGCCTGATGTGGCAGATTACGTTCTAATAGGGATTCTGGAAAAGCCTTTTCTCTGACTAAGCCTGATTGCCAGGATGTAATACACCCAGAGATGGAGAAGGGGCTGCTTTAGGCTAGAAGCACCGGGTGAGGAAGTGGGCTGGGTGCCATCTAGTGGCCTGCTGACGAACCACACCCTGAGTTTATCCCACCTACTCCTTACAGATTTCCCTGGCGGCTCAGACGGTAAAGCGTCTGTCTTCAATGCGGGAGACCTGGGTTTGATCCCTGGGTTGGGAAGATCCCCTGGAGAAGGAAATGGCAATCCACTCCAGGACTATTGCCTGGAAAATCCCATGGACAGAGGAGCCTGGTAGGCTACAGCCCATGGGGTCCCAAAGAGTCGGACACGACTGAGGGACTTCACTTTCACTCCTTACTTGGCATCAGTGAGAATTCGTCTCTATGATTTCCTGGCTGTTATTTAAAAGAAGAGTGCTATTGATGATCTCTGGGTGACATTCCTACGGCTTCTGGTACAGGCAGAACAAGTAATCAGTCCATTTCATTAAAGTTTTAAAAATTGAGATGATATGCTTCACGTGTTATAAATCCAGACCATATAATCCACCTGGCCTTTTAAAGTGTGTGGTTCCGTGCTCTGTATTAGACTCACAAAGCTGCACAGCAGTCACCACCGTGTCACTCTAGAACATTGACAGTGCCTTAACACAGGAACCCTGACCCGTGGGAGTCATCCCCCATTCCTCTGTCTGCCTCTCTCCCCACAGCCCCTGCCCTAGTCCTAGGCGACCACTGACTTTCTATTTTCAGAGATTTGCCTGTTTGGGACATTTTCTGTACATGGAATCATGCAATGTGTGGCTTGCTGTCTTCTTTCACTTAGGATAGTATTTTGCAAGTCTTTCCATGTTGGAGCGTGTAAGAATGCTTCCTCCTTTTTAATGGCCAAATAATATCCATTCGGGCTTCTGTGGTGGCTCAGCAGCAAAAATCCGCCTGCCAATGCAGGGACATGGGCTTGACCCCTGGGTCGGGAAATGGCCATGAGCTGCATCTAGGGTTCTTCCCTGGAGAACCCCATGGACAGAGGAGGCTGGCGGGCTGCAGTCCGTGGGGTCGCAGGGGAGTCGGACACGACTTGGCGACTAAACGGCAGCAGCAGCAGCGCTCCGTTCTGTGAAAACACCAGGTTTTGTGTTCCCAGTCCGCAGGTGGTAGACACTTGGGTCGTTTCCGCTTTTTGGCTTTTATGAGTGGTACTGCCGTGAACATCCATGCACGCTTGTGTGCTCGTCTATTTACACTGATAAAATATTCGTAAGACTTGCCACTGTAACCGTTCTAAGTGTCGAGTTCAGTGAAATTAACTGTCACCACCATCCATCTCCAGAACTTTTTAATCTTTCCAAACTGAAACTGTCCCCTTTAAACATGAACTCCCCATCCCCGAAGCCATTCCGCTTCCTCTGGGTCTGAGAGCTCTGGGGCCTCATATAAATGGGACCGTACAGTATTTGTTCCTTTGTGTTTGGCTGGTTTCACTTGGCACCACTTCCTTCAGAGTCCATCCCCTTGTGGCCCGTGCCAGGATCCCCTCCCTCTCTGGAGCGAGTGGCGCCCACTTCCTTCAGGGTTCACCCCGCTGTGACCCGTG
>NW_024070192.1:1307154-1333029 GCF_014754425.2 Oryx dammah | reverse complement strand
GGGTGAGTGGCGCCCACTTCTTCAGGGTTCACCCCGCTGTGACCTGTACCAGGATCCCCTCCCTCTCTGGGGCGAGTGGCGCTCATTGCGCGTGCACACCACGTGTGTTTGCTCTTGTGCTGGTGAACGTTTGGGTGGTTTCCACCTTTTGAGTTTTGTGAACAATTGCACACTTAATTTTACTCCTAAGCAATGACCTGTCTCTTGCTGTGGGCAAGGTGGTCTCCAGCGCCCTTGATGTAAGGCCAGTGGCTGTCACTCAAGAGCCTCCTGGCCTGTCTGCTCCTGCGGGTGGTCTTGGTCCTAAGGACTCTCTGGATTTTATGCCAAAGAGGAAGGGTCGCTATAGAATTAGGGGACAGAGTCTACCCCCTTAGGCCTCCTACAGCCTTCTCTGGTCTGAAATGCCAGGGAGGCTTCCAGGGAACGTGGAAATGGAGCAGCTGGATGGGGTGGTGCATTCAGCTACGTGGTGGTGTTCCGTGACTCACTCCCCCCACACACAGGTGCACACTAGTCACAGACATGCACACACGTGTCCACACACAGACACAGGCTCTTGCTTTCCCACTGCTGTGACCTTTATTTTCTCAGGTGAAGCTGCCACCTGGGGTGATGTACCAGGTGTTCACGCTCGCAGGTGCGGGGCGCCGGGCAGAGAGCCTCGGGCTGGAAGCACACAGGAGGGGCGCCCGGCTTTCCTTCTGGGCCCAGAGGGGCAGGGTCTCCGGCTCAGGTGCTCCTGTGCTTAGTCCCCCGCGGCCAGGCCTTCCCGGAGAGAGTCCTTCAGGGTTGCGGCCTCAGCAGCACGTCTGTGAGGGGCTCTGGAGGGAACACGCGCTGCAGGGGCGCTCAGAGGCGGGGTCTCTGCACCAAGGAGGCACCGCCGGCACGCGCCCTAGCTTCATGCCCTCTCCCGGGCCCTGGCCGGAGCACCCAGGAGCCCGTGGTCCCACCTCCACCCCCGCGCTCGCGGCCCAGGGCAGGATCCACGCCCGCTGACTGCTTCTCTTCTCTCCCTCCCTCCGCCTCCCATCCGGGCTCCCGTCTGGCTGTCCACGGCGTCTACCGTCTGCCCCTCGCAGGGGAGAACCTGGGCTTCTGGGAAGCCTGCGAGGACCTGAAGTACGGCGATCAGTCCAAAGTCAAGGAGAAGGCGGAGGAGATTTACAAGTGAGCATGAGCCGCGCGGGTGCAGAGGGCCCCCACCCGGCTGGTCCCCGCCCTGCGCTCAAGGTCAGACTGGACGGAAGCCCCACACACCTTGGGTCGGGCAGTCAGTGCACCTCGAGTGTGGACGCCTCGCCCCGGCTCTGGGGGGCTGGGTCCCACTGTTTGCTCTCTACGAGGTTGGGAATTCTGAAGTTAAGCACATTTCACATTCCCAGTGCTGGCAGGGAAGTCTTCTTGCTTCTAGGAAACGTTGCTTGACAACCTGTTCAGATGCTTGAGTATTCTGGAAAAGGACCCCTTTCACCCCAGGGTTGGGTGGGGGGGGCGAGTTATGTCTGCCAGCCCCTCTCTCCCGAGCAGCTGGGAAGGTTCCATTAACTGATTTGGTTTGGCTACTTTCTTTTTAAATTTTAAATTTAGTTTTGGCCGCACTACACGGCTTGTAGGATCTTAGTTCCCTGATGAGGGATGGAACTCACACCCCCTGCAGTAGAAGTAGGGAGTCTTCACCACTGGACCACCGGGGAACTCCCGGTCTGGCTACTTTGGCTGACATTCTCCTCCCGGTCCCAGGCTGTTCCTGGCCCCCGGGGCAAGACGGTGGATAAACATAGACGGCAAGACCATGGACATCACGGTCAAGGGGCTGAAGCACCCCCATCGCTATGTGCTGGACGCGGCGCAGACCCACATCTACATGCTCATGAAGAAGGTAGGCAGGGCTGGCCGAGAGTGCGCCAGGAAGGCCTCCCGTCCCCGGCTCCCGGATGCTGGGGAAGGGGGCGTGTGTGGTCGTGGTCTTGCTGCTGTTGGGTGCAGAGCTGTCCGCTGTGTCCTCCACCTGCGGCAGGGCTGGCCCCTCCGTGTGCTCCCAAGCCCTCTGGCCAGGGAGGAGCAGCTGCTGCGGCTGAAGCCCTCTCAGGGCCTCTCACTCTGCAGTTGAAGGGCCGTCCTGACAGAGTGATTGACTGCGCCGACTTCCATTCCCACCGCGCGTGTGGGAGGGTCCCCTTCTCTCCACAGCCTCTGCAGCGGTTTTTGCTTGCAGACTTTTTCATGATGGCCGTTCTGACCGGTGTGAAGTGACACCTCGCTGGGGTTTTGGTTTGCATTGCTCTGATAATTAGTGATGCTGGGCAGCTTTTCCTGTGATTGTTTGGCCATCTGTCCGGTAGTTCTTCTGCCCACAGTTCTCGTGACTTTTGCTGACACTGCCTAGTCTTTAGAATGGTACCGTTTCAAGAAATTAAAATCAATTCCCCATTGGTTGTGGAGAAATTCTCCCAGTTGTTGCTCTGGGCTTTCTCCTGTATTTGTTGGGACTGAACTTTGCAGCTGGTTTGGGTGAGGCAGCATTCAGGAAGTGACTTCTCTGAACCTGCCCAGGGTCCCAGGAAATAGCCACACAAAGGAGTCTGGGCTTCCCTGGCGGCTCAGATGGTAAAGAACCTGCCTGCAGTGCAGGAGACCCAGGTTTGATCAAGAAGAAGGTCCCGGGAGGAGGAGATGGCAGCCCGCTCAGTGTTCTTGCCTGGAGAATCCCAGGGCCGGGGGAGCCTGGCGGGCTGCAGTCCACAGGGTCACAGAGAGTCAGACACGACTGAGCGACTCAGCACAGCACTGTGAGTGTAAGGTGACATGGATGCTGCCGGCCTGGGGACCACACTGGAGAACCTGGCTTTTGATGTAGATCTGAATGCCTTGAGCACAAGGAAACAAATCCTCTCAACTCCTGTCTCGCTGCTAGGAGGAGGCTGGGGAAAAGGCAAGTGTATTCTTTGGAGTGGACCCTTTCCTTCTCATAATTTTCGTTTTTCTCTTGTTCCTGCCAGGACTCTTATGCTCGCTACTTAAAATCCCCAATCTATAAGGAGATGCTGGCCAAAGCGATTGAACCCCAGGAAACTACGAAGAAAAGGCAAGTGGAATGGGCTGAAATCGCTCATGGCCTGTTGTTTTGTTTACAGGGAAAGGAGGATCTTTTTCAGCCAAATGGCTATTTTCAAGATATTTTCTGGATGAAAATATTGAGACCGGGAGGCATTCTTAGGGTCTGGCCACCTTATGGGCTTCATCACGCTCTGAAGGCTGCTGGCGAGATGCACGTGGTCACTACTGCCAGTCAGTTTGTTTTCCTAACACTGGTTTGAAAGAGTTTTGATTATCAAATGGAATAATGACCTTTATTAGAGATGGAAGCATCGCATTGGCCTTTTAACTGGCACACTTCTCCACTCCAAACTGGTGTTTAGGAATTAATTTAGCTGCGTCCTGGTAACGTCCTTCGTGATGGCTCAAGCGTGTGGGAACAGGGGCAGATCGCTCCTGAAGGAAAACGCTGGACCTTCAAGGGGACGAACAGGGGAACTATTCTTGCTGACCACAGGGGCTGCCTTTCATCACGTCCCCCTGCTCCTTTATTCCTGTCACCTTCCTCACTGGAGATGCGAATGTCCGTCTGGCAGCCCTTGGGCAAAGGATAAAACGTCCTGAGGGGCAGTTTGAACTCTTTGGGGGTGAAAAAGAAAACGCCAGAGGGATTTAAGATTCAGAAAAGTAACCAAACAACAGCTTGAACAAAGATTTGGGACTTTGGCAGTTTTCCCAGCCCCAGGGCTTGTCCTCCCCCCCTCCCCCCCCCCATAGACGTTTCCCATTTGTCAGCTCAGCCCCACGCCAGGCGCTTTTCTAGCGTCTCCAGTTAATCCAGAGGAGGGGCTGGTTGGACCAGAGCCTTTCTCAGAGGAGCTTTAAAAGACCCCAAGTTGATTTCATTTTTTAGGATAACGGCCTTGTTATGAAAAGGAGAGAAAGGAGGTCTTGGTGGTGCTATTCTCCTAGGTTTACTGGGTAAGGACGGGAGTTCAGTGTCCCTGGGGACCTGAAAGCTCCTTCTTTAAGCCACAAGAAATGGCCACAGTAGCTTCAGACGTCCTGCCAGAAAGCAGTAGGAGAGGGAGGGGAGCGTTGTGTGCCTCTGTCCAGATGTTTTTAGGTTGGCACAGACCTGAGAAATCAGCCGGGGTCTCTTGTGGGGTGCCTGTGCTGGTCCGGAGCGGCGCTGGACCGTGGGTGCAGCGCTCGGTTTCAGGGTCGAGGACCGCGGTCTGGGGATGCTGTCGGCGCTCTGGGTAGCAAGCGCACCGTGGGGACCCGGGCAGCCCGGCCAGTAGCTGGGCGGGGATGGCAGGGGCTGTGAGTGTGACCCATGACTGTCAGGCGTGAGACAGTGCACGAAACGGAAGGTTTCCAGAGCAAGTTAAGTGGAGCTCCAAGCAGGCAGGGCTGGGGAGGGGGAGACCGAGCCTCAGGCACGGCTCACAGGTCGGGGGTGGTTCCTCCCCCGGCAGATACGGAAGTTCCAGGGGTTACATGCTCCCGAAATTTGGAGAGGTCCTAGGCCTGAAGTCGCCCTTTGCGGCTGAAATGCTTCTTCTCCAAGCCTGCTCACGGTCGCCTCCATCACATACCCGGGGCTATGTCCTGGCATCCGAGGTGATGGTGGACAGTGTGGTCTTGGAGATGCGTGGGTGGCGTCGGTGGAAGAGGCGGACCGGTCGGCGCATGCGCACAGGGCCGCCAGCGCATCCCGGCCCTCCGGCCCCTGCCCCTTCCTCTGCCGGTCCCGCCTCGCTCTACGATGGCCTCGCACTTTCCTTCCTTACCAGAACCTTGACTTTTGAAAACAAATGCTCCAGTTCTCCCTGGGGGGCGAGAGCCCTTGGGCTTCCAGTACCCAGGCCCCCTTGTCCGTTTCTTTCCTCTAGGAAGCTAAGGGGACACGTTGGTTTGCAGACACTGTGGCGGGTGGTCTGCGCTCGGCGCTGCCCAAGCTCTCTGGCGGCCTCTAAGAGCTGATGGCACTGGGCCTCACTCAGGCCCCATCCTCCCGCGGCTGGGGGGCCTCCGAGGGTCCCCCTTGAGTTCCCCGGGAGGATGAGGGGCCTCGCCCCGCCAGGGGTCCAGTGCTGCGCTCCGCCGACCACCCCCTCCTCCCTTCCAGCTCGAGCCTCCCGTTCACGCGGCGGCACCTGCGCCCCAGCCCCAGCCCCGTCATCCTCCGGCAGCTGGAAGAGGAGGCCAAGGCGCGAGAGGCGGCCACCACGGTGGACATCACCCAGGTCATGAGCAAGCTGGACCGCAGGAGCCAACTCAGAAAAGAGCCGCCTCTCAAATAGATCCACGGCTGCTTCCTCCCCGGGCGGGGGAGGCAGGGCTGGAGGAGTCCTTTCCGCGCGTTGGTGGGGCGGTGGGCCGCTCGGGTTCACGCTGATTCCTCAGACCCCCGTCCTGGGCTTCCCCCTCCCCCTCCAGCTCGCCAGCGGCCTCAGGTGGGCAAAGGCAGGGGCTTGGGCGGCTGACAACATAGCTGTGACATCTGCCTGCTTCCCTGCGGAGCCCTTGGGGTGAGAGCCAGAGAGAAAAGCTGCCTCCTGAACCGCCTTTGGCTTCGGGTAGTTCAAAAGGGCCCTCCCCGCCCTCCGCATAGTTCTTCAGGCAGATTTGCTGTTTGTTTCCGGGGGCTTCAGGAAGCTCCTCCTCCAGTCTCTCCAAGTTAGACTTTGTCTCTAAAGCAGTTGGAGACCCGCCCAAGGGGCTGCTTCAAGGTTCCTCCTCAAACCAGCCCAGAGAAGTTCTGCTGACACAGTTCTGTTGAGCCTGTTCTCAGTCCTGAGTTTTGAAGGCTGGTGGGGTTTCTCCTTCGTTTTTGCCTCCTCGCCCCCTGTTACACGATGCCAGGGGAATTAGTAGCTTGTAGGAATGAAGGACTCAGGCAGGAGGCCTCAGGATGGGTCCAGGTAACACGGAGCATCTTTCTGGACAAAGGATGAAGGCGCTGACGTCTTCATTCGTAGAAGGAGGGATGGTCGGAGGTCTGTGACATTTTCAAAGTGAGTCAGGGTCAACGATAGTTCTCTTCGGGTTATTTTCTAGATGTTGGTGCTTCCCTTCTTTGTAGCTTTAGGTTAGGTGAGCCCGTGGCAGGGTGGTACTCTCTGTTGTTCCCAGGCAGAGACCAGCTTACACTCTGAAAGAGCAGCTAGAGGCACTTTGTTCCTCTCGCCTTTGGAGAATGCTAGAGTCCTCCTATGGGGGGCGCCTCAAGGAGAAATTGCAGGTGGTGAACCTCTTGTAAACGGACACAAGGGGCAACAATACCTCACCATCTGGAGTCTAATGCTGTAGGTCTGATCAACTCTGCATAAATGCATTATGTGAGTGGATGGATGGATGGATGGATGCGTGGATGGGTGGGTGGATGGAAGCATGCATGAATGGATGGATTGAGGGATAACTGAGGCTTTGGGGCCAGATCCATGCTTCTTAGACCAGACTCAGTGAATTCCAGGAGGATACCCAGCCCGGGGCATCAAGTTTTACTTGAAGATTTGGAATGGGAGGAAAGATAGATAATTTTTAAAATTTCACATAAAAATAATCATGAATATATTATGAATTAGACTGCAAGATGTACATGAATTTTTAAGATGAAATTTGAGACATCAAAGCCATCTCATGCCTGGCTGTGGCAGATTCAGGCTCTGCCCTCAGACTCCTGGGACAGCGTGGCTCCCTGGCTCTCCTGCTGTTTGTCCTACTTTCAGGGGAAAGTTTGCGAAGCATGATCTGGAGGTATTTGCCACTGCTTGTAGTTACCATGTGTGAGCTGAGGTGGTGCACCCAGCAGAGTGGGGGTGGCTGGTGGGCGTGTCGAAGTGCACCTTGGACCTTCAGGTCATGGAGTGTGTCTTGTTCATCTTTGACTCAGCCATTCACCTGCCCATTCCTCACTTGGGAGACATGTCTGCTTCACACGACTCTCGTCCTCCAGCAGAGTACTGGGTGCTCCAGGTCAGACACGTAGTAGGTCTGGCAGAAATGCTGCTGGAAACCTCATGTCAGACACATAAGGACCCCACAATCCAAGCAGAGGCATGGGCATGTCAACAGAGTAGGTTATCATTCTTTACTGGACCCGTGAGCCCCACCTGAAGGAAGGCAGATGACACGTCTTCACTTCTGGATGGCAGCAGTTACATCCCACACACGCCTTTTATTTATATCCCGTTATTATTAGAGTTAGGTTACAATATTACGTTGGCTTCATGTGTTCAGCATAGTGATTCAATATTTTTATAGGTTATACTCCATCTAAAGTTATTACGAAGCATTGGCCGTACCCCAGTGCTGTGCATTACACCCTGGCGTCTGACTTATTTTATACCCAGTAGTTTGTGCCTCTTAATCCACATCCACCAATGGATTTTAAGCACTTGCTTTGTGTGGCAGCCTGTAGTAGGGCTCTGGCCCAGCTGCAAAAGTGGACAGATGTTTTCTGCCTTCACGGGGCTGACGAGGGTGCGAACAGCCACAACACAGGCAGAGTGCGTCGAGGCTGGGCAGTGTGCAACACGGACGTGCTGGACAACATGTGGACGTAAGAACTGTCTGGCTTGGGGAGTCGAGGGGTCCACTGGGAAAGTCTCATGTTCCGTAGGAAGAAGCCACAGGTCCCTCCCCAGTTCTGAGGTTTCGGAAGCATGCCTGCTTCTGGACTCCAGCTGCGGGCCCCTGCCCATGCCAGCTCTGCCTCTGCTCGCCATCCCTGTTAGCCCCACAGGGCCTCTTTGACTCTCAAATGATACAAAAACAGTATTTATCCGGACAGTATTGCTGCCACATTTAAATTACTGTCATACTCCTTAGTATGCCCTGTACTTAGGCACCATCCCAATTGTGTTAATATCGCATTTTAAACAGTTTGAGTTTCTCTACCCATATGGGGGTATATCTGATGCTAGAAGATAAGCTCTGCTACAGAGTGCCAGGGTTCTCTCTGTAGAATTCCAGTCTGAAGCTTGGCTTTTAGAGAAAAGACTACTTTTGTTGTGAGCGTTGAGTGGGAATACACGGGCTAGAGAGTCGAGTAGAGTGCTTTGGAAAATGCCCGGCGTGAGTGCTCAGCAGATGCTGTGGGCAGCGTTGCTTCCGTTGTTACGGTTACGGTCCTCACCGTCATCCTCACCACCCGCACCACCGTCATCACCACCTCCACCAGCACCACCTCCACCGTCACCACTACCGTCCTCCCCGTCACCACCATCCCTAGAAGCTTCATGCTCTCGAAGCGCGTGCTCCCTTGCATGTCTGTGTGGCCCAGTACAGTGACTCACCATTCTTTATTATTTGGGGCATCTCCTGAAGTGTATTTAAAGCCTTGTTGACCCAAACCATCTCGCCCTGTCCTCACTGAGAATCCAGCCCTCCAGGGACCGCTAGGATATGTCTGGGGGGAGGAGAGCGGGCGTCGATGTCCTGTGGCCTGTCTGCAGCTCCTGGGAGAGGGCTGACCAGCAGCAGGCACTGACTGACCAGGCCGAGGTGGGAAGGCTGACGGTGGGCGGGGGCAGGGGAGATGACCAACGGAAGAAACGGGAAGTGGGCCCGCGTGGATTCCCCCCCGCGGGGTCGAGTGTGCCCACTTGCTTCGGGGGACAGCAAAGACGGGGAGAGAGTGAGGCGGTGGAAGTGCCGACTGGTGCAGAGCACGCAGCCCCGGAAGGCGGCCCCTCCTCCCACCTGCTCCCAGGAAGTGGCTGCAGGGTCTCCTCCAGATTCCCAGCTGGCTTCTGGACGGGACGGGAATGGCATCCCTGTACCATCTGCTTTGCCTTTCATTAACGCCTGAGCTCGTGTTCTCATGTCAGCGGCCCGCTCCACGCCATCGCCTTCTCCCGGGAAAATAAACAGCAGCACAGAACAAAGCTGAGCTCGCCATCACTGCGTCTCTGTCATCTCATTTCTCTGCCACGCACCTTGCACGCGCTGCTTTGCCGTTTCACGCCCGCGGTGGGTGTGGCCTGGGCTGCCGGGGCTGCGGCAAGGGGGATCGTGGTGGGAGCGGGCGGAAGAGGCATCTTGCTTGAGTGTCCAGGGCCTGCTGGGCTGTGTCCAGGGCTGTTCACCCAGAAGGAAGGATCTTCTCAGAACAGGTGAGTGAAGCTGGACGGGAGCTGCCTCTTTACCTGTCCTGTCGTTCATCCTGGGGAGGAGCAGGTGCTGGGGGAGAGGGGTGGGCTGGGGGAGAGCCTGGAGTCAGGTGGGAGTGCGTGCCATCAAGTCCCTTGGGTCAGGCTGCCTCATCTCCGTGGGCCTCAGTGTTTGAATCTGTGAAGTGGGGTCATAACGGGAGTTGACCACAGGCTGAATGCATGACGTTTAAGGAGATGCCCTGGGGTGTGGGTGTCCTCGGGGAGCTGGAGGGAGGAGAAGCTTGCTGCCCCCCATCTCTCTGAACAAAGCCTGGTCTTAGTTTGGCATATTGGCCCAGCACCCCAAGTCCTGCCCAAACCCTGTGGGCAGTGGGCTGGCAGTGTGGATCAGTGGGCAGGAGGGCTTTGAGGGTTACACGGACCTGGGGTCAGACTCTCATTGGGTCACTCGAGTTAACAATAGCCGAGTAACAAGTTCGCACCAACAGCCACCATTTATGAGCTCACGGCTGGCCAGGTGAGGCTTGGCAGGATTTCCAGGCACACAGTCAAGGTGTCTCTGCGCTGTGTGAGCTCTTACTGGGGGCTCAGGAAGAGTCTGCTTCCAGGTTGTTGGAAGGATCCCATCTCTTGTTGTAGGACCCAGGGTCCCATTTTTTTGCTGGCTGCTCTCAGCTTCCAGAAGCTGCCCAAACTCCTTGCCACCTGCTCCCCACTCTCCATCTTCAGAACCAACCATGGAGAACCCCGGCTCATTGGATTTTTATCAGGAGCCTCTCTGACTTCTGTCTCTGGCTTCTAGACTCAGGATTGAAGGGTTCAGGTGAAGAGCTCAGTGTCACCAGAATGATTCAGAGTCCCCTATGCCGGATCTCACGGCATGATCCTGGCAGTGGCTGCCCAGCACATGCCCAGCGCACACCCATCCTGAGGTCTTGGTGGCCACCTTAGAGTTCTGCATTCTGCAGTCAGCGGTTTGCAGTGGGAGCCTGGGGACGGTACCAGACTGCTCCGGTCCTCAGCATTCTGGTCTCTAAAATGGGGCAGTTGTAGATTCGCAGGGAGCTGGCACAGAGTAGGTCTTCATAAACCGCAGGGCCACACGCCTGACAGTCGCCTCCCAAACCCTCCATCAAGGCCATTCCCTGCAGACTGTGTCCTGCAGGGGAGACGTGAGTCCCTGTAGGAGGTGGCGTCAGAAGCACAGGGCTCAGCTCCTCACACGACCTAGCTCTTGCTTACTTGCAAAGCAGCGCCCTTGGTGTTTGTGAGGCCGCACCCTCAGGTTCCCCTCTGGTGGCTCTGGGGTGAGTCTGGGGTCTGCATTTATAACGGACACCCAGTGCGATGCTGACCTGTAAGCATCCATTGGGCATCACACATGTAAACTGTGGAGCCGGTGAGCCCAGTTGCAAAGCCTGCTGACCGTCCCTGCGTTCCTGGGCTTGGCTCCTGGAAGCCTTAGCTTTCTCATCTGTAAAATGGGCATAGTAAGTGTTAGCTGCTCTGGAGGTACCTGCAATAATTCATATCAAGTTTGCAGCCCAGAAACTCGAATTTCTGAGCTTCTCAAGCATGCTAACAATAATCACGATGGTGATTAATAAGCATAATAACCCAGTGGCCCTGGGTCAGGACATTGGCTCTGGTTGGTAGGCCTGTCTGAGCAGTGGATCAGCATCGGTGGCTCCGAGCTGCTGTTTCAGAATCTTGCTTGAGCTTCAGGGAGCAGGTGGGAAAAGGTGAGGCCCCCACCCCACCCCCAGGGCTAAGCCCTGGTGGTCTCCAGGCCTTGCTTTTCTTCTGAGGGCTGCTGGGGGCTCTGCCTGCCCACCCTTCCCCCTTCAGGCTGGGGCTTGCACCCTCCTCAAGCGCGTGGGTGCCCGCAGCCGCCCAGGCCCCCAGGGCAGATGCCCCTCTGGGCCGCGTGGCTGTGATGGTTTCACGGAGGCTCGTGCTTCCCTGAGGCCAGTCCTCTCTTGGAGGCAGTGTTGGTCCAGCTCTCCCGAGCACGGCCCCGGACCGGCCCAGCCCCCAGCCCCGACCACACCAGGCCACAAAGTGCTACACAGCTGTGGCGGCAGGCCCTGGGGGACACAAACCCGGTGGGGGAAAGGTGAGACAAGCGAGCCTCCCTGCCCAGGACTCCCATCCTGACGCCCCCGCCTGCCCGCTTGGAGCTCTCAGGCTCCTTCAGCTGACGGTGCCCCGGTACCCTGCTCCTGCCCCGCTGGTCGGGGGCCCAGGGCCGAAGCCACCCAGGGCTGTTGCCTCAAGGAGCCGCCTTATCTGTGTTTCCAGGCTCCTCCTCCGCTGGGGTCCCAGGCCCCGCTGTGGTGCCCGTGGGAGGCGCAGGAGAGGGTGGCGGTGGACGTGTGTCGGGGCTCAGGCCGAGGTGGCTGGTGTCAGGCCTGGAAGGGTCCGCACAAGCCAGGGCTCCTTGTGCCACCTCCAGTGCCCTCAGGAAAGGGTTCTACATGCCTGTGGACCACAGGTGGCACCAAGGACAGAGCGGAGACAGGATGATGCTCGGCGGGTGGAGCCCGTGCTCGTGGAGGGTGGAGTTGATGGGGGAGGGGAAACCCCAGCCTGGCCACCCCGGCTCGCAGGCCTGGAGGAGCCTCCAGCTGTGCCCTGCGGAGGCGTCCAGGGCTTGGGGAAGCCTGTGAGAGGCTGTGCCATCCTCCCGGGGGCTCAGGGCACCCCTCCCCGGTCCCCAGGGGCAACCGGTGGGGGCCTGGGCTCCAGCCTGGGAGGGGCCGAGGGGGCAGGGGGCAGCTCGCAGCAGGGCCAGCTGCGCCCTCACTCCCCGTCTCTCTCCTCTGCAGCCCGGCCAGCGCCTGGCCCCCAGCCCCCACCTCGCTGTGTACACCGGGACCTGCGCGCCCCCCTCTCCCGCTAGCCCCTTCTCCCCGAGCTGCCGCTCCCCTGGAAGGCCCTTTCGCTCGCCCAGCCGCTTCATCCGGCGGCCCAGCGGCACCGTCTGTCCCTCACCCATCAGCGTGGCCCTGGAGCGCTCCCCGGGCTCCGAGCGGGCGATCGTCGGGACCTCCATAGACCAGCCCCGGCCCCGGGCCCAGCCCAAGGCGCGCATGCGCCTGTCCCTCGGCCGGTTCCTAAGACGAGGCTGTTTGGCCTCCCCGGTCTTCGCCCGCCTCTCCCCGAAGTGTCCCGCTGTGGCCCACGGCAAGGTGCAGCCCCTGGGGGATGCCAGCCGGCAGCTATCACGACCGAGGTCCCGGAGAGCAGCCAAGTAAGGATGGAGGGGGTGGTGTGTGTGTGTGGATGCGCGCTCATGGGGAGTGTGCACACACATGGGGATTGTGTGTGTGCACACAGGGAGTGTGTGTGTGCATACCGGATTGTGTGTGTGCACACGGGGTTATGTGTGTGTGCACATGGGGATTGTGTGTGTGCACACAGGATGTGTGTGTGCACATGGGATTGTGTGTGTGCACAGTGGATTGTGTGTGTGCATACCGGATTGTGTGTGTGCACACGGGGATTGTGTGTGTGCACACGGGGATTGTATGTGTGCGCACACGGGATTGTGTGTTTGTGTGCACACGGGTGTCTGGGGAGGACCCAGGTTCTGTGGTCTGGGATCTAGGGCCTGGGGGCTGGGCAGATGGAGTGGGGAGAGTGCTGGGTGAGGAGGAGGATTCTGGGAAAGCAGACTGCATGGAGAAACCTCTGGCCTCCAGACCCTTTCCAGACTCGGCGCTGTCCTCTGCTGTCTTTCTGGGGGAAAGGCAAGTGCAGTGACGAGGAAGCAGTTCGGCGGAGTCTGCCTCTTTCCGTCCCCTTGGACTGTCCAGTCTGTGGGATTGTTTTTCTTTCCCATCTTTCCCCCTTTCTGTTAAGATGCTCTTCCAGGCTTCTCTGGTGGCTCAGGGGTAAAGAATCCACCTGCAACGCAGGAGACCCAGGTTCGATCCCTGGAGGCGGGAATGGCTACCCACTCCGGTATTCCAGCCTGGAGAATTCCATGGACTGAGGGGCCTGGTGGGCTGCAGTCCATGAGGTCGCAAAGAGTCAGACAGGACTTAGCAACTAAACAACAGCGCAATCCTCTTCCACCCACCCTGCGGCACCTAAAACCTTGGCCTAATGAATTTGTTGCATTTTTTAAAGGTCAGGGAATTTCAGTGGCAGTGGTGGGACCCACAGCTGGTGCTGGGTGCCCGCCGCCTCCCCTGCCTTGGGGGCCCTCCCCTCCCCTCCCCCCTCCTGCACACATCTGCCCTGGGGGGGCACTCAGCGGGGCTACAGGGGGCTCACAGTGTACAGCCTCCATTCAGGGCTGGCCCCTGTTATCCCCACTATGGGCGGCAAAGCAAGACGGACCTCTGAGAGCCCCCTGCCCCGAGGCAGCTCTCTGGGTGAAGAACAGGGGCTCCGGGGTGCACTTGAGGGCTCCGGGCTCCGGGGCAGAAGGAAGAGTTCCGGACAACGCAACACAAAGGCAACCCCGCCTTTGCTTGGTCTTGGGGGGAGACAGCACGGAGCACCCCCCACCCTCTGCCACGCTCCTGCGTTTTGGCCACGCGTGGTCTTGGAGATGGAGGCTCCGAGCTGAGGTCGTAGGTTGCCATGGATACCCAAGTCTCCAGCCTTGTCTGTGCGCTGTGCTTCCGGGGTGGGGGGGACCCTGGGGGAAAGAACTTGTCCGTCGACTCCTCCGGATGGGCTCTGCTGAGAGGATGCTCTAGTCTGTGCCACAGCAGTCTCAGGGCTTCTGAAAGCCTCTGTGCTCAGTGGCCATCACCTCATTAGAAGGCGGTTTAAAGGGGCTGAGGCCTGAGTCCTGGCTATTCTATAGGAATGTCTGGAATTCATCAAAACAGAAAAAGCTGAAGCCCCTTGAAAAGGGAAATAAAGCGTTCTCTGAATTCTCCTTCATTCAGCAGGAAACAGAGCCTCCCTCGACACCCAGTGAAAGGGGTCCCCCCCAGCCCAAGTGGGTCACCACACACACAGCTTCCAGAAAGGCACCTGGGTCTGTGCCTCCTCGGGGGGTCGGGTGAGCCGGGTGTGGTGACCTTCCATCTCCACACACCTGCTCTACTCGTGTGTCTGAAGCTTTTTCCAGATCAAGATGGACGTGCCCATGGGGAGCGGGGCCTGCCTGACGGGCTCGGAGGACACAGGCACCAGAGCACGAGGTGACCAGGCCACAGAAAGGGAGGTCGTCTGCCCCTGGGAGAGCCCAGCGGAGGGCCACGCTGGCTGAGCCCGGGGCCTTGGGCCCGGAAGCCGCTCCCACAGACTCGGCAGGATGGGGCCACGGGGCCCGCTGGCTCTGGGACCAGAGTGCACGAACACCACACGTGGGGGCCAGAGGGCCAAGATGGGTGGACTCTGCAGAAGCGCGCTCCGGGCGGCTGCTCTGTGGCCAGCCCTTCCCCTGCCCCCGTCTTTCCTCCTGCCATCAGAAGACAGACGTGTGCACCAGAGGACTTAGACTTGCTGCCTTAAAACCAATAAAAGGTTACCTTGTCGGAGTGCTTTTGGATTGGAATGCTAGCGGACGTCTAGTTTTATAAGCTATCTGTGAGTTCTTGCCTGCTAAGTCCCTCCTGTCGTGTCCAACTCTTTTGTGACCCCATGGGCTGTAGCCCCCCAGGTTCCTCTGTCCAGAGGATTCTCCAGGCAAGACTCCTGGGGTGGGTTGCCATGCTCTGCTCCAGGGGATCTTCCTGATCCAGGGATCAAACCCTGGATCTCCTGCATCATCCGCACTGGCAGGTGGGTTCTTCACCACCAGGGCCGCCTGGGAAGCGCCTTATGGGATCTTGTTTATGCGATGAACTCAGGTCTTGGTTTTCTGCACCGAGGGAACTGAATCGCCTCCAAGAGCTCCCTGCGTGTGTAGTCGGTTTGTGTGTGATGCTCTTATCAGCTGAGCTCTGCAGGGGAGCCTGGGGCTGGGCCACCACGCAGGAAGAGGGGGCTGGGACAGACATGCTCCTGGAGGGCCAGGCTTGCCCAGATCCACCCGGAAGCGGAGGGCAAGGTGGGCTGAGGTGGCCCAGGGAACTGCTGGGGGAATTGCTGGAGAAGGGGGTGGGGCTCTCAGACCTCAGGGCCGACCTCTGGGAAGGCGGGGCAGGGGGCGGCCCCGGATGGCGGAGCAGTTCCAGGAACGCTTGGGCGAGGTTGCTAGGGTGTCCCTGAGCCTGTGTCTTTCGAGAGTGGCTGTGCCTTTCGACCCCGCTGTAAGGGCATTGGCTGGGAGCCTCTGCGGGCGGCCTGGCCGTGGCAGGGACACGCTGGGGCCTCTCCGAGAGGTTTGCGTCCCGGTCGCCCTTCCCGCCCAGCTTTTCTCCAGTTATGAACTCAGCACGTTGGACAGATCGCCCCCACGGTGAGTCTCTGCAGGGCCCTGGGCAAGCAGCCGGGTCGTCTCACTTGGTGGAATTCCTCTTGAGCGCTGGTTCTCAAGCAGGGCCCAACTTTGTCACAGGGAGCGTTGAGCAGTGTCCAGAGACATTTTCAGTTGCCATGGCTGGAGTGGGCCTGTGTGGGGGTGGGGGTGGGGGTTTCTTGAAATCCAGTAGGCAGGGACCAAAGTGAAAGTGAAAGCCATTCAGTCGTGTCCGACTCTTCGCAACCCCATGGACTGTTGGAATTCTCTAGGCCAGAATACTGGAGTGGGTAGCTGTTCCCTTCTCCAGCGGATCTTCCCGACCCAGGGATCGAACCGGGGTCTCCTGCATTGCAGGCAGATTCTTTACCAGCTGAGCCACCAGGGGAGGTGCTGCTGAGTGAACTACATGCATGGGGCCGCCCCACCCTCGACAGAGGGTGATGGGCTCTGAAGTCTCAGCCGCAGTGGAGGGACCCGGAACAGAGGTCACAGGTCACTGCTGGTTTCTGCCCAAAGCCCTGAAGTGTTGCCCTGAAGGGTCCACTGGGATCATGCTTGAACTGGGCAGTGGGTTGAAATTAAGGGTTACGTGGTGAATAAAACATTTCTTAAAAGTTACCTGGAGACATCCCTGGTGGACCAGAGGTTAAGGCTTTCCCTCCCAATGCAAGGGGTTCAGGTTCGATCCCTGGTTGGGGAGCTAGGATCCCACAGGCCTTGCAGCTGAAAAACCAAAACGTAAAACAGAAGCAATACTGTAACAAACTCAATAAAGACTCTAAAAATGGTTCACATTAAAAAAAAAAAAAAAACTTGAAAAAAAGATGCCTGGAAAGTCCTCATAGAAAAAAAGGTAAGTGGTTTGCCAAACCACTTATTATGTTCTTCACCTTTAATCCTCAGAATTCAAGAACCTCTCACTTTTAACCTCAGACACTTACTTTATTTAGCCCACAAACACTGGGGCTGAGTCATCGCTCTACACACATCAGGAGATGAGTGGGGGTGGGTAGGTGTGTCCCCCAAACCTGGATCCACTGCCCTGCAGGGGAACTCAGAGGCTTCAGCTCTGAAATAGCATCTCATTTCAGATTCTACAGAGTCCCCTCTCTTGGGCTCATAGGAGTCCCTCAGGAAGGGGAAGGGAAACTTTCTCCCAGAGAGTGAGCAGTCAGCCACGTTTCTTGGAAGGTGAGCAGACCAGTCCGTTGAAATGGTCTTCCCCGGAGGCTCAGAAGGTAGAGAATCTGCCTGCCGTGCAAGAGACCTGTGTTTGGTCCCTGGGTCGGAAAGATCCCCTGGAGAGGACACGGCAGCCCACTCCTGTGTTCCTGCCTGGAGACTCCCACAGACAGAGCAACTCGGGCTACAGTCCATGGGGGTCACAGCTGGACGTGTTTCATTGCAAAGCTGGTCTGAAAGCAGATGAAGGGCAAATCCACGTCCTCCCGGCAGCCAGTGTGTCTGGAGACAAGGAGAGTCTCAGCACCGGGCTTGCACACTCGTGCCCCTGGGCGCCCAGCGTCCTGCAGAGAAACCCCGCCCACCATCCAGTGATGGAGGATGGACGCTGTGGTTGCCTGAGCTGAGCACGTGTGCATGCCAAGTCGCTTCAGCTGTGTCCGACTCTTTGCCACTCCAGGCTCCTCTTCTATCTCCTGCGTCGGCAGCTGGGTTCTTTACCAATAGCGCCTCCTGGGCAAGCCCTGCTTTAGGGGAGTGCAGTCACAGAGAGCCCCAGGAGGAAGGAAGGCGTGGTCCACATGTGAAGGAGTTTCTGCTCCACCACATGCTGTTCAAAGGCACGGAAGGCCCAGGGTGAGTGGACTCCAGGGAAGAGAGACAGTCAAGGGATCGGTATGGGTTTGTGCCAGCCCAGGGTGCCGGGGCCCTCGGGAGCTGACAGGCTGAGCGGGATAGGGGCGAGGGGACATGGTCTCGGGCTCCTCGGCCTCAGAGGCCCTGCCCTGCACTCGGGACGGTCCCCTCCTGAGGCTTCACCAGGAGGGGGAGTCCCAGGCTCACGGATCCCCAGAGAGGCAGATTTTCCTCCTGGGGACTCGAGAATGGAGTGAGAAGGAAGCAGGCCAAAAGGAAGGTCGTCTCCTGGCTGGAAAGCCAGAGACGGGGGCGGCGCGGGGAGCGGAAGGGACCGGGTCTCCTCCTGTGCTCAGCCCCAGAGGCCCCGGAGCCGCTGAGCTGCAGGCTGATGGCAGCCTGTGGGGGTCTCCTGGCTGCTGCGTCCTGGGGGCGACCGGGGGGCCGGGCCATTTCTAGTGGCTTTGGTGAGTGTTGAGACTCTGCAGAAAAACTCCTGCAGGAAGCAAACTCCCTCCTCAGCCTGTGGGTCGTGGCCAAGAGAATCCCTCACTTGGAAGGTCATCTCTGCGTGTCCACCCCCGACTTCTGGACTGCAAACTGATTAACTCACTTCATCTATCGCTGCAGGTTGCCCGGGTGGCACTGGTGATCAAGAACCCACCTGCCAGTGCAGGAGAGGTGAGAGACGCAGGTTCGATCCTGGGTCGGGAAGATCCGCTGGAGAAGGAAATGGCAGCGCACTCCGGGATTCTCGCCTGGAGAATGCCGTGGACATAGGAGCCTGGTGGGCTACAGCCCGTGGGGTCACAGCAGTAGGACATGACCGAGCGCGTCTTTCCCTGCTCAGCCTGAGTGGCTCATCAGCTCCCCCGTCGAGCAGGTGAGGCTGGAGGCTGGGCCACGCAGAGGCCCCTGGACGGGGGCTGAGGCACAGGGCAGTAAGCGGTGTTGGGGCTCGTGGCCTCTTTGTGTGGACACAGAAGAGAGGAGGTCCGGGTTCCTGGAGAACAGAGAAGTGAGGAGCTGCTTCCCTCCTTCTCTGTGGGTTCGGCCCTGAGGCTGCTGATGCCCCACGCCCTCCCTGGCAGTGAAGTCTGTCTGAAGACATGCGTGTGGTCCAAGCATGACACCCATCAGGTCTCAGCGTGTCAGCTGCCAGCTCGCGCCGTCCTGACTGCAGAGAATGATTCAGGGCCCTCAGGTGCACCGGGACCCTCGTGGTGGGAAGACCTACCCAGGAGAGGCTGGCTCCAGGGTTGCCAAAATCGAAGAAGCGGGTTCTGCCAACGACTGCTTAAAATTCATGTTGCCATGGCAGCGTGGCATTAGGCCATGGGTGATCCGGCTGCAGGGAGCTTTCATCTCAGGGAAGGCAGGGTTTCTTTTGCTCTTGAGCTGGCTCCAAGGGGACACTGCCTTGGGGTCAAGCTTTGGCTTTGCTCCTGCGCCTGGGGATTGTCCCAGCAGTGGACAGCTGGGAATGGGAAGACAAAGAAGAAGGCTCTCAGAAGTCGGCTAAGCCCAGAGACTGCGATTCTGGTCGGGGGGAGTTGGCTTGAAACCCTCCGGGCAAGAGATTTGAGTCTGCAGAGAGAGCAGTTGAATGGTCTGTAACGAGGGACGCATCTGCTCTGCTCGGCTTGAGAGGGAAGCACCAATGAGGAGGTTTGTGTGTGTTTAGCGGCAGAGCCAAGGAAGAGTGTGGTTTATCTCCAGATGTGGCCTGGCTCAGCTAGTCTTAACAACCTGAGTAATTTAAGGGTTCGCTGAACAGCCGTCATGAGGACTTACTGTGTGGCTGGTGCAGGAAGATGCAAGAATGAGTCACGTGGCTTAAACCCTTAAGGACTTGCTGGGCAGTCAGGGCACTAGACAGTGAAAGTGTCAGCTGCTCAGTCGTGTCCGACTCTGCGGCCCCATGGACCGCAGCCCACCAGGCTCCTCTGTCCGTGGGGTTTCCCAGGCAAGATACCGGAGTGGGGTGCCATTCCCTTCTCCAGGGATCTTCCTGACCCAGGGATTGAACCTGGGTCTCCTGCATTGCTGGCAGATTCTTTACAGTCTAACCCACCAGGGAAGGCCCAGGGCACTAAAATCTGCGTTAAAATGGTGTACGCTGCTGTGTATAGATCAGATAGCTAGTGAGAGCCTGCTGTATAGCACAGGGGACTCTCCTCAACACTGTGGTGACCTTAGTGGGAAGGAGATCCAAGGAAAGAGAGGATGTGTGTACGGCCGATGTGCTTTGCTGAACGGCAGAAACGACCGTGACTTTGTAAAGCAACTCTACAATGAGGGTTTCTTAAAATGATGCAAAGCAGCATGTGATCAACTGCCTAGAGACTCAGAGAAGGCGGAATCACTCCACAGGTGTTGTCAGGGTTTTCACAGGTGAGTCTAGGTTGAGCCTCAGTTGATGGGAGGAAGGGGAGGAGAGCATTCCCGTTGAAAGGACCACAGGGACAAACGGGTGGCCTCAGGATAGAGGGGGACCAAGGTTCACTAAGGAGAAGGCAATGGCAGCCCACTCCAGTCCTCTTGCCTGGAAACTCCCATGGACGGAGGAGCCTGGTGGGCTGCAGTCCATGGGGTCGCTAAGAGCTGGACACGACTGAGCGACTTCACTCTCACTTTTCACTTTCATGCATTGGAGAAGGAAATGGCAACCCACTCCAGTGTTCTTGCCTGGAGAATCCCAGGGACGGGGGAGCCTGGGGGGCGGCCGTCTATGGGGTCACACAGAGTCGGACACGACTGAAGTCACTTAGCAGCTTAAGGTTCACTAAAGGGCCAGGAGGAGGTGATGCGGCGACGCAGGCTGTGACCCCAGAGCTGCGCTCGGGAGGATGGGCTTAACTCGATGCGCCAGAGGGGGTCACAGAGCCTGAGCGCGTCTGATCAGAGTCACACTTTGGAAGAATATGTCTGGGGGCAGAGTTTGCGATGACGGAGCCACAGCGAGCTTGTGAGACCTCCACAGGGCTCGAGATATAAAGGGACGCATGAGGCTGACAGCAAGGGGGCTCGAAGGGACAGAACAGCCAGAGGTCAGACAGGCCTGGGCACGTCAAAAGGGGCCAGAAGAGGTTGGGGGCGAAGGCGGCTGAGACGGGGAGCCCGGTGCATCAGAGAGTGCAGCTGCCCTCCGATGGGCCAGGGGACCAAGAGGAGGAGGCAGGTGGGGGAGATTACACACTCTCCCCCACTTGCCCCCAGAGTCCCGAGGGGCATTAGCGGAGGCGCTGGAAGGCCCAGGCAGCCCTCGTGGGCATCCTCAGACACGACAGGGGGTGCCAAAGACCTGGTGTTCGAGAGCAGGTTGGCAGGCAGGGCAGAGGGAGACAGGAGGGAGGTTCAGGAGCAGAGCCTGGGGTGGGGGGAGTGAGTGAGGAGGAGCCAAAGGAGCGTGGGGGGCTGGCTGGAGACCACAGGTGCAGGCTGGTGGTGCAGGGGCGGCTGTGAGCTGACGTCTTCTCGGGCAAATGCCTCAGCCCCACCACTCACTTCTGTGTCTGTGTGTCCGACAGTGGGGGAGAAAGACAGTGAGGTGATCTGAGACAGTAGCTTGAAACACACACATTAGCACATGTAAAGTAGAAGGCCGGGGGAATTTGCTGTCTGACACAGGAGCCCACAGCCGGAGCTCTGTGACGACCTCGAGAGTGGGGTGGGGAGGGAGGTGGGGGGAGGCTTAGGAGGGGGGGACACGTGTGTGCCTAGGCTGATTCATGGTGATGTGTGCAGAAACCATCACAGTATTGGAAAGTGATTATTCTCCAGCTAAGAGTAAAATTAAACAAAACAAAAATGTGTCCTTTGGTCCTGGAGGCTGACTCTACATATCTGGCCTCTAAGTCACATTTCTGGTGACTTTCAACCCTTCCTTCTTTTCCCCAAAATTTCCTGGCATTATTACTTCTGTACAGTCATAAACAGCATTTTCTTTCTCCTTTCTCTTCACCCACCTGACTCACACTGTGTGACGGGTTATTGCTGTCGCCCAGTCGTGCCTGACTCTGTGACCCCAGGGACTGCAGCATGCCAGGCTTCCCTGTCCTTTACTGTCTCGCAGAGTTTGCTCATTTTTTTAATCCCATAGGTGCCGTGAATCATGTGGCCAATCAAGGCTGTCTCAGCGCTGGCTTCTGGGGAAATCAGAGCCACGTCTCCTGTGAAAATGCAGTGTGTCTGAGCCGTACAGCGTGTGCTGTGTGAACGGAGAAAAAAGGGAAGGAGATGAGCTGGGGCGTCAACAGCAACAACACGGCTGCGTTTCCTAAAAGCAGACCCTGAGATGAAGACGTGTGTGCAGGTGCTAGCTGATGGGAGCGCCGCGGGAGGGCCTGGTCAGGGATGGGGAGGCCGGGCGGGGAGACGGAAGATGCCCCGCCAGAGTGTGCCCTCGGGACACAGCCTCTGCCCGCGGGGGAGTCTGGCGTGAATCTGGCCTGCGTGTCGTGCCTAGGCACATTTTCAACCCCTTCACGTACAGTCTGCCCACCTGCCTCTCCCTTCCTGCACATTTGGGCAAAGCAGCTCCAGGATCTGAGAGGAGCCCTTCAAGGGCATCACAGGTGCTGGTGGTTAGAAGCAAAACCACGCTGAGCAGAGATGCTGTGGAAACAGCCACGGGGGCCCACGGGGCCTCAGTGCCGCTCCAGGGCCCACCACCCGGCCATCGTCCCTGAGAAGCAAGCTGACGTGTGATGATGACACCTTTATACACTTCAGCAATGTTAGTTTCTGCATGGTAAGGATATATTATTTTAGACCTGGAATAAAAAGTAAAATGTTAAACCATCTCGTTACTGTTTTCCTCTATCCGTTAGCCTGTTTTCTTTCCCTCTTTGATAAACTCCCTTTAAAGAACATTTAGGAGAAATTTAAGATAAATTTTACTTATCTTTCTTATTAAGAGCAGTGCAGGGGCTTCCCTGGTGGTCCAGCGCTCAAGGCTTTGTCTTCCAATGCAGGGGTTGCAGGCTTGACTTCTGGTCAGTGTGTTAACACCCCACATGCCTCGAAGCCAAAGCAATAATGTAACAAATTCAATTAAAAGATTTTAAAATGGCGCACATTTTTAAAAGTCTCTAAAAATGTTTTCAAAAATAAAAGCACTACAGAAGTACTACATGTTCATTGTAGAAAACATAGAAAATACAGGTAAGTAAAAAGAAGGAAATAAAAGCCCCCAATCTTACCATAAAGAACACCCACGTGATCACCTTCAGATATACTCTTTCATGAGTGTATGTCAAATTCAAATAAGACAGTACTGTAAATATCTGCTTTTTAAGATATTTAGACAAACTTTTACATTTGAAAATAGTTTTAGATTTACAGAAATGCTGGAAAGTAGTATAGGGAATTTCCGTATACCTTTCACCCAGCTTAATACTTGCTTTTTTTCACTTAATTTGTCATGAACAATAAATATTGTTCTCAACAACATTAATCTCAACATCATTTAAAATAATTAGATCGTGCTCAATTGTAAGGACATAGCATATTTATTGAACTAATCCCACTTAGTTGGATATTTGGGATATTTCTAATTTCTCACTTTTACAGCTGTTACTTACCACACAAAAAAAATTCCTAGAAGTAATGCTTGCCAAATGAGAGGAAAAATCTGAATGCTTTTGATACCTGTTGGTCACTTGACTTCCAGGAAGGAACATGCCTTCAGCAGAATATGTGAGCCCCCGTTTCACCTACTGTGGTATTACAATTTAAAAGTATATTTTTAAAAAACACAACTCACTTATATGTTCATCTACTACTCAGCTATCTTCACAGAAACATTTAGAATGAAGTTTAGACTTTAGAAAAGATTTAGAATAATGACTGAACACCTGAGTACTGCGGCTCTAACCACCGCGCAGGGCAGGTCCCACGTCCTCACTCAGTCTCTCACTGGCTGCCTGACGCTTTTCAGGGCTTCCAAAGAAGCCCAGCTGCAGGGCAAGAGACGTGGAGACACAGGTTCGATCCCTGCATCCCCTGGAGGAGGGCCTGGCAACCCACTCCAGTGTTCTGGCCTGGAGCACCCCATGGACTGAGGAGCCCGGCGGGCTGCAGTCCCCGGGATCGCACAGAGCAGGACACGGCTGAGTGACTCAGTGCACACGTGATGCTTTTCAGCTGGTATCAGCACCTCCAGGTCCTGACAGGTCATCGGTACGTCCAGGTCCTGACGGCCCGCAGTACCGAGTGCCACACTGAGAATTCAGTGGGTGCGCAGTGATCCTGCTGTGGTTCCTAGACTGGTTTAAAGTTCCCTCATCTGGGGGAAGTGTCTGTATAGGGCAGGGAGCTCAGCCTGGTGCTCTGGGTCAACCTAGAGGGCGGGTGAGGAGGGAAGGGGTTTAAGCGGGAGGGGGTGTGTATATTGATGGCTGACTCGTGGATGTGTGGCAGAAACCAACACAGTATTTTAAAGTAATTATCCTTCAATTAAAAATAAATAAATTGTGAAGAGCTTCCGTCATTTTGGGTGGGACAACTCAGAACCTCCCCAGGGGCATCAGCCCCAGGGGCCCGGCAGCTTCGCCAGCAACACACAGCTCATTGGTTTTCTCGGTTCTTATCTCACTTACCCCATGGCCTCACGGGACTTTCTGGAATCACCCCCGAAAAAGTGACCTCCAACGTCTCAGGCTTTCTCTGGTGAAGGAGGGGCGGCGTTGATGATAAATAGTGACCGAGGGCACTCAGGTCTGAAACAGGGTCCAGAGAACAGGACTTACCCTCATACATCAAATGCATCCTGGTCTTTTTCCTTTTCTCTGTGATTCTGCTGGACCCGATCCGCTACATTGACTTGATGACCCACTTGTGGGTCTCAGCCTGCAGATGGAAAAACTGCCGTCCTAGAGGGTGGGCGTTCTCAGAAGAGCTGGTCTTGATCAGAAAGGCAGTTTGATAGCTGACCTCTTCCTTGACAGGCACAGTGAGCTGCTGAGGTCAGCCAGGGTGGCTTCTCACAGCCCGGGGACGCCTCCATTTCATCTGATTTCAAACCAACACTTCTTGTCAAGGGGCTACTGCACTGGCCTCTGCTGACCACTCTGGCACGACGCCAGATGGAAACAATGCCCCCCCTTCTCTCTGCGGTCCCTCGGGTCAGCTCCGAGAGGACCAGGGCTCTGACGGAGGGTGGGGAGAGCAATTAGGGAGGAGGAGGAGACGTGAATTTTCAAAGGTCAGCTGGAGTATGATCAGCGAACGCTTAGAGGTTTATTCCAAAGGCCTTTCCTGATTAGAAAAACAACAATAAAAGAAAAAAAAAAAAGCCCCCAACCCACAAGTGGGGTAGGAAGTTGTTGAAGAACACTTTAATTCATAAGGAAGAGGACTTGAATAATTGATGCTGCCTCCATGCCAAAGATAATTTCAGCTCGCGCTCTATCTCACAAAGACATTTAGCATTGATTGAGATCAAAGCATCCAGAACCCCTGCTGCTAGGCTGAAAGGCAGAACTCACAGTGGCCTTTCTCGGCTCTGATAATGTCGTCTTTATGTAGTTAATAAACTGCACACTTCAGTCAAACTATATCATTACAGAAGACTTAGGGAGCTAATAATTTAAAAGCAAAGAATTGCCTCTGTTCTTCACTTTGAACTAAACAACATTCTGTTGAATGAGGAGCACATCAAAGTCTTGTCACTATTACCAGTGTGGATCGAGCAGAAGGCCGCACAGAGTGGGTGCTTCAGTCATCAAGGAGAGGGAGAGGGAGAGAGAGAGACACTGGCTGATCCACCCAAAGGCAGTGCTGGGCGTGTCATTATTCTCTTTCCTACTGTGCAAGCATTGGGCGGTCCGCTCATCTGGTGGGCTTCCTGGTTGCACAATGTACTTGAACGAGATCACAATGCCCGCTTTTCACCTTGGCCTCGTTCTGAACTTCATTTCAGTTACCTTCAGCCTGCCCACCCCTCTGGCCACTCCTGGACTCCCAGGTTAGATCCCTGGGTAGGAAAGATCTGCTGGAGGAGGAAATGGCAACTCACTCCAGTATCCTTGCCTGGAGAACCCCATGAACCTAGAAGCCTGGTGGGATGTAGTCCATGGGGTTGCAAAGTCTTACACACACACACACACACATCACACACACACACACACATCACACACACACACACCACACACACACACCACACACACACACACCACACACACACACACATCACACACATATACACATCACACACACACACCACACACACATCACACACATACACACCACACACATCACACACACATCACACACACATCACACACACACATCACACACACATACACATCACACACACATCACACACACACATCACACACACACACACCACACACACATCACAAACACATACACATCACACACACATCACACACACACATCACATCACACACACATCACACACACACACATCACACACACATCACACACACATCACACACACATCACACACACACATCACATCACACACACATCACACACACACACATCACACACACA
>NW_024070192.1:1235596-1302154 GCF_014754425.2 Oryx dammah | reverse complement strand
CATCACACACACATCACACACACACACATCACACACACATCACACACACACATCACACACACATCACACACACACATCACACACACACATCACACACACACACACACATCACATCCTTAATTTACTCTCTCATTTGGTCCTTCTGACCATTCTGTGAGGTAGTGCCAATGTTTTATGAATCGAGATGCTGAGGCTTAGAGAGGTGATGACCCTTGTTTGGAACCCACAGCTGAGAGTGGGTTCCCTCATATACAGGCATGGGCATTTGGAGGGTCGCACAGTCGCCTACTTACAATGATTTAACTTAAGATTTCTCCACTGCAAGATGGTGCGAAAGTGACGCTCATTCAGTGGAAATTGTGCTTTGAGTCTGGAATTTGGATTTCTTCCTGGCCCATGACACGTGATCTGGTCTCCCATTCTGCTGGGCACAGGCAGCCCCTGTGGTGCCCGGGCAGCCAGGGGGTCACGAGGGTAAAGAGCTGACACACCGACAGCCATCCCGGACTTAGACAGTCACCCTGGCCTCTCCCTTCAGTCCAGTGTTAGTTCAGTAAATCACATGAGATATCCAACGCTTCACTCTAAAATAGGCTTGTGGTTAGAGGATTTTGCCCAGCTGCAGGCTAACGGAGGGGTTCTGAGCACGTCTGCGGTGGGCCGGGCTGAGCCAGGATGTTTCCTGCTGTTTAGTCGCTGAGTTCTGTCCAGCTCTTTGTGACCCCTTGGACTGTGGCCTGCCAGGCTTCTCTGTCCACTGGGTTCTCCAGACGAGCATACCGGAGTGGGTTCCCATTTCCTTTTCCAGGGGCTCTTCCCGACCCAGGTCTCCGTGTCTCCGGCATTGGCAGGTGGATTCTCTGCCGCTGAGCCACCTGAGAAGCCGCGATCTTTGGTAGGAGAGGTGTATTAAATGCGTTTTTGACTTAAGAGGTTTTCAGCTTACTCAGAGTTTGTTGGTCTGTAAACCGATAAGCCAAGGAAGACATGCCATGTGTTTCTCAACACTGGGAGCTCAGGTAAGTGACTGCACCCCAAACAATGGCACAGCTGATAAAAATGCCATCACGGTGCAGGGATGGGTCCGTATGTGCCGTTAAGTGGAAAACGAGGTCATGAAGTTGCATCCAACAGGCGTGCGTGCGTGCAACCTCGCGTGTGTGGACAGTATCTCTTAAACATCAAGGGCTGTTTTGCACCTGCATTTCCTTTGCTGAGCCGCGCCCCCCCAGCCCACTATCTCCAAATTAAAGTTTGCTTCTTTGGTGCTCATTGCCTCCGAGAGGGGATTTGGAAGAGAAAGCAGTGGAGAAGGAGCGATGTCAGGGTTTGGGCTTAAAAATAACAAAGTCTTCAGAGTGGAAATAAGGAGGCAGGATGGATAAACTCCACACCCCCTCTCCCCGCTCCACTCCAGAGAAACAAGTCCTCTGGGGTTAAGGAGGGGGCGGATGGAGGGGGAGGGGAGATGGAGAGAGGCTGAGGGGCTGGGGGTTCCTGAGATCAAATGCTGAGCTTGGCCCATCACTTGGGCCGAACCTGCTGGGAGCTGTGTGGAGTCTCCTCCAAAGGTTCTGAGGACCAAGAGCATCTGAGGCTGTTGCTCAGAGCCCTTTGACTCCAGCAGGGTGCAGAGGACCGGAGATGGGCCCCAGCCTGCCCTGTGGCCCACCCGGCCTCTTCCTGGCCCTGGGGGCCTCGCAGGGCCTGCTGAGGGGCAGCACACTCGTCGAAGGCTGCCAAGACCTATCGACGGGATGCCCGACCCCCAGTTCCTCCCCTTCTCTTCTCCACCCGTGCTGAGAATTTGGCTGCTAATCCAGGGGAAAGGAGGGGACCAAACGGATGGCAGTGAATTCCTGCCTGCAGGGGGTCGGGTTCACAATGAGCTGAACTACAGGAAATCAACGTCTCTTTCTTACCCACCTGAAGCCGTGGACCCAGGGTTAATGGACAGGAGAGCAGTGACTCAGTGGTTATCACTGAGCGATTTCTGTTTTCTTCTGGATGCTTGGCGATAGAACATTCATTAATACTGAAATAGCAAGATCGAGAGTTCACCTTGCCGAGGAGGCTCGGTGCGCCGCCTGTGTGCCATCCCATTCCTTGCTCACACCCTCCACGGACACGTCCTCAGATCAGAACCCGGAGGCTCAGAGAGGTGACTCAACTTGCCTATAGCTGCAGAAAGGCGCTCGCCGCACGGATCTGACTCCAAGTCCTGGACTCTTTCCGCCTCACCCCATTGTCTACCAGACAAAGTTTTTTTTTTTTTTTCCCTGTGAAATTCGAAGTTAGCCAGAGCATCTGGGTTGGGGCTAGAGATTCCAAGAGAACACAGGTGCTGAGCCGGGCTGGCCTCGCCAGTAAACAGACGAGTCCACACAAAGGGCGGGCCAGCGTGGGGCCCGGGACACAGCTGTCTGTACGGTGTGAAAGGAAGGCTCGCCTCGATGAATTACACTGATGCAACAATGGGAGACCTGGTTTTGAAAGAATTGAACTGTTTTTAAGAGACAAAGGCACATGGATTCCACCAACATTGATCCACTCGGTGCAATTTTTGAACCTTTTTCTAAGGTACATCCTCACTGAAGTTTGACATAAATAGAGAAGCTCACACAGGGAACCAGGGTGCAGCCTGATGGATTTTCACAGGCGTTTCAAGGCCCCCAGGAGCCCGCCCGGTGCCCTCTTTCAGATTCCTTCTCCTTGACAAAGATAATAACTCCCCTGACTTCTAACACCTGAGCTTCGTTTTCCTGATTTAAACTTTATGTGAATGGAACCTTTTGAACACTGTATAAATGGATCATAAAGGATGTTTATGAGATTTACCTGTGATGTTGATCAGTCTTCTTTCAGGCTCACTGACATACAATATCCACCGTGTGTGTGCGCTCAGTCGCTTCAGCCGTGTCTGACTCTTGGCGGCTCCGAAGACTGTAGCCCGCCAGGCACTTCTCTCCACGGGGCTCTCCGGGCAAGGACACTGGGGTGGGTTGCTACTTTACCCACCGAATGCCTATGTCTATCGAACGTGAGTCTATACAGAAGGTCTCACCCATTCTCCTGCTGATGGGCGTCTGGCTGTCTCTTCTTGTTTTTCATGTTGTTTGGTGAATGCGTTTCTCTGGGGCAGACCCCCAGGAGTGGAATTGCTGGGTCATGGAGACTACCCGTGCTCCGCTTTGGTAGATTCCGCCAGAAGGCATTCCCAAGCGGCTGAACCAGGTTGCGTCCCAGCTCCAAGTGTCTCAGAGACTCTCGTTCCCGGCCTCTTGGCCAGCTCTTGGTGCTTTCTGCTTCCATGGGTATGCAGGGGTGTGTTGTTGCCTCATTCAAGCTGAGTACCTGGATACCTCCTTGTGTGTTTATCGGCCATTTGGATATCCTTTTGTGGTGAAGTCTTGTTCAAGTCTTTTGTAGCGATTTTAAAGAATAATTACTATAATTCTTTGTGGCATAATTCTGATTCTGTTGGATTAATTGGATACGTGGTCTCTGTGGTATGCTTATTTTTACCTGCACGCTTTAAACAATATTTCTTTATCTGACTGCGCCTGGGTTTAGTTTTGACACACAAGAGCTCCACCCTTTGCTGCAGCATGCAGGCTCTTAGCTGTGGCATGGAGGATCTAGTTGCCTGACCAGGGATTGAACCCAGGCCCCCTGAATTGGAACGTGGCGTGTCAGCCCCGGGAAAGTCTCTATAGTATGGTTTCTATGTTTCCTTACTGAAAACACATGTCCTGCCTAGTCTTTTCACAGATGCCTGAGATGTCTACATCACACTTTCTTTTGAAGGAAGACCCAAACATGTAGGTGGAGAGGAGGGTCTGACAGGTGCGTTGAAGTTGTAGGGAATGGGGGCGTGTCCAGATTACCATGGTTAGCTTGGTTTATGATAAAGGACCCAGGGAAGCTAGAAAGATGGCAGACACCTTAGCAGCCGCAGGGCCATGGCCCACAAGGAACAGGAACCTCTCATCATAACTAGAGTTATGGTATTTCAAGAGCCAGCCTTTTCAATAGGGCGGTTCAAGAGCTAGGTGGTCTCCATAGCAACGCCGGTCATCCCACTGAGAAGCTTGGTCCTACGGCGGCCCTCGGAGCAGAAGGCATCTGTTGCTGCCTGGCCCGTCTGTCCCTGCTGCTGCTGACAAAGCGGTGTCAGCTCTCCTTCTACCCGCGTCCCTGGTGACGTCCCGTTAGGGCTTCCAAAGCTCAAGTCATCCGCTGCGTCTCCGGGCTTCTCTCTTTTGTCTTTCAGTGGTTTCCCCGCCCTGTTGGCCACACTTCTCTCTCTCTCCTTCTCTACAAGCCTCATTTTCCAATGAGAGACTCTGATCAGATGGCCGCTGTGGGACACTCCTGATGAGCAGAGCTCTTCCACTAAACCACAGAAACTGAGAACCTAGTGGGAACTACGGGCGAGTCCCACTCTTCACTGTGGTCTTGGGCTCTAAAGATAGAGCCACCTTTCACCTCCTTGGTGTGCAGCATCTTTCTGAGGTTCCACTGTGAGTGCCTGAGAGATCAAGAGAGAGAAAGGTTTCTGATCATGTTGCTATGGACCTGGTTTCAGCTCTGTTGTTGTTATTTAGTTGTTAAGTCATGTCTGACTGCAACACCACCGAGTGCGGCACGCCAGGCCTCCCTGTCCATCACCAGCTCCTGGAGTTCATTCAAACCCACGTCCATCGAGTCCGTGATGCCATCCAGCCATCTCATCCTCTGTCGTCCCCTTCTCCTCCTGCCCCGAATCCCTCCCAGCATCAGGGTCTTTTCCAATGAGTCAACTCTTCGCATGAGGTGGTCAAAGTACTAGAGCTTCAGCTTCAGCATCAGTCCTTCCAATGAACACCCAGGACTGATTTCCTTTAGAATGGGCTGGTTGGATCTCCTTGCAGTCCAAGGGACCCTCAAGAGTCTTCTCCAACACCACAGTTCAAAAGCATCAATTCTTTGGCGCTCAGCTTTCTTCACAGTCCAACTCTCACATCCATACATGACCACTGGAAAAACCATAGCCTTGACTAGACGGACCTTTGTTGGCAAAGTAATGGCTCTGCTTTTGAATATGCTATCTAGGTTGCTCATAACTTTCCTTCCAAGGAGTAAGTGTTTTTAATTTCATGGCTGCAATCACCATCTGCAGTGATTTTGGAGCCCCCAAAATAAAGTCAGCCACTGTTTACACTCTTTCCCCATCTATTTGCCATGAATTGATGGGTCCAGATGCCATGATCTTAGTTTCCTGAATGTTGAGCTTTAAGCCAACTTTTTCACTCTCCTCTTTCACTTTCATCAAGAGGCTTTTTAGTTCCTCTTCACTTTCTGCCATAAGGGTGGTGTCATCTGCATCTCTGAGGTTACTGATATTTCTCCCGGCAATCTTGATTCCAGCTTGTGTTTCTTCCAGTCCAGTGTTTCTCATGATATACTCTGCATATAAGTTAAATAAGCAGGGTGACAATATACAGCCTTGACATACTCCTTTTCCTATTTGGAACCAGTCTGTTGTTCCATGTCCAGTTCTAACTGTTGCTTCCTGACCTGCATACAGATTTATCAAGAGGCAGGTCAGGTGCTCTGGTATTCCCATCTCTTTCAGAATTTTCCCCTGGTCTAGGCAGAGGCAAACCCATCTTTGGAACTTTTGTTTACGTGCACCAGTAAGCTCCCTTCTGGCCTCAAGCTGGGTTGGGTTGCGTTTCTGGCACTTGTAACCCAAAGTGTTTGGTGAATGCAGTGTGATTCCTACAGAAATACTAGCATGAAGAAACTGGGTCAGGAATCTGAAAGATGCTCTTGGAAAAAAGGCTCACAGTTCCAAGGACATCAAATCACGGAAGGAAACTCTGTCTTGTCATCCTCCTCCAGAATGGACAAAACAGAAGCAAGTTTGAGCCTGAAAGAAACGAACCTACAGCTAAATGGACCTCGGGTGGCCTGGTTCTGCTGTGTTTCTGAACCTGCTTCCGACCGTTATTATTGTGATGCTGAAGCCCGGGCAAGAGAGAAACCACCTGTTATCCTTGAAACTTCCCTAGTGGTCCAGCAGTTAAGACTCAGCACTTCTGATGCAGGGGTTACTGGTTCGATCCCTGGTTGGGGAACTAAGATCCCACATGCCTCATGCCTCAGCCAAAAAGTAAGAGCGTGAGAACTCTTTAGTTTGATAGTGTCTCCTTCCATCCATTCTTCTATTCATCCATCCATCTCTATATTTACCCATTAGTTAAACAAGTGTCAACAGAGTTTAAATAACTGGCACAAAGAAGTAAGTCAGAGAAAGACAAATACCATATAATATGTGGAATCTAAAAAAAGTGATGCAAATGAACTTACGAAGCAGATTCACAGACTTAAAAAATTCGCTTACTTGCTTGAACCATTTTTAATAATCTTTACTGAATGTGGTACAATATTGCTTCTGTTTTATGTCCTGGTTTTTTGGCTCTGAGACATGTGGGATCGTAGCTCCCCGACCAGGGATCAAACCTGCACCCTGTGCGTCGGGAGGTGAAGTTTTAACCAGCAGACCGCCAGGAAGTCCCAGACTCACAGACTTTCGAAACAAACTTACAGTTACCAAAGGGGAAAGGTGGATGGGAAAGGGGTAAATCAGGAGTTTGGGGTTAGCAGATACACACTACTATATATTGGAGAAAGAAATGGCAACCCACTCCAGTGTGCTTGCCTGGAAAATCCCATGGACAGAGGAGCCTGGTGGGCTACAGTGCACGGGGTCGCAAGAGTCAGACGCCACTGAGCGGCCTAACTCACTACTACGTATAAAACAGACGATCAGCAAGGGCCCGCTGAATAGCACAGGCAGCTCTACTCGATATTCTGTGATAACCTACGTGGGAAAAGAATCTGAAAAGGAATGCTGCTGCTGCTGCTGCTGCTGCTGAGTCGCTTCAGTCGTGTCTGACTCTGTGCGACCCCACAGACGGCAGCCCACCAGGCTCCCCCGTCCCTGGGATTCTCCAGGCAAGAACACTGGAGTGGGTTGCCATTTCCTTTTCCAGTGCATGAAAGTGAAAAGTGAAAGTGAAGTCGCTCAGTCGTGTCCAACTCTTGGTGACCCCATGGACTGCAGCCCACCAGGCTCCTCCATCAATGGGATTCTCCAGGCAACAGTACTGGAGTGGGGTGCCATTGCCTTCTCCGCTGAAAAGGAATAAACACACGTATATGTATAACTGCATCTACTCAATATTCTGTAGTGATCTATGTGGGGAAAGAATCTGAGAAGGAACAATACGTGCATATGTATAACTGAATCGCCCATACACCAATAAAAAACCAAAAATTAAATAAAAAACAACTATCACAAGCCCTCACAAGGGAGATGACTTGAAGCACTAGGTCGTGATCAGATTAGCAAGATTCTTCCGCGCCTGGAGGCTGTGGCCCTCTTTTGCGTTAAAAAAAAAAGAGAGAAAATCTAGTTAGATACTGGCTCACGTCCCTTTGAGGCTGTTCCGCGATGATTCAGACGGTTTTCAGAATGGATGATAACTTAGAGGGTTATACGGTCCGATTTTATCATGTCTGGGATGAGAACACGCAAACTTTCGGTACCCAGAGCCCAACACCCACTCCACCCCCATGACGTCATCACTTGCCTGTGCGGTTCCGGCAGCAGGGCCCAGAAAGGACTCGGAGCAGCTGCTTTGGTGATGGTGATGTCGGGGGCACCCACCCAGAAGCGAAAAGTGGAGGAAAAGAGCTGGGGCCCCCAGAAAAGCTGCCTTGGGCTTCTCCCCCAACAACTGAACTTCGGAGCGTGTCTGCATACACAGGGAGAGGAAAGGGTTCTGAGCGCTGGCCCCGGGGAGCAGGGAAACGCCAGCTCCGGGCCGACTCACTGGGGCGCCGGGCGGCTCTGCCCAAGAGCTGTTTCCCCGACTCCCTCCTCCAAAAAGGAAATTGCAGGCTTGTTACGGCTTCGCTCAGGACCGGGGATTATGGAGCTTAAACTCTCTCCTTCAAGCCATGTTCAAGTTTTTGACTTAAAAGGGAAATGTTTCATTTTGGGCCAAACCCATCCTCCCCCTTCCCCCCTTCCTGGACGGAGAACAAAGCAATTCAAATCAGAAAACAGAGGGGACTCCTCGAGCAGTGTCCACAGGGACCCGGCTCCCAACTGGATCCGACGGAATTTGATTGAAGTACAGCTGAACCCCTCCGCGTTTGTTCAAATGTCATTTCAATAGAAACGTTTCAAATCTCTGCCAAGGAGCTGCCCAGGGGGTGGCGGGCAGCTTGGGCCGGAGACCACAGGGGCGGACCGGGGAGAAACTGACTCAGCCCAGCTCGGGTCGGCGGGGTGGGGGGCAGGGGGGGGGCGGCGTGGGGGGAAGGTAGTGGGAAAGGGAGGTGGACTTTCTGGGCTGCTCTCACACTACAGATGTAAGATGTCAAGGAGACAAGCACGCCTGGATCTTGGCATCGTAGTTTCCTTTTTTTTTTTTTTTCCAGACACAGATAAATGCAGAGCCTGGAAGGATTCATGATCAGAAGAGTGACGAGGCTGCAAGATCCATGGCACTCTAACACGAATGCGCCACGCTTGTCAGTTTGGAAAGGGGACCGTGCGTCTGGCTGGCCTGGGCTTTGTCAAGGCAACTGCCTAGGATTTGGTTTGAGGTTGGGGCTGAGGAGGTGGGTCTTGACTTCCTTACCCTTCACGGTGAAGGTGGCCATGAGGTTAGTCGTTCGATAGCCAAAACAGTCTTGAAAAGGAAGACCCAAGCTGGAAGACTCATACTTTTTCAACTTCGAAACAGTGAGCTGTGGAAATCGAAGATGTATGCAGAGCCACAGGCTTCGGGACTGTGTGATCCTCGTAAAGGACAGACTAGGGGTCCGTGGGATGGAACTGAGTCAGAACAGGGCCACAGCGCTGTATTTGATGTGGAAAACCAACGAGGACTTCCCGCACAGCACAGGGAACTCGGCTCAGCGTGCGGCAGCCTGGACGGGAGGGGAGTTTTGGGGAGAATGGACGTGCGTGTGTATGGCTGAGTCCTTCGCTGTCCACCGGAAACTATCACAGCATTGTTCAGTTCAGTTCAGTTCAGTCTCAGTCGTGTCCGACTCTTTGCGACCCCATGAATCACAGCACGCCAGGCCTCCCTGTCCATCACCATCTCCCGGAGTTCACTCAGACTCATGTCCATCGAGTCGGTGATGCCATCTAGCCATCTCATCCTCGGTTGTCCCCTTCTCCCCCCGCCCCCAATCCCTCCCAGCATCAGAGTCTTTTCCAGTGAGTCAACTCTTCTCCTGAGGTGGCCAAAGTACTGGAGCTTCAGCTTTAGCATCATTCCTTCCAAAGAAATCCCAGGGCTGATCTCCTTCAGAATGGACTGGTTGGATCTCCTTGCAGTCCAAGGGACTCAAGAGTCTTCTCCAACACCACAGTTCAAAAGCATCAACTCTTCAGCGCTCTGCCTTCTTCACAGTCCAACTCTCACATCCATACATGACCACAGGAAAAACCATAGCCTTCACTAGACGGACCTTAGTCGGCAAAGTCTCTTAGTCGGACTTAGTCTCTGCCTTTGAATATGCTATCTAGGTTGGTCATAACTTTCCTTCCAAGGAGTAAGCATCTTTTAATTTCATGGCTGCAGTCACCATCTGCAGTGATTTTGGAGCCCAGAAAAATAAAGTCTGACACTGTTTCTACTGTTTCCCCATACTGTTAATTGGCTATATTCCAATGTAAAATAAAAAGTTTTTGAGAAGAAGTGAGAGCCTAGGAATAAATCCATATACTTACGATCAATTGATTTTAGACAAATACGTCAAGACAATTCAGCGGAGAATGAATACTTTTCAACAAGCAGTGCTGGAACTATGGGACATCCACACAAAGAATGATGAAGTTGGATCCCTACCTTATACCGCAGATGCAAACTACCTCAGCGAGGCCAAGGACCTAGGTGTAAGAGCTAAAGCTTTTAGAAGAAAGCCTGGGTGTAAGTCTTCAGGGCCTTGGCTCAGGCAGTGGCTTTTTAGATATAACGCCAAAGGGAAAGCAACCTCCTGAAAAGGGATAATGGAACTTCATCAGAATTAAGTGCTGCAAAGGACTTGATCAAGAAAGTGAGAGGTCAACTCACAGAATGGGAGGAATATTTGCAAGTCTAATGTCTCATGAAGGCCTCATAGGCAACCTACTCTTAAAAACGGACAAAGGGACTTCTCTGGTGACCCAGTGGTTGAGAATCTGCCCGTCAATTCAGGGGACGTGGGTTTGACCCCTGGTCAACAAGACGCCACTTGCCAAGGGGCAGCTAAGCCCGCTCACCCCAGAGCCGGTGCTTTGCGACAAGAAGCCACCACAACGGAAAGCTTGTGTACTGCACCTAGAGAGGAGCCCACGTGAAGCAGCAAAGACCCAGCACAGCCAAAAATAAATAATTATTTTAAAATAGACAAAGGATTTGAATAAACATTTCTCCAGAGAAGATGTGCAAATAGGCAATAGGCATAAAATAAGCTTGGCATCATTAACCTTTAGAGAAAGGCAAGTCAAAAACCACAGTGAGGCAGAGCTCACACCCACTAGGACGGGTGTGATCAAAAGGACAGCGGCAGACGCTGGCCAAGATGTGGACAGACTGGAAATCCCCTACATTGCCGAGGGGAACCTGAACTTGTGTAGCATTTCGGAAACCAGTTCGGCAATGCCTCAAAAAGTGATTCCTCTAAATTTAGAGTCAGCCTATGACTCAGCAACTCCACTTTGAGGTCCATCCCAGGAGAACTGAAAACAAGTGTCTACACAAAAACTTGTACGTGACTGCTCAGAACAGGATTACTCACCACGGTTAAAGAGGTAGAAAGAGCTCACGTGTCCATCGACCGATGACAACAAACTGTTCCTACAAGGGAATATTTCTCAGCCGCAAAGGAATGAAACACTGGTACACGGGGCAACACGGGTAAGCTTTGAAAGCGTCATGCTGCTTGAGAGAAGCCACGTTTCATGTGTGCACTGCAGGTCCAGATGGCTCAGCCAGCTAAGAACCCGCCCGCCAGTGCAGGAGACGTAAGAGACTCGGGTTCGATCCCTGGGTCGGGAAGATCCCTGGAGAAGGAAATGGCAGCCCGCTCCAGTGTTCTTGCCTGGGAAATCCCATAGACAGAGGCGCTTGGCAGGCTGCGGTCCATGAGGTCGCAGAGAGGCAGACAGAACTGAGCATGAACACGTCGGGAGCGCTGAGCAGAGAGGGACCCGCGTTTCTGTCGCCTCCTCACCTCCCTTGGAAAAATTCAGATTACTTGCCAGATGGCCGGCCGCCGGCCCTGCTGCACTGGCTGCCTTGATGTCCCTGGACTTCCCCTCGAGATGTTCCCACCACCTCCCCCTTAAGACCCGAGAGAGCCTTTGGCGGACATGGAAACTGAGTCACACGGTCCCTTCCCGAAGCCGGCTCCTCCTCTCCCCCACCACCCTCCCCTCTGACCCGCAGGCTGGTTTTCATCCTCCATCTCTCTTAAGCTGCGAGGGGTATGTCTTCCTAACACTTGTCAAAAATTAAAGTGAGACCGGCTTTTAAATGTTCTGTCTGTACTCACGGCCAGGAAGGCACGTCTGTCTCCAAAGAATTTGCATTTACAATTCCAAATATGCACTTGCGCTGGGGCGAAAGAATGTCTTCCTGCTTTCAAGCTGGGCTTGGCATGACCTCTAGGTTTTAATATTTTCAACAAAGTGTCATTGGATGATGTCACCCCATGCAGAAAGTGGGAGAGGGAGACGGTCCTTTCCCGGACATGACGCCTGGCTCGAGTCAGCTGAGACTTGGCCCAGAGCCACCAACCTGGTTTTACCTTTTGCTCTCGCCCTTTATTTAATTTTAAAAACCTCCACTGAAGCGTTATTGTTTTCATTTCTAGGTTTTAACCTCTCGAGGGTCAACACACGTTTTCTGAAGACTGAAGTGTCGGCCAGCGCTATCCAGGAGCATCACGGCGGCCTCCTTCCTCGGTCAGCATCCCTTGCCCCCAGCCCCGCCCCAGCCCCGTCCCATCCCTGCCCCCCGAGGCCAATCACAGCCACACCCCTCGGTCTAGATTTTGCCCACAGACTCATTGGGAAAACCCTGACGCTGGGAAAGATTGAGGGCTGGAGGAGAGGGGGTGTCAAAGGATGAGATGGTTGGATGGCATCACCAACTCAATGGATGTGAGTCTGAGCAAGCTCTGGGAGATGGTGAAGGACAGAGGAGCCTGGCGGGCTGCAGTCCCTGGGGTCACAGAGTCGGAGGCAACTTAGCGACTGAGCAGCAACCTCGTCCACTGAGCGCTGTAAGAATCTAGCTGCTGGTGCTCCCTCCAGGGCTGCCCCCAAAGGGTGATGAGCGGGGGGATTCTGGCTCAGCGTGCTGGGGTCTGGCCACCCCCAGTCAGGGAGCCCCGCCGGGTCTGCGGGAGGTGCAGTCCTGTGCGTGGCCAGGAGGAGGTGTCTTGTGCTTCAGAAGGTCCTGCTTCGGGGCCACGGTCTGAGCTCTGCTGGTCCTCCTCCCCTTTGCACACAGAAGGCTCCGTCTTGACAAAGCAGTGGCGGGCACCCCACGACTCTGCCTGTCCATCACCCTGTCACAACAGTCAGCGCTGCCCCGGGCTTCACCACCCAGCTCTGTGTGACTTAGACGTTGGCCCGGTGGCGGGGTTCCGCAGCTTCATTCAACAGTCCACCAGGCCAGGGGGCCCTGGATGGGCAGGTTTGCTCAGATGCGAGTGTTCCCTGCGTCCCGAGCAGGTGTCTGACGCCCTCACTCACCACCATCCTGGGAGGAGCCCCCTTGGGCTGAATGGAGCAGAGGCTGTCTTGGGAGCAGACTCGGGGGGCATCACCCCCGGCTGTGGGCTGGCTGGGCAGGGAGGACTTGGCTGACGCTGGGGGGCCGTGACTCCAGGTCCATTTTCAAGGAGTAAGTGTGGATTTTCACAGCCCTTCCTGGGTTCATCAGGGTCACCCCTAGAGCTGACCCTTTTCCCATCTACGCCCTGGAAAACAGGCTCAGATCCACCAAGCGCTTCATCAGCCCCACCAAACCTGAGGTCTCGGAGCAGGCCGATCGGAGGCCCTCCGAGCTCTGCTCCAGGCTGCCCCCTGCAGCACCTGTCCAAACAGAAGCCACCCCTCGGGGCCGAGGACACAGTCGGCCATCATCACGTGCTTTCAACTCCTGAAAGCCTTTCCACGTCCACCTCTGTTATCTCCTCCCCTGCTCCTGGGAGGTCTCGGAGCCTGTGGATGGGGTGGACATGGGGCCTACATGGTCTCTCCTCCCTGCTGACCTCACCCCCAAGGGACCCCCCACCCACCATGCCCCGAAGGCCGCCTTCCAGGGTGTGTGGGCGCCACCCTCCCCTGAGAAGCCCGCCTGGGCTCAGTTGCCTTTGCGGCCCCATGAGCTGAGGGGACCCGCCTGGACCTGCCTGGACCAGAGAGAACGTTGCTTAGAGGCCTGGAGTGGCAGGCAGGAGGCCTGGACCCGCAGCTCTGGGACAGCTCCCACCCTCCTGTGTGTCCTGAACCCCAGGGGATGGAGGAAGCCCAGAAATTCCATTTATCCAAAGAAAAAGCTTCCTGGAAAATTACCTTCTACTTCATCACCTATCTGTTTCTCTTTTTTTAACAATTGTAATAAAATACGCATAAAACATAAAATCAACCGTCTTAACCATTTTTAAGTTCAGTGGCATGAAATACGTTCACATTGTTGGGCAACCACGGCCGTCACTCACCTCCAGAACTTTCTCGTCTTCCCGAACTGAGACTCTGTCTCCATTAAACGCCAACTCCCCGCTCCCCCCAGGTCCTGACAGTCCCTCTGCTACGTTTGTCACTGTGAACGGGACGGAGTACGTCACCCAAGTGGAATAATCCTTTGGTGCCCTTTTGTTTGTTTATTTATTTTCTACTTTCTGGCCGTGATTCGCAGCATGTGGGGTCTTAGGCCCCTGACTAGGAGCGGAATGGGTGCCCCCGCAGTGGAAGCACAGACTCTTAACCACTGGACACCAGGGAAGTCCCCGGCATATGTCCTTTTGTGACTGGCTTTTTCATTTAGTGTGATGTCCTCAAAGTTCATGCTGAACCATGTGTCAGAATTTCCCTCTTTTCAAAAGCTGAATAATATTCCAGTGTGTGTGTGTGTGTGTGTGTGTGTGTGTGTGTGTGTGTAGACACTATAATTTAAATGTTCATCTGGTGTCTGTTTCTTTTAAATCAAATGTCTTAAAATTACTTCCTGGTTAAACAGACTATTTATACCAAAATAAACCCTGATAAATAGGCCCAGGGGTCTGCAGACTTCTTAATGGGCCGGATAGTAAATGTTTCAGGCTTTACAGGTGATTATGGTCTCTATTGAGCCCTGGTGGCTCAGTTGGTAAAGAATCTGCCTACAATGAAGGAGACCCAGGTTCAATCCCTGGGTGGGGAAGATCCCCTGGAGAAGGAAATGGCAATCCACTCCAGTGTTTTTGCTTGGGACATCCCGTGGACAGGGGAGCCTGGTGGGCTACAGTCCGTGGGGTCCCAACGACTCAGACAAGAATTACTGACTAAACCACCAGCAGCAGCAGCAGAGAGATACAGTAACGTGATCACAATAAAGCCTGTTTTGGATGCTTAGACTTGGTTTCCCCAGTCGCCGCTGCTATGAGAGCCAGCACTAATGGGGGGCGAGTCGCTCTTACTCTTGGCGGCCCTGATGGGCTGTGCCCGGCGCCGTCTCCACTGGGAGGGCTGAATGGAAGCCAGATGCAGGGTGGGGCTTGCTTTGGCCTGGGGGTCCCGGACTCAGAGTTTCTCGGTTTATCACGGAGCACCACCCCCACCCTGATGACAGGTGGAGGCCCAGGGGTGGCGAGAAGGTCACGGTGGCCCTGTCTAGACTCTGAACTTATTTTTAAGAGGCAATTTTGTTGGAGCCAGGTCCCAGGCGGTTCCGTGTGTTCGAGATGGTGCTAAAAGGATCTTCTGTGCGGGGCAATGTCCTAGGTTTATGGTTTCCTGACTAATTTCACCATAAACTTAACTGCCTTTTCTTTGGCTTTGAAGCCCTAAGACTCCCCTTGGCACAGGACTCCCTTCCCCGCACACACCCAGGCTCCTGGCAGGAAGGACTGGCTGAAGATCCAAGTGCCAGGGCTCCCTGACTCATTCTGCAAACGGTTACTTCTGCCTGGACCCTCCCTCTGCAGGAGGTGATGTCAGTGAGAAGCCACGTCGCCAATAGCTTGCTGAAGCCCTTGGAGGCAAGCTCCTGGGAGCTGCTGCTTCCAGGCCTGGCCTGAGCACCGGGGAGTCCAGCTCACTGCCTCCCCCCGCCCACACCTGAGCCGGCCCCTCCTCGGTTTAGGAGCTCTGTCCAGTCTGCTGGGTCTAACCTGAGTGGTCTTAGCTCTCACTTCATTCTCACTACAACGCTAGAAGCCTGTGTCAGCGTACCCATTCTACAGAGGAAAATACTGAGGCCAGGGTGAAGGTGGAGGAGCTGAGGGAAGACCGTCCGGGAGGTGTTGAGCTAGAGCTCAAAATGAGGTCATCTGGCTCTCAATTCAGGGTTTGTTACATCACGTTGCACACACCTGTGTTCATCACTTACAGCCACCGTGATAAATGATCTCCAACCTGGTGGCTGAAAACAATAGGAGTTTATTCTTTCTACAGTCCTGGAAGCTAGAAGTCTAAAGTCAAGGTGTCAGTGGGTAGGTTCCTTCCAGAAGGAGATTCTGTTCCTTGTCTTGCTCCAAGCGCCTGGCATTCAAGAGCCTGTGGGTGCCTCGCTTCGGTCTGTGTTTGTCTTCTCATGAGTCTTGGCATGACGCTCTTCTCTGGATAAAAAGGGAATGAGGTAGAGAGTTGGAGGCCTGGTGGCAAAGATAATCCAAGACAGAAGGAGGGTGTAGAGTCCTGGGCAATAACTCGGGCTTCCCAGTCTAAGCCTCCTTTGTCACCTATGACTTGAGGCTTGTGACCACACCCCACAGGGTTCTCTAAGAACTAATTGTATGCGCAGCACTCAGCCCCAGGCCTGGCACCAAGAAAGAGCCCGATGAACGCGGGAGAAACAGGAGGTTCCCATCTCGCTGTGGATGAAACCCAAGGTCTTTGTGACAAGACCTTGCCTGATGCGGGTCTCGTTCCTTCCTGCCTCCCTTCTGCCCGCTCCCCGCTCTGCTCTGGGCATCCCAGCTGCTGTGCGACTCTTGCCTGGCTTGATTCTGCTCCCTCTTTAAAGGTCATCTGGTCTGAGACCTGTCCGGGTGTCCTATTTAAAATCCTACCCGATCAAGTGCCAGCCAGTCCTCCTCTGTGACCCAGTTTCCGCCCTTCTGCGTCCCAGTTTCCGCCCTTCTGCCCCCGTGGACTGCTGTCTTTTTTCTCAGCGCTTACCACTCTGGTTGTCATTGTTCAGCTGCTCGGTCCTGTCCGACTCTGCGATGTCATGGACTGCAGCACGCCAGCTTTCCCTGTCCTTCACTATTTCCTGGAGTTTTCTCAAACCTACGTCCGTTGAGTTGGTTCAGTTCAGTTCAGTCGCTCAGTCGTGTCCGACTCTTTGAGACCCCGTGGACTGCAGCACGCCAGGCCTCCCTGTCCATCACCAACTCCCGGAGTTTACCCAGACTCATGTCCATCGAGTCGGTGATGCCATCCAACCATCTCATCCTCTGTCACCCCCTTCTCCTCCTGCCTTCAATCTTTCCCAGCATCAGGGTCTTTTCAAATGAGTCAGCTCTTCGCATCCGGTGGCCAAAGTATTGGAATTTCAGCTTCAACATCAGTCCTTCCATTGAGTTGGTGATACTATCCATACAGTCAAAGCTATGGTTTTTCCGGTAGTCATGTACCAATGTGAGAGCTGGACCATAAAGACGGCTGAGCGCTGAAGAGTTGATGCTTTCAAATTGTGGTGCTGGAGAAGACTCTTGAGGGTCCCTTGGACTGCAAGGAAATCCAACCAGTCACTCCTAAAGGAAATCAACCCTGAATATTCATTGGAAGGACTGATGCTGAAGCTGAAGCTCCAATACTTTGGCCACCTGATATAAAGAACTGACTCATTAGGAAAAACCCTGATGCTGAAAGATTAAGGGCAGGAGGAAAAGAAGGTGACAGAGGATGAGATGGTTGGACGGCATCACCAACCCGTTGGACAGTTTATCATTAATTGATGTGGTAAATACTCTTGACCCTTGAACAGTGCGGGGTTGTGGGGTGCCGCTGTATTTAAGTTTACAGTCAAACCACTACAACCAGGTTCCATATTAGAGGATTCAACCAAGTGCCGTTGTATCACACCGCAGGGCTTACTGAGAAAATATCCGCTTCCAAGCGGACCCGCACAGTTCAAACCTGGGTTGTTCAAGGGCCGACTGTGTTTATTGATCTGATTGTTTCTTTCTGTCTTCTCCCAGCCGAGTATAAGTTTTTAAGGCCTTGTTTTGTTCACTGCAAATCCTTAGTGTCCGTGGCAGTGGCCGGCAGGCAGTAACTCTCCGCCTGCGTGCTGCGTTCATCCATGAAGTCTGCCCGGCAGCCCTGGCTGGCAGAGTGACTCACATGTACAGTCTTGCCCCGTTAGCCATCTTTCGAAGAGAAAAATGACTTTCTACCACCTACACCTGGCGCTATACTCTGCGCCTCAGCTCACTTTACATCTGCTTTTATAGGTGGAGAAACAGGCTCAAAGAGGCTAAGTCAGTGGCCTGAGATCACACAGCTCATCGGCAGAGACGTGGAATTTGTATCCCTGTCCGCCTCTCTCCCCTCCGACGCTGGGGTCTCCCTCAGCTTCTGCTCTAGAGGCGGAAAAAGAGGAAAGATGGAATCTGCCCCCTTCAGGGGACTCCCTGGGAAACTCTGCAACCTCGGCTCCCAGAAGAGGGTCCTGGCCTCTGGAATTCTTGGCAAGAGGCAGGAGATGTGCCTGGACCCTCTGTTGCTGACCTTGAAGAAGCTTCTTCAGAAACTCTTTTAATCTAAACTCCCCTGCAGCTTCCAGCCACCCGCATCTGAAGTCATGTCGGCAGAGCCCGCTCAGGCCTGGGGTTCTTTCCGGAGTTCCTGACCCTGTAGCCTCCAGCACCGCTCTCTGCTGCTCCCCTGTCTGTGGTGACAGGGGCGTCGAGGAGGGTGGGGCGGGGGAGGGCAGGGACCAGGCGTTGGCCCCCGCCTCCCCAGGGGCCGAGGGGATGCTGTCCTCTGTCGCTTCGTCTCAGAAAGTCCACCTCCAGGAAGCGCTGCAGAAGCTGCCGTGAAGAGCCGGGGTGCTCAGGGGTTGTCTGGGGTCAGGGGCCCCACTTGGGGCCGAGCACCGTCTAGTCGGCTCACCGCCGGGTCAGGCCACGGGACCCTGTGCCCTGGGTCTCCGAGTCCACCCTGCATGGCTCCCTTCCTGCCATGGCATCTCCATCAAAACTGAATCGAAAATGTGTATGGAGCCAACGTACAACCTGTTTGGGCCCTGGCCCATCTGGGGTGTCCCTCTCATCTCCCCTGCCCACCCGTGGGGTGGTCAAGACCTAGCTCAGAGCTCAGAACCATCCTGAGGTCTTCCCAGCTTAACCTACTGCAGACTTTGACACCGATTAAAATACACGGGGGTTTCCCACCACCTTCACCACCATGCAACCCTCTGCAACACCACCTGGGATCCTACCGCCCAGCTCAGCCCTGAACTGTCCACCTGGAAACAGCACCACCCGGCATACGTGAAGACCTCCGCCCTGCGGACGCCGCTTGGAAGTCCAAATTGTTACTGGTGAGTCTGACCGACTTGCTGCAGTTTGAGGGTCTAACGACCCCTTCCTTGGGTTAAATTAATTTGCTAGAGAGACTCACAGGACTCAGAGAGACAAGGTACTTAGTAGAACACCGGTCTGTTGTAGAAGGATATGACGTAGGAACAGACCGATGCAAGAGACGCGGGGTGCAGGGTATGGGGACAGTTTTTGTTCCCTCTTCAGCGAGACAGTCTACCCACATCTCCACCTGTTCACCAACCAGCTCCCCAAACCCGTCCCTTTGGGGGTTTTATGGAGGTAGCATTACCTAGGCATGCTTGCTCAGTCAGCAAGTCATGTCCAATCCTTCGAGACCCCACAGACCATAGCCTGCCAGACTCCTCTGCCCGAGGGGTTTCCCAGGCAGGAATACAGGAGCAGGCTGCATTTGCTTTACCTGGGCAGAATTGGCGGAATCACTGAGCAGCCCTCCGGCCCCTCTCCTCCTGGGGTGGGAGCATGGGATGCACCCTGCTGGTTCTCCAGGCAGCCAGCCCCTATCCTTCGGGTGCAAGTCCAAAGTCATTTCATTAACACAGCGCAAGACCCCTTGGTTGCGCTCACTATAGGAAATTGAGAGAGTTTCAGGAGCTCTGTGCCAGGCGCAGGACAAAGACCAAACGTGCATTTCTGATTATAAATCACAGTATCACATGGCTCAATCAGATCCCTTCACGCTGCCCGCCCCGTGGGGCCCAGGGTCTCTGTGGAGCAAAGACCTGCTGAGGGGCTTGCTTCTGGCTCAGGATAAGCCTGGGGTCTGCAGGCTCCTGGATGCCCAGTTGCTCTTTGCTCTTCTGGATCTCTGAGCTTCCTGGCCATATTCTGTGGTCTGGCTTTCCCTGTCTTCTTCCTGCTGCCCCTCTCCAGGCTGGGGAACAGGGTTCCCTCAGCACTTGAGTCCCTCCCAGAAGCACGGAATGGAGCCTCGTTGGAAGTAGGTTGCTGATGAGGTCATTTGTTACGCAGCCGTGCTGGGTCAGGGGGGCCCTGGGTCCCGTGTGGCTCTGTCCTCATGAGAAGAGACCCAGAAACACACAGAGAAGCAGCCCAGGAAGACGGGGGGCAGAGACGAGGTCATGGGATACGGGCCAGGGGCCTTCCCACCTTCCTGCCACCCCAGGAAGTTAGGATATGGGCAAGGGCCTCTCCTCCCCTCTCGCCTGGCCCTGCCGACACCTCACGTTTGAACTTCAGGCCTCCGGGACAGGGATAGAGTGACTTTCTGGGATCTTCAGCCACCCGTTGTGGTGCTTTCTGACACTGGCCGTAGGGAGCTAGTCCTTCCTGCGGTGGGCACGGCTTCTCCCCTGCCACATCGGACCTCGCTTTCCAGCCTCCTCACATCGGGTGAGCACACCTGCCGAGCAGCCTGTGGCCGCGTGGTTCCCAGGGCGCTGCGCCCTACGACATGGCTCCGCACCTCTCCTTTTTGCCTCCCCCCAACCCTCACTGCCCACCTTGCCGTCAAAGCATCAGCACTTCTCTGGCTTCCTGCTCAGTTTTCCAGAGGGTGCAGTCTAAACAGTGGTCAAATAGGATTCTTGCCCGGGAAACCCCATGGACAGAGGAGCTTGGCAGACTAGTTGGGCACGACTTAGTGACTAAACAACAGAAACAGCAAAACCTGCTTTTTAGCCGGCTCCCTGCTTCCGGAGTCACAGGCCACACAAGCATATAACAGACTGAGCAATTCCGGAGTAAAAAGAAATCTGTCTGGATAAGGACATACCGTATGGCATCCCTTATAAGCGGAATGTAAAAAGAAAGGGTAAAAAAATGAGCTTACTGACAAAACAGAAACAAATGTACAGTTTAGAGAAGGAACTAATGGTTGGTGGGTCGGGGAAAGGATGAAGGGAAGGGATAGTTAGGAAGTTTGGGATGGACATGGACACACGGCTACATTTAAAATGGATAACCAGCAAGGACCTCCTGTACAGCACAGGGGACTCTGCTCAGTGTTACGTGGCAGACTGGCTGGGAAGGGAGCTCGGGGGAGAATGGATACATGTGTACGTATGGCTGAGTCACGTCACTGTCCACCTGAAACTATCACAACATTGTTAATTGGGTATACCCCAATACAAAATAAAAAGTTTAAGCAAATCTGCCTACCTAGCAGGCTAACATTTATTGAAAACTTCCTCTGTTGTAAACATGATTCTAAATGTTACATGCTGAAATTCCCACAACCACCGTCTGAGGGGGGCCTTAATATCATTTTGCCTTACACTCAGGGACGAGACACAGAGAAACTGCGTAACTCATCTAAGACAGCACAGTGAGCCAGCAGAGAAGCCTGCACTCGGATCCAGGAAGCCTGGCCCCAGAGCGCGGTCACGGTCAGAATGTGGCACAGGCTCCCACCTTTACTCAGAACGGCCTTTGTTTTGGATGATGGATTTAAAAACACCTATGAACATCAACTGAGCTGGTTCTACCGAGAACAGTTTGCTTCGAATTTACCCTGATTTCTTGCAGAGATGCTATTGGAACCAGCAGGAAGCCTTCTGCCTCAATCTGCTCAGAGACCCACCCCAACTCTCTACGAGCTCACAGCTTCGCCCTGTAACAAATATTTGCAGGAAAGGAGAGAAGGAGAAAAGGTGGGGGTTGGGGGGGGAAGTTGTCCTTATTTTTAAAAAAGCAGCTTCCTTGTTGCAAGAGCAGGAACCCTGGACAGATGTTCAGCAGTGCTTTCGATTCTTGGCTGTGCCTCCCACATTGGAAGAGAGAGTCTTTCACTACATAATCATCGTCAGTTGCTCTGCGGCTCTGCGGCTCCTAAACAGGGGGACGGCCGCGAGGAAAGCAAGAGGAGGCCTCCACTGCCCTGAGACATGGCCCCTCAGCTTCTGGGAGTGGAGCCGCCACATACAGTCGCACAGGTTGTGCACTGCACAGCTGCTGGGGCGGCTGTCCGTTCCCACGGTTGTCCATCGCACGGTCGCCCTGAGCGGGAACCACGCAATCCAGCAACCACAATGCTGAGGTTTGGGTGGGGTGGGGTGAAGGGTAATTGCAGGGCTATAATCATTCTAAGTACAATCTGGCTTATCTGAGTGGCTCAGGGTGTAGTCCACGCCATATCACAAAGCGCCAGGAAGGTCTGACACTGGCGCCTGGAAGCCTGCCCGGTCTGAGGCGAGGCCCGCGCTCCAGCGGGAGTGTCTGCAGGGGCATCGCCCTGACAACCTGGCCCTGAGCGCCCACTTGCTCCCAGGGTCCCGCAGCCTCTGTCAGCAGGTTGGGCTGGATCTTTCTTTGCTGTTGGGGCAAGGCTGCCGGGTTCCCTGATGGAGGTTTAGCACGTCTTTGGTCTCTGTCCTCAGATACAACAAAACTGCCCCCAGACTTTACCAGGAGCTTCTTGGGGAACAGAAGTGCCTGGGGTTTGCAGAGCCGTGCTTTCGAGGCTAACTCAGTGTGGTCGAGGTGGTAGCTGCTGGCGCACTTGGCTCTCAGGCGCTTTGAATGGGACCGGTCCAAACTGAGGTGCCCTCATTCACAAGCAATTTCAGAGTACAGAGGAAAAAACCCCCCAAGACCCCAAAAAAGTGCCAAAGTTCTCAGTAAGAATTTTACAGCATTGATTACCCACGAACACGAATATCTTCTGGGTCTATGGGGCTAGTTAAAATATAACATCCATTTCCTGTATTTCTTTTTTTAAAATGTGACCCCTAGAAAACTTAAAATGACCCCTGAATCTTTTTTTAACTTTTAATCGGAAGGTGATTGCTTTGCGGTGTTGTGTTGATTTCTGCCATACAACAACGCGAGTCAGCTGTAAGGATACTTGTGTCCCCTTGCTCTTGAGCCTGCCTCCCACCTACCCATCCCATCCCTCTAGGACCAATGAGTCTTGAGTGCTGCTTCTGCTGGGGAGCGCGAGGTTAGCTGTCCCTCCTCTTTTCCGGGGTCTTTCCCCCAAGGCTCAGTGGTAGAGAAGCCGCCTGCCAATGCAGGAGACTGGGGTCCAGTCCCTGGGTCGGAAAGGTCTCCTGGAGAAGGAAATGGCGACCTGATCCGGTATTCTTGCAGGGAGAATCCCACGGACAGAGGAGCCTGGTGGGCTACGGTCCAAAAGGTCTTGGAGAGTCTGACATGACTGAGCTCCATACCCTTTGTTACTGGGGCTCCAGGGACATCAGCAGTGACTGTGCTGGGCTTGCTTCTGTCCTGCCCCTGCCGCCCCCATCCCCACCTGGACATGTCAGGCCCGCCCCTCTTAGAAACACCCTGTGCCGGAAACGCCACGCTGTCACCAGCTCCGGGAAGAAGGGCCCAACAGGCCTGCTCCTCCACATCTGCTGGGCAGGCGGGGACCCCCGCCCCCGGCCAGCGTCTGCATTCTCATGTCCCCCGGCACGGGTCCTACCGTTCTGCCATTCTGGACCCATTCCGCCGATTCCACAGCCCTTTTCCTTCTGCCGTCTTCCAGGTACATTGCTCTGATCCTATTATTCCCCCGTTCAAGAACCTTCTGTGGCTGCCTCACCGTTCCGCGGACACCCAGACCCCTTAGCTGAGTGCTCACAGCCTGTGGCAAGCTGGCTGCAATCCACCTTGGGGGCTGGGACTTACTGTCACAGGCTTTCCTTCCTGTTTCAAACAAATGGGTTTATTTCCTCTCAGGTCCCCTGCCCTTGGCATCATCCCCCCTGTCAAAGCCCATTCATCTTTAAGACCCTTTCCAATCCCTCCTCCCCCGAGAAGCCTTCCGTGTTTACGCCATCTGTGGTCCCTTTCTTATCAGACCATGTCTGCACTGAGCACTTGGGAACAGTCAGCTGACTATCCCTAGGATGTTCTGGTATCTGCTATTCTTTAGTGACTATATCACTCCTTGGATTTCCCTGAGTTTAGATCACTTTGGTCCTGTCCAACTCTTTGTGACCCCATGGATTGTAGCCCACCAGGCTCCTCTGTCTGTGGGGTTCTCCAGCAAGAATACTGGAGTGGGTTGCCATTTCCTTCTCCAGGGGATCTTCCCGACCCAGGGATCGAACCGGCATCTCTTGCGTCTCCTGCCTGGGCGGGCATGTTCGTTACCATCAGCACCACCTGGGAAGCCCCTCTTTAAGCACAGAGTTTGTAAATTTGTGGGCAAGGCTTCTAGGAATATACTCATGAGAATAACTAGTCCCAGTATCTTAAAATGAGAGTTCTCGCTCTCCCATCGGAGATGCTGGGGATCATGTCTAAGCCTCACGCTATTTCCTAAAACTCCAACCCTGTGCAAGACATATCTGAGGATTCACACATGCTGGGTGGAGAACAAGGCCCCCATTCAGAAGGACAAATCAGGACTTTCCTGGTAGTATAGCGGTTAAGAATCTGCCTGCCAGTGTGGGGGACACGGTTCAATCCCTGGTCCAGGAAGATTCCACATGCGTACTGCAACTAGAGAAAGTCTGTGCACAGCCATAAAGACCCAGCACTGTCAAAAATGAAGAATTTTAAAATAAGAAGAACAAATCAAATGGGAGGTGGGTGTCAGACAGGAGAGAACCTGGGAGGTATTTTGGGTGCACGCATTGCCACCTGTGTGCTATGACTCAGGTACCCGTGGGCACTTGCCCAGCCCTGGAGCTCTCCTCTGCGAGGGGAAAGGTCAGGGGCATTGCCGGCGGGGAGTCCCCGGTTCTCTGGCAGAACATCTGAGGTGCCGTCTCCCCGGCTGTCTCCGAGGTTAGTGGCTTCCTAGGAAGTGGCGAATCTCTCCTCCTGCTGCCTTACAGAGCAATATTTGCGCTGGTGGATTATGGCGATTACGCAGGGTGGTGGGGCTCGTTTCTCTGCCTCCCGTGGTGCCGGGCCCTGCAGACAGGGCTGTAAACCCGACTCAGGGAGACGGGCTGCCAGGCAGGACGGTCCTTCTGAACAGCGCGCTCCAGGTCCAGTCGCCCGCGAGGGGGGTGCTGCCCCTCCATTGTGTGGCTGGTTTGGCTCTAAAGGCCCTGCCCTCTTCCTCCCAACAGCCTGAGCAGTGAGCAGGCTCTCACCGTCCAGCACTGACAATTTGCCGTAAAGTCACCCCTTTCCTTCGGCTTCGTTTTCAGAGCAGGATGAGAGGGGGAGAGCTGGGTCCTCCCGGGCCTTCCCTGGGGCCAGTCTGGCCTGAGAAGGGGCAGAGCAGACACAGTGCCTGCCCAGCGGCCGTGCCCACCCGCCCTCTCAGCCCGCGCCTGTTCTCGAGCGGCCGGCAGGTGGCTCTGTGAGCACTGCTCACTCTGCAGGAACCTCAGCCCCAGCATCCGCTCTCTTGGCCTCGCCCGCCGGGCCCCCAGGATGCTCTGGCAGCTCCTCAGGTCGTGTCTTCCTGGCAGGAGGTGGCAGCAGGCATTTTAGGGGCTGGGAGAAGCCTGGGAGGGCCAGACCACGTGTGATGTGTTGGAGGACCCGGGGAGAGTGCAGGTTTGTGCAGAGCGGGGCAGTGGTCTCTGCATGCTCACTCTTGTCCGACTCTTTGCAACCTGCTGGGCTCCTCTGTCCATAGGATTCTCTGGGCAAGAATACTGGAGTGGGTTGCCATTTTCTCCTCCAGGGGATGGTCCTGACCCAGGGATTGAACCTGTATCTCTTGCATTGACAGGCGGGTTCTTTACCAGTTGAGCCACTGGGGAAGGAAGCGGGGGCAGGCTCTGTAACAGGGATTAATCACACAACCCCTGGAGGAAGCGGGCTCCGGGTTTGCATCCTAGCTCAAACTCCTAAAGCTGGGCGGCTTGAGGCAAATAACTCAACCTCTGTTTCCATGGGTTTATCTGTAAATTGAAGACGTGATACCTCACAGCGTCCTTGAGATAAGAGCCCACATGAACAGGGCCCGCCACGTAGTAAGCACTCAGTGAATCTCAACTCTTTCTTATTAAATGGAATAGGCAGCCTGCAGAGGCTGGTGCGAACTTATCCACTGCCCCTACCCCCATTCCCATTAAAGACAAGAAGAGGAAACCAGGAAAACAGGGCAGCAAATAGGAAGGACTCTTTTCCTTCTGTTGTAGAAACTGATACCAGCAGGGATTAGATGTAGTCTCCACGGTAAAGGAAGCCTCGCTTGGAGACAGGAAAGAGCACTTGGGAGCTTGGGGCCAGGGTTACCTAAACCAGCAGGGCCTATGGGGAGGCACCGAGGGGTCTCCCAGGGGCTGGTGCGTGCCGGGACTGCTACCCTACGGCGTCACAGAGGACCAAGGTGCCCAGGGGTGGGACGTGGCAGGTGGCTACCCACCCCCAAAGAAGGAAAGGCGCAGGTAAGTCCTGTTTCCCAGGGAGCAGCAGGCTGAGCCTTTCCTGGGAAGATGCTAGAACCATCTGGGGTGGGGGCCCAAGGGGGTGGCCTAGTGAGGAGCAGGGGCCCTCGGTCAGACCTTAATTCCATGCTGGTCAGTGCTCACGGGCAGCACATTAATCCCTTCAGTTCCTACTGCGTGACGCGGGAGGGTCTAAGGACCAGTGAGGTCACCCACGTGAGGATGTGTGTTTCAGGGAAAAGCCAGACGACGTCATAAAGAACCCATTCTCTCAGACAGATTTAATTTCACTCATCTTCACTTTCAGGGAAAACCATGGCAGGTTGAGCATACCAGAGGAATCCAATCACTTTGCTAAACTGAGGCTCAAACAAAAGTAACTTGTCCAACGTCATAAGCTCATGAAAGGCAAAGCTGGGGTCTGGTCTCCTGACTTGAAGTCAAGAGCTTTTAAAAATTGTTATTACTGTCCATCCTAATGTCAAGATTTAATCAACAACAGCATTACTACAAACGGTTTTTGAAGGAATAGTAATAGGTACTTCTAGAAACAGGGTTTCTAGCTAATTAAATTTGGGAAATGCTGAGTTTGAAAAAATTACATGGGATTTTATTTATTTATTTTTTAACCATGGGACTTCTCAGAGCCTTTACTATGTCTACACTCTTTGAGAATCTCCTAGAGGCCAGTGTAGTGAAAAGCATTTCTCAAAGGAATGAACAAAGCTACCCTTGTTTTCTTGGACCGTCTCCTGGAGGTTATTCATGGAGTACACAGCTGACTCTTGAACAAGGCAGGTTTGAGGGGGTGCTGACCCACCACGCAGTTGAAAATCTGAGGTTTATAATTCCGCTTCCCTATCTGTGTCTGCTCTGTGTCTTTGGCTCTTCCCCACCCCAGAGTCCTCCCGTCCTCAGACTCAACCAACCGTGGACCATGGAGAACTGTGATGTCTAGTATTGAAAATAAAATCCTTGTAGAAGTGGATCCATGGAGTTCAAACCCATGTTGTTCAAGGGTCAACTGTAGTTGGGTTGCCTCTGTGTGTGTGTGTACATTAGGTATAAATCCTCTTGATTTGGAGACGTCTATGGAGTAGTGAGTATGGATAGTCACTAGCTCTCTGATCATGCTATGCGATCAAGTTCACAAATAAGCTCAATATATGTCCTTTAATCCATGTTGATGAATGTATGTATATATGTATTTAACGAGAAGGGCCCACAGCAGAAGACAGCACTCGTGCCTGCACGGTGGGATTACTAGTTATTTTCATTTCCTTCTCATGCTTATCTGCACTTTGTAAATGTTTTACAACAAACGCGTGTTCTGTGGCCAGAAAGAAAAGCCGCTCTTTATTGCGTAATCAGTGCCGTGGCATCGACTTGAAAGGACACGGTTCCTGCCCATCTTTACTAATGACTTAAACAAAAGGATGGAGCTTGCGCTCGTCAGAGCCTCACATGATGCTAAATTTGGTGGGGCGGCTCCCACTCACAAAGCCAGGAATAAAATTCAAAACAACCATGACAAATTGAAAACACGACCATACAAAAACCGGATGAAATTCAATAGTACAATTAGAAGGTGAAATATTCAGGGCCAAAATCAGCCACCATATGCTGAGGACGAAGGCAGGGCTGGCTCCCAGCGAGGCTCCGACTGCCAGGTAGGCACCTTCGAGGCGCTTGGTCCTGGACTAAGGATCGGGGCCAGACACGGGGTTAGGAGGAAAGTCCTGGGGGCAACTGCGTCCATGCGACCGAGGTTTCTGAGTGCAAACGCCTCACAGAGCGGTCCGGCACGAGGAGTGGCTCCCGCACGGCCAGGCCTTCGAAACCTCGGGGTGCCGACGCGTGGCCTTGCTGCAGCAGGAAGTCCCGTGTCCCCCGCCGGGCTGGGTGGGCACTCTAGCGTCACGTCCCCTAGTAAGAGGCCCTCTGGGGTCTGCGGTGCGGAAGCAGAGATGTCAGAACTTCCGGGACACGTTACAGGTTTATGGGGACCATCAAATAGAATCTTTGAAATCTGACGCATTTCCAGAAAGCCCATCCTGGAAACTCCAGGGCATCTGGTCGCTGTCAACAGAGTGCCTTGCCTTCTTCAAGGCTGCCTGGATCCCACAGGCAGGGAAGGCCCGTGACGTGCTGGGCCTCCGAGTCGTCCCCCTTCTGGGGTGCGAGTGAGTCAGCCCCTCATTAGGCCTCTGAGTTGAGTCTGTGTCACCCTTCTGAAAGGGTCTGGAGAGGCTGGAAGGTGTCCAGGCAGGAGCCACAGAAATGATCAAAGCAGTGGAAACAAGGGCCAGTGCAGCAAGATTAAAGGGACTGGAACCACTACTCCTGGAAAAAGCCAGGGAGAGTCTGAATCACCCAACTCACAAAACCCACCTTAGCTTCACAGTCTTCCATCCATGGCTTTCACCCAAGGGGCCAACCGGAAGTCATCCGAGAGCCCCAGGTGGTCATGCTCACACGACCACTCAGAGCTTCGCATAATTATGACCTCACGTCATTATGACTGCCGTCCTCCGCCGGCCCTGCGCCAGATGAGGCCCGGCACAGGAGTTACGCAACTTGCTTGAGCTCTGGCTGGGATCGGGGCTCAGTCAGTCTCATGACCTTCCAGAGAGTTTTCCAACAGCAAGTGTCCTTTCTGGTGTCTTTACAGGAACGCTCTCATCTTGCATTGTATGGAGTGAAGCTTGTGGATGACAGCTAATGAGGAAAGCTCTGAGCTGTCACCAGATTCATTGTTGAATGAATCACGTCTTCTGCAGTGTGGCACAACCTTCGCCCACCCCCACCCCCCACCCCCACTGCCAGTGTAACCCCTGGGCTCACAAGTGGACCCGTGTACCTCCCCTCATTCACATGTTGAAGTCCTAGCCCCCAGGACCTCAGATTGTGACTGTATTTAGAGACAAGGCCTTTATTTCATTTTAAAGCATTTTTGTCTATTTATTTATTTTTGGCTGTGCTGGGTCTTGGTTGCTGAGGGCTCAGCAGTCACCGCTTCTGAGCTCTAGAGCGTACACGCAGTAGCTGTGGTGTGTGCGGGCTTAGTTGCTCCACAGCACGGGGGATCTTCCTGGACCAGGGATAGAACCCGTGTCCCCTGCGTTGGTGGGCTGATTCTTCTTTTTAGCTTATTTATATTTAGTTGGAGACTAATTGCTTCGCAGTCTTGTGTTGGAGCCCACCGTTCACCGACATGAACCCTCCGTAGGTATACGTGTGTCTCCTCCTTTTTGGATCTCCTTTCCACCCCATGTGTGTGAGTGCTTAGTCCCTCAGTCGTGTCTAGCTCTCTGCGGCCCCACGGACTGTAGCCCGCCAGGCTCCTCTGTCCATGGGGTTCTCCAGGCAGGAACACTGGAAGGGGTTGCCATGCCTTCTTCCAGGGATCTTCCCCACCCAGGGATCAAACCCTGGTCTCCTGCATTGCAGGGGAATTCTCTACCATCTGGGCCACCAGGGAAGCCTTCCCACCCCATGGGCGGTTACAGAGCACCAGCTTCCCACGTTAGGCAGCAATTTCCCACCAGCTACCTATTTTACAGGCCCTAGTGTATGTGTTTCAATACTATCTCTCAATTCGTTCCGTCCTGTCTTGGTCCTCCTGGGTCTGTAATCTCCTGCCCTGGCAGTCGGATTCCTATCCAGTGGACCACCAGGGAGGTCCCGAGACCGGGCCTTTGAAACGGTCACTAAGGCAGCGGAGGTCAGGAGGTTGGTCCTCGTCCAACACGGCCGGCATCCTCCTGGGAAGAGGCGATGAGGACACAGAGGCGGTGGGCGGGATGACCGCAGGAGGATGCGGCGAGGCGGCCACCTGCAAGCCTTGGGGAGAGACCTTGGAAAACCCTGGCAACACCTTGATCTTGGACTTGCAGCCTCCAGAACTGTGGGCAAATGCATTTCTGCTGTTTAACGCCCCCCACCACCTCCGCCATGGCCCCCAGGGCCTGCGGTGCCCCGTAACAGTGCCTGAGCAAACTAACATACCGAGAAACTGTCCACCAACCCCTTTCTCAGAAGAGGAACCGTGTCTTGGAGGAGCCAGTAATTCGTCCACTGTGACGGAGAGAAAGAGATTCAAGCCTCTTTCAGAGACAGAACACACACAGATGTTACTTAGCACACGGCTCAGCAAACACAGTCCTTTCCGATCCTAGTGCGGATTTGCAGGGGTTTTTTTAGGAATATATTTTTTTAGTGAAGGATAGTTGATTTACGATGTGGTGGTGGTTTCGTGGTGTCTGACTCTTTGCAACCCCCGGACTGTGGCCCACCAGGCTCCTCTGTCCAGGGGATTTCCAGGCAAGAATACTGGAGGGGGTTATCATTTCCTTCTTCAGGGGATCTTCCTGACCCAAGGATCAAACCCAAGTCTCTTCTCTCCTGCATTGGCAGGCTGATTCTTAGCCACCAGGGAAGCCCTGATTTACAAGAGACAAAGAAAAATGCTTCAGTTCATACACACACACACACACACACACACACACACACACACTCTCTCTCTCTCTCTCTCTCTTCCACATTCTTTCCCATTATGGTTTGTCACAAGTTACTGAACACTTCTCCACACTGTACAGCGGGACCTTGCTGTTTATCCCTCCTGTCTATGGGATGCGGCATGCCCAACGCCCGGAGGGATGGGAGGCCCTGGCTGCAAACTCAGCACCACTTGTGCCCACAGGTGGGACGAGGGCAGAGGAGCTGGATGAGGTTGGCAAGATGAGAGCTTGCCACGTCAGCGAGGTGCCCACGGTGCCCTGGGTGACCAGGGCGCAGGATCCCGGGGCTCTTCCCATCTCTGGGGGCTTCCCGGGGGTGGGGGCAGCTTGGGACACCTACCCTGAGAAGCAGCGCTGGGGTGAGGGAGACTGGCTTCTCTCCTGCTCCGTGAACTCGCCGCATCGCGGCCTGCCCTGTGCTCAACCAAGTGAGGCTGCCTGCAGGGTCCCTCCAACAGTGGCTCTGGATGCCACGACTGAGGACAGCTCTGGGGGGCTTGGAGCCCACCAGCCCGGAAGCCTGAGGGTCTGGCCCTGTGGGAAGCAGGGACCACCCCCACCCCCACCAGCCGCCCCTTCCACTCCCCAAAGCGAGAGCCCGATCCTGGCAGCTCACGCCTCATGGCAGAGCCAGTTCAAAATGTTTGTTCCATTCATGGGCCTCTAATGGAATCAAGACCAGGCTATTTATATTTACAGATGGTGCAGACTTCTGTGGGACATCAAATGTGCCAGATGTCAGAACAGGAACATAGGGGAACTTGGCTGATAGGAATCCAAGAGCCAACCCCTCCCCCACCCCCCACGCCCCAGCGAGCCTCCCGGGGCCCTGACCAGGAGGTGAGGAGAAAGGCCGGCCGCTGGGCCCTGGACGGACCCAGGCGGAGGGGCGAGGCCAGCTCCTCTCGCTGGAGGAGAGAACAGAGTCTCATCTCTTCCCCGCGTTCCTTCCGAGACCACGTGGGGGACCGAGCGGCGGGCATTTCATCTCCAATTATTTTCAGCCAAGGGAAAAAGCAGATGGTAAATAGCACCGAAAAGAAACTTTTTCAGAATTAATATTAATAAAAGATGTGCGGGCGGTTTTGGCTGGGTCCTGGGGAGCCAGGGCCGCCCATGCGCGGCGGGGCGTGGGGGTGCGGAGGGAGCGGGGGACGCAGAGGGCCCGGCGCAGGGCCCCCCGCGGGTCCCCGGGGGCCAGTGTGGGAGACGGGGCACCCGTGGGAGCCCGGCCTCTGGAGGGGCTGCAGCCACGCGGCGCCTGCCGAGGGCCCGCCTCCCGGGGAAGGCTGGCGCCGGCCCCCCCGGCCGGGACGGCTCCCCTCCGCGCGCAGAGGGGCGGGCGGCGTCCTCACCGCCTCGGCCCACGCGGCCCCGCTCGGGCAGGCCCAGCGCCCATCTGTCAGCACGCCCTATCGGATGTCCGCAGGCCGCCCAGCTGTCCTCTGAGAGCCTGGATTCCACGTTCAAGCAGAGACACTGATCCGGCTCCTTCAGGGTTTATGGGCTTCGTGGGGGTGGAAAGACCGACAGGCAGCGGGTCCTGGGTGCGGCGGTGGAAGGGTGAGGCCTGGGGACCCTCGTTTATCCCCCAGAGCTCTGGAGCATGGTCAGGCGCTTTCGGTGGTTCTAGGGGACAGAGCGGATGCGAGCCCTGCCCTACAGCGGCTTCTACTCAAGCCGGAGAGACCTCATCACCCCAGGCACACTCACGTGTATGTCGAAGACTGGCAAGTTCAACTAATTTACAGGAAGTGACAAACGACCAGTGTCCTGAATGAAAGAACAAGAATACCTGGAGAGCTACCCAGGGAGCCTGCATCGCGCTGATTTACTGAAGTCCTGGAGCTCGGGGAGTTGTGGGCTTGGAGGAGAGGCGGGAAGAGGGGAGGTACCATAGACATCTGCTTTAGGAGCCAGAAACCCCCAGCTGGGACAACCCTGCTGCCTTTGCCGCTGATCTTGTTTCTTTCTTTGCTTTGGCTGCTGGGAAGCTCAAGATGGAAGCACGCTTCGTCTCTGGCAACAACCATGAAGGGTTTGACGTGATGTCTCTTTCTGAAGTAATCTAGCTCCTGGTTGTGGGTTTCCTTCCCTTCTGTTTGATTTCCTTCATGGCATATTTTTAATTTGTATTTTCTCTTACTTTGTATGTGTGCCCCCTTTTTTGGTACGCTGTTTGGAATGCTTTCTGAAATGCACCAGAGAAAATATAAACAGAATGGATGTTGATGGGGTTCAACTAAGACAGAAAAATCATTCTTGCTTCCTGTGATTCTGGATGGATCTGGGGCTTCCCAGCTGGCTCAGATGGTAAAGAATCTTCCTGCCCATGCAGGAGACACAGAAACTCGGGTTCTATCCCTGGATCGGGAAGATCTCCTGGAGGAGGAAATGGCAACCCACCCCAGTATTCTTGCCTGGGAAATTCCATGAACAGAGGAGCCTGGCAGGCTACAGTTCACTGGGTGGAAAAGAGCTGGACACAACTGAGACTGTGCGCATGAACGAGAAGTTAAACATTGCCAGAAAGACATTATTATTTTATTTTATTTTTAATTGGAGGATAATTACAAGAAAGGACATTATTGGGATGATTGATGAAATCAGAACATGGGCCATGGATTGTAGATTAGATAAAAGCCTGGTTTGAATGGAAATTTCCTAAATTTGGTAATTTACTGTAGTTACATAAGACAATGTCCTTGCTTTTGGGAAATGTACCCTAAAAAGGCTAAAGAAGTATGCTATCTGCCATCTCCTCTCAAATGGTCCAGAAATGGGGAGGAAAAATGTGTATATATTTATACACATTTGTATACAGAAGAATTTTTGTATGTGTGTATAAATGTATATTTATATATAATGAGAGAACAGGGAAAGAGGAAAGATTACAGTCTCACCCTTGAAGAATGAAAGCGCTTGTACATCTAAGTGAGTTCACCTTGCAATTTTAATTACAGTGGGTGCACTTTGAAAAAGAATCTCAAAAGGCTGATTTTTTTCTTGCTTTCAACACCGCCCTCTCTCTCCACCCTCTCCTCTGAGGACTCTCACCCCCAACCCCCAAAAGCTAAAAAAAGAGACTGCATTTTGGAGTGATTCCGGAAAGAATTGTTTTCAGATAATTAGGCATGGTCTGCATTTGCCTCTGGCGTCGGTGTGGATACAAAAGTCCCATCTGGGTGATCAGCAAGTGTTTGAGTTTTGAGACGTTTTTCTTCTGGAGGTTTTTATTAATCCACCGGGGAAGCACCTCCAGCTCCCCACCTCAGCCCGACCTCTTGCTTGCAGTTCAGCCACCTTGGGCTTCAGAAGGGAGGATCAATGCAGAGGGTGGAATCGGAAGGCCCTTTCCCCTGGCTTAGCCGCAGGGCCTCCTCCCTCCCCGCCTCCTCTCTCTCCATCTCCCCTGCACCCCAGTCAAGGCAGGCTTGGGTGCGAGCTCTGGCAGACCCTGGGGAGAGCTCACCTCTGCCTGGCATTCAGAAACACTCGGAGCAGGAACGCTCTAAGCCTTCTCTTTGCCCCCTACTCCTACTATTGACCCACCAAGACTCTGGACCAGGAGATGCCCCCTTCAAGAAACACCTCCTGTTTTGCCGTGGCCCACTGGGCTCTGTCGGCAGCCCGCGGGGCGGACACCCAGCGCTGTGTCACTGTTTGGGTTCCACGTGTAAGTGACACCATGTGTGTCTGTCCCTCACTTTCTGACGCACTTCACTTAGTATGATAAACTCTACGCCCACCCACGTTGTTGCAAAGGGAGGTGGGGTTGGGATGGGGCGGGAGTTTGGGATAATAGATGCAAACTCGGGCATATTCGATGGATAAACAACGTCTCTACTATATATCACAGGGAGCCGCAATCAATATCCTGTGATAAACCGTAATGGAAAAGAATCTGGAAAAGAATGTGTAGCCCTGGTGGTCCAGTGGTTACAAGTCTGCCGTGCAAAGCAAGGGGCACTAGTGCGATTCCCAGGAAGATCCCACGTGCCGCAGGGCAAACTAAGCCCTGCATCACAACTCCTGAGCCCGCGCGCCCTGGAGCCTGCGCGCCACGGCGAGAGGAGCCGCTGCAGCGAGAAGCCCTCACACGGAACCTGGAGAGCAGCCCCGGCCGCTGCAACTCGGGAAAGGCCACTGGCAGCTAGGAAGACCCTGCACAGCCAAGGAAAGGCATAGGGAACGCACACACACGATGGCGTCACCGCTGCACGGAAGCTAACACAGCATTGTGAACCAACGGCAATAAAGCTGTTTCAAAAGGTAAAAATAAAGATCACATAAAACAGCCCGAAAATGAAAGCCCTCATAAGAGACCAGGAAAGGCCGAGCATGCGGAGACCCCGTAACGGGCTCTGTGCCTCGGCTAGCAGCATCTCCAGATGGCCTGCACAGGGGCGCTCCGGGAAGGGGGGAGCTGGGGCCGGCTCGTCCAGGGACCCCCAGAGCTGAGCGGCTGACACAGGAAGGCCACCCCTTCTGTGGGAAAGCCAGCGATGACCGTAACTGTTTCCCTCCCCCTGCCCCAACAACCCTATACTGAAACCCGATTGAGTCCGCTCTCTGAAAGGAAGTGCCCCGAGGTTCAGCCGAGCTTGGGGTCCCTTCTCTCTCCCCCGCGCCGTGACGTGCTTTATGCAGCAGACTCTGCTCTGAACCAGGACCACGTCCATCGGGCCTGGTTCTAGCAGCCTGCGCCTCCCTGACACCAGAGGGAAGGTTCCCTTTCTGGGCCACGCTCACAGCCTGGGGTGAGGCTGGGGAGACACCGGGCATCCCAGTGGGTCCTTGGTGCCTCCGAGCTCTGGATAGGCCAGCCTCCCGGCAGACTTTCTGAGCCTTGGAGACACTCGGTTTCCCGTCTCCAGGCAGACGCATCCGGGAGAAGAGAAACTTCCTAGGTGAGAAAGCAGAAAAGAGAAATGTGTCTGTCCCTCGGATGTGTCTGTCTCTTGGCTGTGTCAGGCCATCAACGGTATCAGTGGGTGACTTGGTAAAATCAATCCTCTGCCCTTCACACATCCAATTCAACTCAGAAATAGAGATTACGGCTTCCAAAGTGGGCGTTTTCCTTTGCCAGTGTGGTTGCAGGCAAGGCGCTTCATTCCCTTAATCCTCTGGACACACACTCGTGTATATAAACACCCGTGCACGAGATAATGCGGCTTCCCTGGTGGCTCAGACGGTAAAGAATCCACCTGCAAGGCAGGAGACGCAGGTTCGATCCCTGAGTCAGGAAGATCCCCTGGAGAAGGGAATAGCAACACATACAGTGCTCTTGCCTAGAGAATCCCATGGACAGAGGAGCCTGGCGGGCTCCAGTCACTGGGGTCACAAAGAGTCGGGCACGCCTGAGCACGCACGAGCACACACACAGAGCAAGAAATGACACGCCTGCACGTGTGTGTGTTTGCACACCCTTACACATCTTCTTGCACACATCTGCTTCCCGTAATTAGCACCCTGTGAAGGACAAGTCCATGAATCAGAAACCCCCAGCCTCGATCCTGGGTGACTGACAAGCCAGAAAACTTAATTTCCCTCTTTGTGGGAGAGATCTTTTAAGCCACCGTTTGATTGCTTCAGCAGATTAGGCCAGTTCTGAACTGCTTTGGAGAGATGTGTTCCTTTGCCCAAGGCCCCCCCCCACCTTCCCGGGCAGTGATAAGGCGTCTGTAAACACTCTGAAACTTTCTCTCCAGACTTCTTGGCTTTGCCACTTTGAAGTTGAACTGCAGGAAGACCTCTGTATGAGATGAAAATGTCTTGCCAACTGATAAAGAATTGCGGATCCAGCTGAAATCCACTCAGTCATAGGGATTAGCCGGCCTGAGAAGGTTTGTTTGGGTGGAAGGCTGAGCTGAAAAACAGGAGGTTTGGATTCAATCAAAAACGAACAGAGAACTCTAATCACCCAGTGCCCACCTCCATCCCACCATCAGGGGTGCCCAGGCAGGCTGAGAGGGCGCCCACCTCCCAGTTCACAAAGATCTTCACTCGCATAACACTTTCCCTCTACCTGGCGATTCTTAAACTTCGTAGGGCCTGTGTGTCTCCAAAGAGCTTGCTCCATGCACTGCCGTGGAGCCTTATTTGCACAGGTGGGACTCGGTGAGCTGGATTTTTAGGAAGACCTGGGGCTTCTAAAGCAGGTGATGTGTGTGCCTGCATGCTAAGTTGTGTCCGACTCTTTGCAATGCTATGGACTGCAGCCCTCCAGGCTCCTCTGTCCATGGGATTCTCCAGGCAAGAACACTGGAGCGGGTGGCCATGCCTCCTCCAGGGGACCTTCCCGACCCAGGGATGGAACCTGCACCTCTTACGTCTCCTACATTCGCAGGAGGGTTCTTTACCACCAGCATCGCCTAGGAAGCCCTAGGCAGGTTATGCTGCTGCTGCTAAGTCGCTTTAGTCGTGTCCAACTCTGTGCGACCCCATGGACGGCAGCCCACCAGGCTCCCGTCCCTGGGATTCTCCAGGCAAGAACACTGGAGTGGGTTGCCATTTCCCTCTCCGGTGCATGAAAGTGAAAAGGGAAAGTGAAGTTGGTCAGTCATGTCCGACTCTTCAGGACCCCATGGACTGCAGCCCACCAGGCTCCTCCATCCATGGGATTTCCCAGGCAAGAGTACTGGAGTGGGGTGCCATTTCCTTCTCCAAGGCAGGTGATGACCAGACTCTTAAAAGCACCACCGTGGTAAATACCACCGTCTATGGAGGGCTGAGGTCTGTGCCAGGACTGGGGGCAAAGTGTGGATGAGCAGCCCCCACCTCCAGACCTCCGGGTGCCACCATCTGGGTTACTGTTCAGATCTCAGCTAAGCAGACCCTCCTAACCCTGCAGACTCACACAGCTACCCATCCACTCCACCACCTGATTTTAAATCTCCGCATAGTGTTCACCACTAGCGGATGTTTTAATGATTTGCTTCTTCTCCCAGTTGTTTATTGCCTGTCTGCCCAGCTATCCCTGCTGAGTGCTGTGCTTGGGGAGCGTCTATCTGCTTTCTGGGGGTGGATTCTCGGATGCCTCTGTTTTACTGAGCGCTATCTCTCTTTTTGCTGCACTCAGGCTCCCGTCTGTGCCGGCCACCCTGTGGTCAGAGGTCATGATCTGGCAAAGCAGGAGGCGCGCTCACTCCAGGTGTCTGCAAAGAGGCAGTTATCCTCCGAGCCGGGCAGAGATGCTCTAGAAATGAAAAGATGCCTTTGGTCCAGTGTGGTGGCTCCCAGTTGCCCACTGTGGGTTGGTGGCATCAGAATTCCCTGGGGAGTCCTGCTCCTCCCCTCCTGGAGGACCTGTTTCGGGAGATGTGGCGGGGGTCTGAGGATCTCTGCTTGTCAAAACGTAGCCCAGGTGTGCTCACACTTTGCAAGCTTGCTGAGCGCTAGCTTAGCGGGTCGCTATGAGACACCTAGTTCATGGGAAGAGACCTTCACTGCCTGCTCTCAGGGCTTCTCAGCCACGTCACCATCGACATTTGGGGATGGAACTCTTTGCTGGGAGGGGCTGGGCTGTGGGCCCTGAGATGTTTAGCACCACCCCTGGCCATCCCTCAGGATGCCATGACACCTCTCTTTCAACCGTGATAACCAAAAATGTCTCCAGAGGTTGCTTCGTTTTTCCTGGGGGGTAAACTCACCCCTGGTTTAGACCCACTGCCCCAGGGCCTCAGCTATACTTCAGGTAGCCTGTAGGAGATCTCTGTAGTCAATGGTCTAGGAGATTCCATCACCCAAAGTCTACAATAACAGAGGTGACCCTTCAGAAGGCCAACTTTTGTGATGCTAACGATTGCCTGACCGCATCCATGCATATGTGGTGGATACTCGTGCACCTGGAAACCAAGAACAGCTTTAAAGTAATCAAAAAGAGATATCCTGGTCAAAGTGTATTTGAAGACTGCCATGTTTTAAAACTCGACACGACTTAAAACAGAATCCTATAAGTTCCTCGGCTAAAATACTTTCAGGATGTATTAGGTATAACAATAGTTTGCTACATGAAAATGGCTTTGAAAAATCTTAAAAGTGTTTTAAAAGAAAAGGGACTTTTTTGGTGTGAGGCATTAAATTGGATGTGAATATGACAGATTTCAAAGACTGTCAAAATAACAAATTTACATCATAAATGCATCCGCTTTCCCTTTAAAGGCTTTTCCACCATCAGGAAGGCGTTTAATGGTGAGCAGGTTCAAAATGTCGCCAACTCCCACCGGTACAGAGGGGAGGCAGTCCCCACCAGAGTCTCGGGGCTTCAGACAAATTCTCTGCCTCTTTTCAACTTAATAAACTGCACTCCTGTCAAATTGCAGATAATGAAAGAGACAGTGCCATTGTTTTCTTCCACATCTTGCTAAGAAAGATATCTCCCAATATTTTGGGAGGACCGCTATACCAAAAAGTGAACTTGAAAGAAATCCACCCTGCCGTGACTTTACCGGATCAAAGACAACGGAATCTCCACAGAAGCACAGTTCTGAAGTTTGCAGCGCTTTCGTTCAGATAGAGGCTCATTAAGAAGCATCTAACGCGTTTGATTGTTTCAGAGTTAGCCATCTAAATTTTTAATCGTGTGTGGGTGCAAGATAGTCCTAGGGTTGTACCCAAACACTGCAAAGCCTTTATATTCCAAAGAGTCATGTCAATATCCTCTTTTCCTGAATAGTCAGCAGGTAGGCTCGCGGAGGGGGTGGCTTCAAACGGCTCCCTTCTGTGACAGAGGGGTGGGCGATTTCTGAAGTTGCCTTTGCAAAGAGAAATAAGTCCGAGTGTTTTGAAATCTGGGTTCCTTTCTTTTTTGAGGGAGTGAGGCTGAGGCTCTCTGTGCTCCCCCCCTCCTCTCTTCTTTCTGCAGAGATGAAGCTGCTCTTCTTCATAAAGAGGAAGAGAGGGCTTCGCTGGGAGCCCGGCCTCTCCACCTAGACTCTCCCAGAAAAGAAGCACATTCTCTTACTCAGCATGCTCGGGTTAAACTTCCTCCAGCCGTAACTGCATGGGGGTTTTTGTTGTTCCCTCCTCTTCAGGGACATTCTGTTTTCCTTTCTCAAGAGACCGATGGGTCTGCAGCCTGGGCCAGGGGCCTGGAGCCATTGGCAAGGGGCTGGTGGAGGTGGGGAAGGTGGGTTCAGGAAGAGCACTTACCCTGAGCTCCGCGGCCGGAAGGGCTGTGCCTCCCGCCTTCCACATCCACTGGAAAGCCTTCATCACGCAGCACCGCCCAGAGGCAAAGGGGCTGGAGATGCAGGAATTGACAGGGCAGCCCCTCCCAGACACAACCGAGAGTGCAAAGGGGAAAGTGCAGGAACGGCCTGGGGGTGGGGCGGCCCCGGCGGCCCAGTGATACAGAAACCCCCTGCCATGCAGGAGACGCAGGACACGTGGGTTCCCTCTCTGGCTCAGGAAGAGCCCCTGCAGGAGGAAATGGCAGCCCACTCCAGTATTCTTGCCTGGGAAGCTCCGTGGACGGAGGAGCCTGGCCGGCTACAGTCTGTAGGGTTGCAAACAGGCAGACACGACGGAGCGCCTGAGCACACTGAAGCCTGGTGGTCCTGGGCTTTCACAGCTGGGGCCTGGGTTCAATCCTTGGCTGGGGAAATATAAGATGCCACAAGCTGAGTGACGTGGCTGAAAACATTTTTTTAATGATAATTTTTAAAAAAGGGAAAGCGTAGATGGTTGGTGGGCCTCTCACTGTCCCTGTGACATCAGTAAAAGGACTTTTTTTTCTCTTTAAGTGATGATTAGAACCAGAACGTGTTAGAAGGGGCGGACCTGAGTTTTTCAATCTAATGGTCCAGTACTTATGCTGGGAAGGGAATGAAGGTCTTCCTCTCGCTTCTCTGTCTGGATTTCTCACCCCATGTGGCCAGGGCGGTTCGCCTCCCGAGATCACAGGAGGGTTTGTGACAAAGAAGGTCACCCAGACATCACGGCCAGCCCCATGAGCACCTGAAACTGAAGTGGTCGGTGTACGCCAAGCTGTCACAGGAGGGGTGGGCCTGCTCTGCGGGCTGGTGACTAGTTCCTGGTGAAGCCCTGGAGAGCGCTAACGCTGTCCTAAAGGACAGCTGGTACACACTTAGGAAGGCACGCGGTGAGGGCGGAAGAATTAGAACAGGTCCCCATGATCCCACAAGTCAAGCTCATCTCGATTTCGTCTCCGCGTCTTAACCTGGCAAACCAAGGAGATGCAAGAAACCCCGAAAGCTTGGTTTTGCACAGTGTTTGGCAAGACCTCTCATAAAGTCCGAGGGGGGCTCTACGGCATGGGAGATAGGACGTTCAGGTGGACTTATGACCAGCTGACAGGTTGTGCTCAGAGCGAGCTGAAACAGAGAGGTGGGGCTGCTAACTGAACGCCTTCAGGAGTCAGACAGGGTCATCGACGGGTAGGGCTGGCGGGGTGCTTGATGATAAACAGTGATGGGGACAGAGACGAACGGAGAGCCCGTCACTGATGGCTGAGGGCCTCCACACACCTCCAGGGGGCTGTGCAGTCCACAGCACACGCAACCACCCAGGGCTGTTCTGGTCACGCCTGCCGGTTGTCGGCATGTTGGACTGTGGACCCAGGGTTGAGCTATCTTCAGTCTTTCAGGAGAAGCTGGCTGTGGATGCAGTGTTGAGATACATTCAGTCTTTCAGGAGAAGCTGGAACCCAGATGTTGGCCACTGATTCAAAGTTAAAACAAGAAAGACAATACCATGCAGGCCAAGCAAAACATCCTGCAGGCTGTGTTTGGCAGCTGGACTACCCCTGTGTGATCTCTAACCCCAGGAAAGATTCCCGGTAGCACACAGTTATATCGTCGGTCCTGTTCTACTCAGCAATTTTAATCAGTGACTTGGATCAAGCTCTAGAAAGCATGGCTATTGACCCAAAGCCAGAGGGACCGTTGGACAACTGACGTGGGATTCTAAAGAAGCTCAGCAGAGCAGGACAGAGGCGCTTGTGGGCAGACACATAGACAATCGCATCCTCGGGTCCACAAACATTCACCACCCAAACACAGAAGGGATTAACAAGAGCACACGTTAGGAAAAACATGCTGCCGACTTTCAGCTGTTTGCAGATCAGTGCAGGACGACGGGGTGATGGGGCTGACAGGAGGCAAAGGCAGCCTCAGTCAGTGTCAAACGCAGCAGAGCCCGCCCAGCTCAGCCAGCCGCAGCCGGAGCTCTGACCTGGGTTCCAAGAAACACTCGAGGAGGGACGTGCGGAGCCTGGAGCAAGCTGGGGGGCGTCAGCAGGCACGGGGAGAGTCCTGGAGACTCTTCAAGCGAAGGAGAGCTGAAGGTGTTAGGGCTACTTTGCTTCAAGAAGGGACGCCCTGAAGATACACAAACGCTGGGTTCCGGCATTTAGGAGGTTCGTCGTGTGTGGGGAGTTAGCATTCTTCCTAGTGTGCAGATTAATGCCAAGGGGGAAGTGGTGCAGAGACCCAGAGTTCAAGTCAACGTGCAGACACCTTTCAAACACATCTCTGGGGCGGGAAGGGCTGTCCAGAAGGGAAATTGCCACCCCCCCCCCACCAACTGCTCCATCCCTAAAGCTGGAAACCTAAGGGCCCTTTGGGATGATGTGGAGGGAACTGGGCCATTAAGGGTGGTCATTAGAACAGGGCTGATTCATTGCAAGGGCTGATGCTGAAGCTCCAATACTTTGACCACCTGATGCAAAGAGCCCATTCACTGGAAAAGACCCTGATGCTGGGAAAGACTGAGAGCAGGAAGAGAAGTGGATGCGGTGGTTAGACAGCATCACTGACTGAACGGACATGAATTTAGCAGACTCCCGGAGATAGTGGAGAACAGGGAAGCCTGGTGGGCTACAGTCCACGGGGTCTCAGAGTCAGACACGACTTAGCGACTGAACAACAACACGTTAGAACAGGCACACTTGAGATGGGATGCAGACAGAGGCCAGGGGCTGGAGGGCCTTCCTAGCTCCTGCCACACAATGAACTCCTGGCAGGTAGAGCTGGCAGGGAATAGTGCGTCAAAGAAGGTCATCGAGGTGGTCGGGGAGGCAAGAACAGTAGGCGTTCAGGAGAAGTTGAATTGTCACTAGCAATAGTCTCAGGAAGATAAGTCCTGGTACTGTTGACTGAAGATGGTATGTCAGTCCTGGAGGAAGATGCGGGGACTGAAGTTCAAGGTTCATGAAAATACTTGGTCTCTCCTTGGTGGGTGTCATACTTTACAGATTGAACCACAAGTTCTAGAACAAAGGCAACGTGAATTCTTAAGCCAGAACCCTCAGGAGTGAACTAGCTCAATCTCTTTGTGGCATGAATTAGGAAACTGACTCTCACAAAAAGGAAGTGACTTGTCTAGGGTCATATAGCTGGGAAACAGCAGAATCGGAACTTGGCTGGGGTTTCCTGACCTAAGATGTTGTGGTGATGGTCATGCTCTGGGTGGATACTCTGTAGAAAGCTTAACCTCAGTATCATTTTTATTCTCAGACTCACCAGCTGCTCCCATTTAGTGGCTAAAAAAATGGTCTTGGTAGTGATTGCAATGGTCTCCAGACACAGAGCCTCTACAGCTCGAGACTTGGTCTTGACACACTCATTCTGGTTCCCGACTTTTCCCCCAAGGCAGGTTGGTTCCAGGATTCACCATATCCTTTCTATGTCATCGCTCACTGTTCTTTAAAAACTTACATTTTTTTAATTGGAGTATAACTGCTTCACAATGCTGTGTTGGCTTCTGCCATGCATCAACATGAATCAGCCATAGGTATACACATGTCATCTCCCTGTTTAACCTCCCGCCCACCCGCACCCCACGCCATCCCACCCCTCTACTTGTCACTGGCTGAGCCCCCTGCACCGGGGAGCGACTCCCAGTTCCCGTCGGCGGCTGTTTACACGTGGTGATGTATATGCCCCGGTGCTGCTCTCAGTGCACCCCATGCTCTCCTTCCCCCGCTGTGCCCACACGTCTGTTCTCTCTGTCTGCGTCTCTATCGCTGCCCTGAAAATAGGTTCGCCAGGACCATTTTTCTAGATCCCATGTATGTGTGTTAATGTGCAATATTTGTTTTCCTCTTTCTGACTCACTTCACTTTGTGTGACAGGCTTGAGGTTCAGCCACCTCGCTAGAACTCACTCAGACCTGCTCCTTTCTTTTCGTGGCTGAGCGATGTTCCGTTGTGTCTATGTGCCACAACTTCTTCATCCATCCAGCTGTTGACGGACATCTAGGCTGCTCACTCTTATCTGGGGTTCCTATGAGATCTTGCCAAAATGCAGGTCCAGCACACTGGAGCTTTATCACTCTGTCTGTAAAGACCAATTTCCAGATCCCTTTCGTATTTCGTCTCTGAAATGCAGCAGGCAGGACCGGGCAGGTGAAAGCTGCCAGCGGCCATCCACCAGGCTGCGCCTGAACACAGCCCGGCGGTACAGACGTCCCTCAGCCCATGGCTGGACCAGTCACATCCTTTGAGCTCCTCAGAAAGGACGAGTGAGAGACGCAGAGGAGGGCATTACTCGGATCAGCTTTGTCCTTATCCAGGAGCCGTCACGGCTCAGCAATGCCCCCACCCGGGGCAGGATGCTGATGGAGCCGATGCCGGCACACTCTCCCGCTGGAGGGCCCGTGTGCTGCTGACTGAGGCCCGCTGGATAGAACCCGACCTCGGGTCTCGGAGCCCCGGCCCTCCTCTGTGGGGGCGCGGCTTCCTGCCCAGGCCTGAAGCGAGGTCCACAGGCCCTCCTCCCCGCGGCCCGCGCGCTCCCATCCGTCCGCGCTGTGCCGTCCACCACGCTGCTGCTCCGGGCTTCGCCTGAGAAGGCTGCGGTGCTCCCAGCGGGTTCTTACGAGAACTCTCTCTTCCCAGTCCTGGAATACAGAAGGTCAGCTGTCTCCCCCAGACAGGCTTGGTCTGGAGGCTGGGGCCTCTTGAGCTTACCGGGCAGGCCTAACCCCAAACCACAAACCCCGAGGAACCAGCGGCCTTCTAGAGACGGAAGGAGACGGACTGAAGTTCCGCTGTTGCCAGAGGAGGAAGAGAACCCCGAACACCACTCTGCGCTCCCTCCTGCAGGTCTGAGGCTGCGCTGGGGCACTTCACAGGCACCTCCCGGAGCAAAGACGCGAGCTGGGCTTTCGATGAAGTCAGGAGCCTGGGCTTCAGACCAGCACCTGCTTCTCTGCTGTGGCCCTCTCTTGTGATGCGCTGTTAGCCGAAAAAGGAAAACTGCTTACACAACCACAGGCTCGTTAGAGCGAACATACTTTGTAATATCTAGTATCACTTATATTATGAATATGTGTTGTACAGCTGTATGCGTACATTGATCAATAATAAAACATTCCCATGTCAACTTTGCTGCAAAGACACTGAGAGAGAAGGAAGAGAGTACGCATAAAATGCTGAGCATTCTCCTCCTGGGTGAGGCATCATCAGTAATTTTTGCCTTAATTTTTGTATGCTAAGTCACTCTGTAACAGCCTCCTCCAGCTTGGGGGAGGGGGGCTCGAAGAACAAAGAGACCCCAGCGCCCACAGGTCCACAGGGACCTCCTGCGGCCGCCGGGCCTGGCTGGATTGGGATCTCGGGCCTGGCCAGGCTCCCACCAGCTTGAGGAGCCAGGAGCCGCCCAGGGGTCACCATCTGGGCTGGAAGGTCAGCGTCTTCTCCTCCCAACCCAGCGGGAGTGGGGAGAAGGGGTTGTTGGGAGAGAGGCCCAAGGAGCGAGGAGGAGAACGTGGGCCGTCAGGAAATCGGGAAATAAACAACGTGTTCCCGTGAGGTGGGGGTGGGCTCGCTTTGTTCCCGGGCAGGGAATGGGAAGCACCGACTCTGGGAAGACGAGCCGCTTCCCGAGACCTCCTCAGCCCGTCTGGGGTGGACACAGTGAGAGTCTTAGACCAGCACAAGTGGGTGGGGCAAAGGCCCGGGAGGCGGCCCGCCGGCACCCCGAGGCCCCCCGAGGCCCCGGATCCCGGCACCCCGAGGTCCCAGGAGGCCGGCCCGCCAGCACCCCGAGGCCCAGCATCCCCGTGGCCGCATCACAGGCTGGCCCGCTGCCCAGATGCCTCTGCCTCTTAGAGTTCGCTTTTTAAAGAAAAGTTCTGCTGCCCACTCTCGGGAGCATTCTCAGCCCTCCCCTCCCTGACCACCCCACACTGTCATGCCATGGTTTGCCTTGACGTCTCCCTTATCCGTCCCTGGCACCCAGTGGGCACCCTGTGTGGCATCCATGCCCCCTGCACTGAGTGAGTGAGCGATGGACGGCTCCAGGGAGGGAGCACGCAGCTTGCCTGGACGTCTCTCCTAAGACCTCAGTCGGCCCGACCTTGCTCGGTGTTCAGAGCGACTTGTCCGGGGAGTCCCGGTCACCGTGACCGTGCGGCATTTCCCCCGGGCCGGGCACCCCTGTTCACGGCGGCACGCCCTGCTGGCCGGCTGCTGGTGTGTATCTCAGGCAGGGAAATCCATGACTTGACTTTGTACGAAAATCCCCCTTCCCCGATGCACCTTGTCATGGCTCAATTTATGTGTCAACTCGACCATGTCAGGAGACGCCCAGAGTCCTGGGAAAACAGTAGCTGTGAACGCGAGGGCGTTTCCAGAAGAGATGAGCGTTTGAATCCCTCACCAAGGCAGGTGCACGTCACCCAACCCACTGAAGTCCCTGATAGAACCAAATGGAGGAGGAAGGCAAATTCTCGTTCTCTCTTACTGAGCTGGGACAGGCTTCTTCTCCTGCCCTCAGACACAGGCTTTCAGGCTCAGATCACACCATCTGTCAGCCCCGCCCCAGTTCTCAGCGCCTTTGGACGTGGATTGCATCACACCACTAGCTTTCCTGGTTCTCCAGCTTGCAGCGGGCAGACCGTGGAACTTCTAGGCCTCCACAAATGTGTGAGCTAATTCCTGTCATAAACCTCATCTATTGATCTGGCTTCCCTGGTGGCTCAACAGTCAAGAATCTGCCTGCAGTGCAAGAGACCCACGTTTGATCCCCAGGTCAGGAAGTTCCCCTGGAGAAGGGAGTGGCAACCCACTCCAGTACTCTTGCCTGGGAAATCCCTCGGACAGAGGAGCCTGGTGGGCTACAGTCCATGGGGTTGAAAAAGAGACGGGATTGAGCGACTGAACAATAACAATAATCAAACTGTCTGTGGGTCTCCTTGCCTGTCTACCGTCTGTCTCTCTTTCCATCCATCTTCTATCTGCCTGCTCTCTCTCTCTTTCCATCGTCTATCTACCTGTCCATCCATCTATCTGTCTTATCTGTCCGCCTTCTAGCTATCTATTCTATCTTTCTATCTACCTATCTATCTGTCCACCCTCTTGGCTCTGTTTCTCTGGAGAACCCTGACTACTGCACACTTCTGTCCCAAAGATGTACCCATTAGACCCAGGAGGCTTGAAACATAGGCTCTAATTGACAAATAACAAAATTGAGAATAATAAGCTCTCAAACTGCCCTATTCCTTCTGAGACTCACTAAACACAAACATCTGGGTTGGTTCTGGGGACCGGCAGAGTAGAATTCCCCTGGACTTGGGAGAGAAGGGAAAGAAGGGGCTTTGAAATCAGGCAGACCCAGGCCCCAGTTCCCTGCCCGATCACCAGCCGGCTCTGTGGCTTTGGGCTAAGCCTCCAGGTTCTCCTCTGCCGAGGGGGCGATGCTATTTCTGCCTCGTGGTGTCGGGAGGGTGTGAGCCGCGGCACCTGTTGGGCGGAGAGCATAGCGCCACAGACGGCGCGGGAGCGCATGGAGGCGACTGTTGTTGGAAGTCAATCGGCTTGCTTAGAAGCAAGCTCAAACTAGAGTCTGAGCTCAAGCGGACTAATTTCTGGCTCTTGGTTGCTTTGTCCGTAAAATGGGAGAGGAATGGACCGGACTCCGCCCCCTATGGTACTGACCTCCTTTTCGTTCCTTCTGCGTGGGTTGCTCCCTCGTTGTGGGGACTCTGCGCTCCTAGTTCCCATTACTTAGCCTTAGACTCAGCTGCATAGAGAGAAAACCCACAGGAACAGCGAGTTAATGAGATAGCTTATTTCTCTCCTGTACACGCCCCAGTGGGTGCTTTAAGATAGTCAAGTCTCATTGTCTTATTGTTCACCATCCTCAACAGGTAGTTTTACCTCATGGTTAAAGTGGCTGCTGAGTGTCTTCCATCACGTCCACCTTCAGCCGGCAGAGAGCTGAAAAGACAAAGGGGAAGGCACATCCTCTCCCTTGAAGACCTTTCTTGGAATTTGCACATGACTCTTCCATGCACTGGAGAAGGCAGTGGCCCCCCACTCCAGTGCTCTTGCCTGGAAAACCCCATGGACGGAGGAGCTTGGTCGGCTACAGTCCATGGGGTCGCTAAGAGCTAGACACAACTGAGCGACTTCACTTTCACTTACTTTCATGCACTGGAGAAGGAAATGGCAACCCACTCCAGTGTTCTTGCCTGGAGAATCCCAGGGACGGGGGAGCCTGGTGGGCTGTGGTCTCTGGGGTCACACAGAGTCGGACACGACTGAAGCGACTTAGCAACAGCTTCCATGTACCTCAGAGCGTGGAGGCTGTTATACTCATTTTCTGAAACTGCCGTGACAGGATGCCACAGACTGCGGGGCTTGCGTGCATGTGTGCTAAAGTGCTTCAGTTGTGTCTCTTTGCAACCCTGTGGACTGTAGCCCGCCAGGCTCCTCTGCCCATGGGGTTCTTGAGGCAGGAACACTGGAGTGGGTTGCCATTCCCTTCTCCAGGGGATCTTCCCGACCCAGGGATCAAACCCAGGTCTCCTGCATTGCAGGCAGATTCTTTGCTGACTGAGCTATGAGGGAAGCTGACACCTCTGGAGGCTGAAGTCCAAGATCAAGGTTTGGTTTCTCCTGGGACCCCTCTCCCTGCCTCTGACTGTGTCTTCACTTACTCTTTTCTCTGTGTGCACGTGTGTGTCTCGTCCAAATGTTTTCTGCGTGCAAGGACACCAGTTTTATGAGATTAAGGCCCACCCCGAAGACCTGATTTTAACTAAATCGATTCTTTAAAGACCTTATCTCCAAATGCAGTTATATGCTGAAGTACTATAGGTTAGGGCCTCAACACAGAACTTTTGGGAGAACATATGTGACCCCTAACAGCTATGTTTAGGGACCTACTTCCAACGACTAGATTATGAGGACAGAGAAGAAAATGTAACTGTACGGTAGCAACACTTGGCAAACTCTCTTCCGGCCAGGGTCGCAAGGTCAACCTCATCAGTGCCAACTCATGTTGATGGCACAGCCTTTGGTATGACCGCACTTTACCCACACGGTCTTCCTTCCAAAACCCATCACCCCTGTATCACCAAGAGAGAAACGTCAGGTAAACCCACACGGAGGGACCAGCATGCCCCAGAACGGTCAAGGTCACTGAGACCCAGGAAAGTCCAAGAAAGGATGCCTCATGGCTAAATGCAACGTGGGACCCTGGATGGATCCCTGGAACAGAGGCCAGATATTTGGAGAAATTAGTGAAAGCTGGATAAAATCTGCAGTTTCGTTAATAGCAAAGTACTGTTTCCTTGCTAACGCTCAGTCCCTTCAGTCGTGTCCGACTCTGTGCGACCCCATGGACAGCAGCCTGCCAGGCTCCACCATCCCTGGGATTCTCCAGGCAAGAACGCTGGCGTGGGCTGCCATTGCCTTCTCCCACTGTGTCCTTAGTTGCAGCAGAAGTGCGCAGGTAGGAAAGGAGTCCCAGCAGGAGACACCGGGTGTGGGCGTGCAGGGCCTCTTGCTGCAAGCGCTGCAGCTTCACTGTGAATCCAACAGCTTCTAAACTTAAAGCTGCCTTAGAAAAAATAGCCCACCCTCGTGGACTCACATTCTTTTAACTTATTTATTTATCTATTGATTGCTTGATTGGGGTATAATTGTGTTACAATGTTGTGTTAGTTTCTGCTGTACAATGAAGTGTATTTATTCATTTTTATTAAAGTATAAGGCTTCCCTGGTGGCACGGATGTCAAAGAAACTGCCTGCAATGCTAGAGACCTGGGTTTGATCCCTGGGTTGGAAAGATCCCCTGGAGGAGGAAATGGCAACCCACTCCAGTGTTCTTGCCTGGAGAATCCCATGGTCAGAGGAGCCTGGAGGGCTACAGTCCATGGGGTCGCAAAGAGTCGGACACAGCTCAGTGACTAAACCACCACCACGCAGTTGATTACAAAGCTGTGTTAGCCTCTGCTGCACAGCAAAGTGATTCAGTTAACCATATATTGCACTGTTTTAAAGCATCTTTTCCCTTTATGGTGTATCGCAGGATATTGAATATATATATAGTTCCCTGTACTACACAGTAGGACCTTGTTGCTCTTCCATCCTATAAATTAAAGCTCCATCTGCTGATCCCAAACTCTCAGTCCGCGTCTCCTCTCTCCTGACCCCCTCCCTCTTGGCAACCACAAGTCTATTCCGTGTGTGGTGAACTTACATTCTGATTGGGGCTGGGGTGGGGAGGGGACAGCTGACGTGAACGATCACTAACTACATTAAGTAAGTTAGGTGGTGTGTTTGGAGGAAGTAAATACCCCCAATAAAAGAGCAGGGTGTGGGTGGGGAGAACAGGCCAGGAATGCTGCTGCAGGGTTAAATCCTAAACAGAGTGCAAGTGTAGAAAGGGCTGGCCCAGGGCTGGCGTGCAGCAGATGCTCAGGAAACCAGGGCAGCCCCGTCTTGCAGGCATTTTTGTTAGGGCGACGTTCAAATGAGCTGCATTATACAAAGCATGAATGAAGAGGGAAGCTACAGAGGGCGGCTCTAAAGTTCTCTGGGTGTCGAGAGGAAGCCAGATGAGGGGCTTTCCTTGGGGTTCAGTGTTTACGTCTCCACCTTCCGACACACGGGCTGCAGGTTCGATCCCTGGTCGGGGACCTAAGACCCCACATACCAAAAAACGCCCCATGAAACAGAAGCGATATTGTAACAAATTCAATAGAGACTTTAAAAGTGGCACACAACAGCAACAAGAAAAAACTCTTTCTTTAAAGAGGAAGTCAGATTGAAATATTTGCCACAGACAATCCTCATAGTGAGAAAGCAGAATTCAGCAGCACACCTGAGACCTAAGGCTGTCTATCCCACGAAGAACCTGGGAAGCAGACTCAGAAGAGCCCATTCCCTTAGCTCAGAGGCCCAAGAATTGAGAGGATCGATTTTAACATTCCCATTATCGGTGATAAATAATCACAGGGGGAAAGAAGAGTGAGAACGACTTCGGGAGCCCCTTCGAGGAGCAGGCTGAGTGAGGTCATTGTCGGAACACTTCTGCAAAGGAGCTGACTTTGTCCCCGTTTTGTAGGTAATAGACACCAAGGCGCAGCGTGCTTAAGGAAATTGCCCAATGCCCTGGGGGCTAGCATTAGCTAAACCCGGCTGGTTTTCTTCGGACGTCGCGGCCGAGGCAGCGCAGGTCCGCCTGGTCCGCTCTCAGCGGCTCCCTTGAAACCGGCTGGCCGGGCGCCCCCAGCCCACCCCGCCCCAGCAGAGGCCAAAGAACCAGAAAGGCCCCATTCATGTGGTCCCGCAGGAAGCCGGCATTGAAAGCAAACACACACGGAGCCGAGGACGGTGACTCACAGCGCCTGAGCCTCCTTCTCATCGGTTGCACACACTTTTCCAGCGCATTGAAGTCTGGTAGAAATCGTGCTTCCTGGGAAGGTATCAAGGAAAATATGCCAGGAACCAAGCGGCAGGCCCTACTCTGAGTTCTCGGCCCCCTTTTTGAGGTTTTTCTTTTTTTTTTTTCCTGGGCCATTCCTTTCAAAAAAAATTTTTTTTTTCCCTTCCCCATTGACCTTGTTCGCGGAGCTGGTCCCGCCCCCGGACAGCGAGCACGTCTGTGCTGGGTCTGTTCTTTCTGCCTCTTCCTGGCTCTTTGAGCGCTGCTGTGATGTCTGAGCAGCGGGCCCTTCTGATCCAATTGCTGCCCGCCGGCTCATCCTCTCCCCGGGCATCAAGAATGAGGGCAGCGGGGCCTGGGGGCCCTCATTAGAGGGGGCGGCCGGTTCTCCCACTGGTCAGAGCAGGAAGGGCAGCCCCGACTCCACCAATGACCGGTGTTGAAAGAGAGCTCCGGGGTGAGTGAGAGACGCCGACAGGAGGAGTCAGAAGCAGAAGGTTAAAAAAGACAAGAAACACGCACACACACAAAGCCACCCCACAAAAGCCGTCTAAGTGGCACCCTTTCGGGACCTGAGGCTTTCCAGCAAAACGTCCTGCGAAGAGCAGACCGTTTGGGGCCGTAGTGTCTTCCCTCCAAGGGCAACGCCTCGGGCCGCCGGGCGTGCGTCCTGGAGCTCTCGCCCGGCTCAGCCGTCACTCCGGAGGGAGGGAGGCCTCATCTCGGTAAGCGTGGCCACGGCCATCGAGCAGAGGGCGGTGGGCAGCCCCGACCGCAGCCGAGTCCGGGAGCCTCCCTGGATGTGGATGGGTCAGCCGCGCTGCAGGGAGGAGGGGGCCCTGGAGAGCCGCCACGGTGGCGGCAGGTAGCGCAGCGCCGGGCGGCCGGGTGGTCCTGGGGGCGCCGGCCCTCCGCGAGGGGCAGCGCGCACCCTCCCGGCGGAGGCGGCGCGGCCGTGGGCGTCGGGGGGCCTGGCTCTGAGCCCGGCTGACTCGGGCCGACCTGTGCGGGCTGTCTCAGCCCTCTGGGCTTTGTTTCCTTTTCTCGGAAACGGTGATGTTGCCACATCTTCGTGCAGCGTTGAGCGCGTGTTTCCTTGAGCACCTACTATGCGCTGGCTGCTGGAGATAGATATCAAGACGATAAGAAGACCGCAGGCAAAGACCTCTTGCTCTGCTGGGGGAGATAGACACACGGACCAATGACTAAAATCCAGGGCGATGAGCGCAGTGGTAGGAGCGGGCACCCCAGGGGGGCGGGCGGGGAGTCTTTCTTGCCTAGGAGACCACGGAAGCTGCCTTGAAGCTGAGAAAGATAACTTCCGAGTGTGATGGGCAGATGGGAGGCAAAGAGAAAGTGGTGTCACGGGCAGAGACACAGCGATGCTGTTCTCCACACTAGAATCATCTCAATGGAAGCTGGATGGAGGTGATGCCATGTCGCTGATGGCCCCAGGCATCTCGTGGATGAAAATGAAACTGCTCTCCGGAAGAAGATAACCACCCAAACACAAAAGGAAAGACAGTTGAAGGCAAGTGACAATCTTCCAGTCTTAACCTCCATTATTTTACAAAATATAGTGGTGATTTGTGTGCAAAGGTTTGAAATTTAAAAGTACTGAGTTCCTGAAATTCAACAAAATATTTTTTTCTTATTGTACTGATATTTATGTGATATTTAATATTTATTAATATTTATGGCAGGTGGAAGGGAGGTTCAAGAGAGAGGGGACATGTGTATACCTGTGGCTGATTCATGTTGATGTATGGCAGAAACCAACACAATGTTGTAAAGCAATTATCCTCTGATTAAAAATAAATAAATAGAAAAGACAGCTCATGTGACTATATTAAAACAAGGTCGGTATTAAGGGGAAAAGAGCGTCACCGGAAAGTTGCTGGAAATACTAGAAGTTTCCATTCATAACCAAATTATACAAGAACTCTAAATTATCATCCACAAATAAGATAACTTCCAAATACAGAAAGCAATATTTTTCAGAACTGTAAGAAAAAATGGATAATTTCATAGCCATAGAGGGAGATTTTCAGTTCATTTCATTTCAGTCGCTCAGTCATGTCTGACTCTTTGAGACCCCATGAATCGCAGCACACCAGGCCTCCCTGTACATCACCAACTCCCGGAGTTCACTCAGACTCACGTCCATTGAGTTGGTGATGCCATCCAGCCATCTCATCCTCAGTCGTCCCCTTCTCCTCCTGCCCCTAATCCCTCCCAGCATCAGGGTCTTTTCCAGTGAGTCAACTCTTCGCCTGAGGTGGCCAGAGTACTGGAGTTTCAGCTTTAGCATCAGTCCTTCCAAAGAACACCCAGGACTGATTTCCTTTAAAATGGACTGGTTGGATCTCCTTGCAGTCCAAGGGACTCTCAAGAGTCTTCTCCAACACCACAGTTCAAAAGCATCAATTCTCCGGTGCTCAGCCTTCTTCACAGTCCAACTCTCACATCCATACATGACCACTGGAAAAGCCATAGCCTTGAATAGATGGACCTTTGTTGACAAAGTAATGTCTCTGGTTTTGAATATGCTATCTAGGTTGGTCATAACTTTCCTTCCAAGGAGTAAGCGTCTTTTAATTTCATGGCTGCAGTCACCATCTGCAGTGATTTTGGAGCCCAGAAAAATAAAGTCTGACACTGTTTTCACTGTTTCCCCATCTATTTCCCATGAAATGATGGGACCAGATACCATGATCTTTGTTTTCTGAATGCTGAGCTTTAAGCCAACTTTTTCACTCTCCTCTTTCACTTTCATCAAGAGGCTTTTTAGTTCCTCTTCACTTTCTGCCATAAGAGTGGTGTCATCTGCATCTCTGAAGTTATTGATGTTTCTCCAAGCAATCTTGATTCCAGCTTGTGTTTCTTCCAGCCCAGCGTTTCTCATGATGTACTCTGCATAGAAGTTGAATAAGCAGGGTGACAATATACAACCTTGACGTACTCCTTTCCCTATTTGGAACCAGTCTGTTGTTCCAAGTCCAGTTGTAACTGTTGCTTCCTATCTGCATATAGGTTTCTCAAGAGGCAGGTCAGGTGGTCTGGTATTCCCATCTCTTTCAGAATTTTCCACAGTTTATTGTGATCCACACAGTCAAAGGCTTTGGCATAGTCAATAAAGCAGAAATAGATGTTTTTCTGGAACTCTCTTGCTTTTTCCATGATCTAGCGGATGTTGGCAATTTGATCTCTGGTTCCTCTGCCTTTTCTAAAACCTGCTTGAACATCTGGAAGTTCATGGTTCATGTATTAATGAAGCCTAGCTTGGAGAATTTTGAGCATTACTTTACTAGCATGTGAGATGAGTGCAACTGTGCAGTAGTTTGAGCATTCTTTGGCATTGCCTGTCTTTGGGATTGGAATGAAAACGGACCTTTTCCAGTCCTGTGGCCACTGCTGAGTTTTCCAAATTTGCTGGCATACTGAGTGCAGCACTTTCACAGCATCATCTTTCAGGATTTGAAACAGCTCAACTGGAATTCCATCACCTCCACTAGCTTTGTTCGTAGTAATGCTTTCTAAGGCCCACTTGACTTCACATTCCAAGATGTCTGGCTCTAGGTGAGTGATCACACCATCGTGATTATCTTGGTCATGAAGATCCTTTTTGTACAGTTCTTCCATGTATTCTTGCCACCTCTTCTTAATATCTTCTGCTTCTGTTAGGTCCAGACCATTTCTGTCCTTTATTGAGCCCATCTTTGCATGAAATGTTCCCTTGGTATCTCTAATTTTCTTGAAGAGATCTCTAGTCTTTCCCATTCTGTTGTTTTCCTCTATTTCTTTGCATTGATCGCTGAAGAAGCCTTTCTTATGTCTTCTTGCTATTCTTTGGAACTCTGCATTCAGATGCTTATATCTTTCCTTTTCTCCTTTGCTTTTCACTTCTCTTCTTTTCACAGCTATTTGTAAGGCCTCCCCAGACAGCCATTGTGCTTGTTTGCATTTCTTTTCCATGGGGATGGTCTTGATCCCTGTCTCCTGTACAATGTCACGAACCTCATTCCATAGTTCATCGGGCACTCTATCTATCAGATCTAGGCCCTTAAATCTATTTCTCACTTCCACTGTATAATCATAAGGGATTTGATTTAGGTCATACCTGAATGGTCTAGCGGTTTTCCCTACTTTCTTCAATTTAAGTCTGAATTTGGTAATAAAGAGTTCATGATCTGAGCCACAGTCAGCTCCTGGTCTTGTTTTTGTTGACTGTATAGAGCTTCTCCATCTTTGGCTGCAAAGAATGTAATCAATCTGATTTCGGTGTTGACCATCTGGTGATTCCATGTGTAGAGTCTTCTCTTGTGTTGTTGGAAGAGGGTGTTTGCTATGACCAGTGCATTCTCTTGGCAAAACTCTATTAGCCTTTGCCCTGCTTCATTCCATATTCCAAGGCGAAACTTGCATGTTACCCTAGGTGTTTCTTGACTTCCTCCTTTTGCATTCCAGTCCCCTATAATGAAAAGGATATCTTTTTTGGGTGTTAGTTCTAAAAGGTCTTGTAGGTCTTCATAGAACCGTTCAACTTTAGCTTCCTCAGCGTTACTGGTTGGGGCATAGACTTGGATTACTGTGATACTGAATGGTTTGCCTTGGAGACGAACAGAGATCATTCTGTTGTTTTTGAGATTGCATCCAAGTACTGCATTTCGGACTCTTTTGTTGAGCATGATGGCTACTCCATTTCTTCTAAGGAATTCTTACCTACAGTAGTAGATGTAATGGTCATCTGAGTTAAATTCACCCATTCCAGTCCATTTTAGTTCGCTGATTCCTAGAATGTCGACGTTCACTCTTGCCATCTCTTGTTTGACCACTTCCAATTTGCCTTGATTCATGGGCCTGACATTCCAGGTTCCTATGCAATATTGCTCTTTACAGCATCGGACCTTGCTTCTATCACAGTCACATCCACAACTGGGTATTGTTTTTGCTTTGGCTCCATCTCTTCATTCTTTCTGGAGTTATTGCTCCACTGATCTCCAGTAGCATACTGGGCACCTACTGACCTGGGGAGTTCCTCTTTTGGTATCCTATCATTTTGCCTTTTCATACTGTTCAAGGGGTTCTCAAGGCAAGAATACTGAAGTGGCTTGCCATTCCTTTCTCCAGTGGACCACACTCTGTCGGATCTCTCCACCATGACCCACCCGTCTTGCGTGGCCCCTCACGGCATGGCTTAGTTTCATTGAGTTAGACAGGCTGTGGTCTGTGTGATTAGATTGACTAGTTTTCTGTGATCATGGTTTGTGTGTCTGCCCTCGATGCCTCTCGCAACACCTACCATTGGAGAGGGAGATTTTAATATGTCTCAAATAAAACAGAGAAATAATCAGAAAGAATATGATAAAAAAAAAGAAAGAATATGATAGATTTGAGCAGCATGAGTAGCAAACGTGACTTAATGGACACATATGTGGAATGTCAGACTCAACAACTTGAAGCACGTAGTGTTTTCAAGCATTTGTGAAAAAAAGGATTTAAAAATGACTGTATGCTAGGCCATAAAACAAGTTTAAAACTATTGAAATCATGCATGGTAAATCCACTGACTACAATGCCATGAAGCTAGAAATCAGTAACAAGACAATAGGTAGAAAATCCCCATGTGTTCATAAGTTAAACAAAATATATTGCTGCTAACCCATAAGTAAAAGAATAAATCACAGTGGAAATAATAAAAAAGTGTTTAGATTGAAGGATAATGAAACAGAATTTGGGTGATGCAGCTCAAGTGATGCTTAAAAGAAACCACACAGCTTTAGTTTCACATGTTTGGAAACTAAATCCCTGAAAATCAGTGATCCAAGTATCAAACTTAAGTTAGAAAGAAGAACCGGAAATAAGCCCCCACAAAGCAGAACATAACGAGAAATAAAGCTGCTTTCAGTAATTAATGAAACAGAAGGGCTTCCCTAGTGGCTCAGTGGCAAAGAACCCTCCTGCCGATGCAGGAGAAACGGCTTCAGTCCCGGGGTCAGGAAGATCCCCCGGAGAAGGGAATGGCAGCCCGCCCCAGTATTCCTGCCTGGGAAATCCCGTGGACAGAGGAGCCTGGCAAGCTTCAGTCCATGGGGTCGAAAAAGGGCCAGACACAAGTTAGGGTCTAAACAACAACAAGGAAGTAGAAACCAAACAAAATAGAGGCTCGATAAAGCCAAGGATGATTCTTTAAAAAGAATGTTGTTGTTCAGTTGCTTAGTCGAGAGTCGGTGATGCCATCCAACTATCTCATTCTCTGTTGTTCCCTTCTAAGAGTAAGTCCCTGGTAAAATTAATCAAATAAAAAAGGGAAGGCACAAATATTGGGCAGTATCAGGAATTAAATTTAAGGGAAGACGTCACTGCATTTTTAACAAGAGGAGATATTATAAAGAATTTTATGCCAATAAATTCAATTGTAATGGACAAGATTTTAGAAAAATTTAACTTACCAAAACAGACACTAGAAGAACTGAAAACCGTGAACAGTCCTAAATTAACTTTAAAAAATTAATCTATGATTTAGAAGTTTTCACAATGAACGATCCGGGTTGAGAAGGCTTCACTAGCAAACACTTTCAAACATTTGACAGAGGAATAACACCAATTTTACATAACTCTTTCAGCAAATAAAAAAATATAATGTTTTTCAACTCAGTTTATGAGGACAGCATATCCTTGACACCAAAACCTGAAAGGAAAATTACAGGCCTATGTATCTAATGAGTAAAGGTGCGAATTCTGGACAGAAGGTTGGAAAGCCGAATGCTGAGATACAAAAAAAGCCAGCATATGACGCCGAGTTGAATTAATTCCAGTAGGGCTCGGTTCATTTGGTATTAGAAAATTGATCACTGTGATTTAAATACTAGCAAAATAAATGAGAAAAATTTACTATTGTCTCAATAGATGCAGAAATTTTATTTGTTGGCTACCTACTCCAGTGTTCTTGTCTGGGAAATCCCATGGACAGAGGAGCCTGGTGGGCTACAGTCCATGGGGCCACAAAGAGTCAGACGCAACTGAGCCACTGAGCTCACACGTGTAACCATTTATGGCTAAAAACATAAAAGTCTTCATAAACTCGGGATAGAAGAGAACTTCCTTAACCTGGTAAAATGGTATTTACAAAAATCAAATTAAAAACAAATTCAAAACTTGTCACAAATGCAATCCTTAACAGTGAAATATCTAAATCACCAACTGAGATCAGAAAAGAGATGTCAGTAAGTAGTATCAACGTTCTATTTAGCATCATACTGGAAAAACTTGTAACAGGCCAGAAAAAGAAGTAATGAGGGACTTCCCTGGTGGTCGTGACGAAGTCTCAGCGCTCCCGATGCAGGGGGCCCAGGGTCCGTCCCTGCTCAGGGAACTGGATCCCACACGCTGCAGTGAAGATGGAAGATCCCGCAACTTAGACCCAGGGCAGCCATAAATAAATAAACAATAAAATATTAAAAAAGAAATAGTGGTAGAAGCATGAATATGTACAAACAGTAAATAAAATTATGTATGCAGAAAATCTTAAAAAATATTGACAAACTATTAACAACTAATTAAATATTAATAAATAATAAGGGAATTGGGGAAATATTTGAATATATGAAATCAGTATACAAAAGCAATTATATTTCTATAACAATTGGGACTTCTAACAACTGGAAAATAAAAGTCGATTAATAATTTAAAAACAAAAATTTTATTTTATTAAAATGTAACAAAAATTTAATTGCACTTACAACAAAATATAAAATCATTAAATATTTTGTTAGAGCTAAAACTAGTAAAAGTATTCAAAACAACTTAAAAAGTTACAAAAGGGTTACTGAGGGAAATTGAAGAGGACTTAATATATGGAGAAATATGCTAGTCCCTTGGACTGCAAAGAGATCAAACCAGTCAATCCTAAAGGAAATCAGTCCTGAATATTCATTGGAAGGACTGAGGCTGAAGCTGAAACTCCAATACTTTGGCCACCTGATGCGAAGTGCTGACTCATTGGAAAAGACCCCGATGCTGGGAAAGATTGCAGGCAGGAGGAGAAGGGGAAGACAGAGGACGAGATGGTTGGATGGCCTCACCGACTCAATGACATGAGTTTGAGCAAGCTCCAAGAGTTGGTGATGGACAGGGAAGCCTGGTGTGTTGCAGTCCATGGGGTCACAAAGGGTTGGACACGACTGAGCAACTGAACTGACTGATGTTATATTCATATATTGAAGAGTCAATACTATAAAAATGTCAATTCTCCAAAAATTAAGCTCTAGATTCAATGAAATCCCAATCTAAACCTCAACAGATATTTTGTGTGTGTGTGTGTGTATTGACAACATGATCCTCAAATGTATACTGAAATACAAATAGCCACGAATAGTCAAGACTACCTTAGAAAGGAGCGACAAAGAGAAACCACTTGCTCTACCAAACACGAAGCCATCAGCTGCTATAATTAAGACGCTGTGGTGATGGTGAGATTGTAGGCAAACAGCAAACGAACAACAGAGAGTCCAGAAACAGATGCCCACGTCTCTGGAGAACTGACTGCCCGTCGAGGTGACACCGTAGAGCGGCGCAGAGGGTAAGTTCTCACCCGGTCGGGTCAACTGGACAAACACAGGGAACAAGGTTCGGAGAAGGCAGTGGCCCCGCTCCAGTGCTCTGGCCTGGAGAGTCCCACGGAGGAGCCTGGTGGGCTGCAGTCCACGGGCCGCACAGAGTCGGACACGACTGAAGTGACTTAGCAGCAGCAGCAGCAACATAGAATAAGATTAACCTTGATATTTTTCATGCAATTTACAAAAACCAACTCCGTAAAGTTGTGCTTTCTCCTGACAACATGTTTGTGCTATTCCTGGAAACCTGGGTCTGGGGCCCCCCTGTGTGTGTGAGTGTGAGATAAAGAGAAAGAAAGCGAGTGTCAAGTGTGGGCCTATGTGAGTGAAAGTCGCTCAGTCGTGTCTGACTCTTGGTGGCCCCATGGACTGCCGCCTGCCAGGCTCCTCTGTCCATGGGTTTCTCCAGACAAGAGTACTGCAGTGGTTTGCTATGCCCTTTTCCAGGAGATCTTCCCGACCCAGGGATCAAACCCACATCTCCTGCGTTGGCAGGCAGGTTCTTCTACCGCTGACCCACCAGGGAAGCGTCCATAGTCTGGCCTTTGCCAGAACGTCATGGAGTCGGAATCACACCGTGGGCAGCATTTTCAGACTGGCTTCTTCGCCTTGGCAGTCCGCACTCGTTAATACGTCTCCTCTGTCTTTGGGGAGCCTGCTGAGCTCCGTTCTTCCCAGCACTGACCTGTGACGGAGGTGGAGCAGGAGATGCTGCAGGCTGGGCCAGCGCCCCAGAGCCTGGCGGTGCTGCGGTCCACTGGGCGGGCGAGGAGTTACCAAGTGGAACAGGGAAGGCGGGGGGAGCTTGGCTAAAGCCCGCCCCAGATGTGTGGACCGGGTTCCTGGGGAGCCCTGCAGACAGGCTCTGCCCGCTCAGATGCATCCTGCCCTCCCCTCCCTGGGGGGGCACAGAACAGAGGATGCTGGGTGGTGACAAGGGGACCCCGAGCCACCTCACCCCACACCCTGCCTGGCAAGGAAAGAGCACTCTGGGAGCAAAACGCCCATCCCCTAATCCACCTTGCCCTGACCCCGGAAGGCCGCTGGGGGTCTCTCGCCCCCTCCGCGGGAGGAGGGCTTTGCAGGGAGCAGACGGCCTTCTGAACCTCCCCACCCGATGCGAACCGCCTGGGGGTCATCTGCCCGCCTCCCTCCGCATCTGACGCCGGCCTGGATGGCTCTCACCCCAGGGGTCCCCGGCTATTACTCCCAACCTCCTCGGCCTCCCTGCTGGCTTCCTCCTTGGCTTGGCATCATTCATGCCCGCAAAATGAACAGAGGAACAAGCTTTTCACTCGGGGTCAGCCTTCGACCGGAAGAATTCATGCGAAGTTTTGCAAAACTCGGCCACCATCAAGGTCTGGCCTCCTGAATCTCGGCGGGCTTGGGGAGGGCTCGGGCTCAGGGCACCTCTGCAGGCTGGACGGGGCGGGGAGGTGCAGAGGCTGGAGAAGAAACAGACGATAACCCAAAGAAGAAAAAAGCCCTGTAAACGGCATCAGACACCTCCTCCCTAAAGAGCTTCGAGGAGCTGTTTTTAGGGTCCGCCTCTCACAACACGGGGTACCCCAGACTGCATTTCAGCATCACGTCTGAGGCCCAAACTACAAAGATCTCCGATGCTTCTTCTTGCGGACGTTTTTTTCCCCACAATCTGAACTTTTTTCCCCAGGCTCCCCCACTCTCCAGTGAACCCTCTCCCGTCTCTTTTTCTTGCTGAAGCTGCAGATGTACACGACGGTGGTGTGGAAAAAGCTAATTAAACTGCAGCGACTCTGCGGGGGGCAGGCAAGCCCCCACCGCGCGCCGGGCGTGATTGATCCACACTGTCACTCTGCTCCGCTGGGTGTCATAACTTAGTGACAAACCGAGGATTACAGAGGCCCAGAGTCACTCTCCCCCTTTGTCGTTCGGCAGACATCAAAGCGGCGGGGAGTTTTAGTGTTTTTCGTAAGTAGTTAGGGCAGGAGTCGCTCACAGTTTAGAATCTGTGTACAATTCAAGGTGGGGGGTGGGGGAGGGGACGCACAAAACCACCCCAAAATGATTCGTTGGATTAAAAAAAAGAAGAAGAAGAAGGAAAAGAAAACCAAAGCGGAGCAAAGCAAATGAAACGGAAGCCTGTGGTAGAAGCACGCTCTTGGCAGGGGTTGCTGGAGATTTTGCATTATTTGTCTAAGCCACACAGAGGCCTGCTGGGGCGAGGCACACCGTCTGGAAATTAGGTTTTCTAGGGGGGAAAAATGACTATAAACACCACAGTGCTGGTGGCTTCCTAAGCAAGGAGGTTTATTTTAATCAGTGCAGGAGGAAGCTAGTGGGGGGCGGGGTTGGTCACAGGGATGTGTTTGAGGGTGAATACTAATAGTTAGTATCCCAGAAATGACTGGAGACTCACCTTATCTTGAAGGTACACAGATCCCCGGAGACAGTGCAGTCGAAGCTGGGCTTTCTCAGGGTGTTTACCTTCAGCAGAAGAGCAGAGAGCTGAAATCAGAACAAGGTGGGGAGCTACAGTCCTGTCGCCGCTGGGATGCGAATGGTTTTCCCGGAAGTAGCACTGAGCCCCTTGAGGACACTGTCGGGGTCAGGCCTCTGATGAGGCTGGGGGGCATCACGCTCTGTGGGGGGCCAGTTCTGCCCGTCACTTTGAGCAGAGGCAGACCCTGGACGGGGAGCAGCTCTGCGGTGGCTACACGTGGACCCTGAAGGTGCTCGGGTGGGCATCAGAGACGGGGTGGCCCAGCCCACATGGTGTGGGAGGGGAGCGAAGGCTCTGCTGTGTGACTCTGGGCAAGTCTGTCGACCTCTCCGGGCTTTGGTTTCTTCATCCTCCATAAAGGGAAATAATCCTTTCTTCCTCGCTCAGTGGGTTGTGCAAATGTATTAGGTAGCGCTGATGACAGTGTTTCACAAATTGACTGTTAGGAGCATCCGTCAGGAAGTGGAAGCAGGGAAAGAGCATTGCCTCCACGTGCTGCGCAGGTGGCATGCGTGACGGGAGTCGTCATGGCAGCACCCACGGGGGCACTCGACACCCGCGTGCGCCCCCGCAGCACCTCCACTGAGATTCACTCTGGTTTATGTTGCGTCTAAAACCCACTCAGGACAAACAATGGCCTTGATTCTCTTCTGTGTGTATGTAGGAATCTAGGCATGCCTATTTGTATCCTGATGAGCAAAAACAAGAACCATAAAAATCACGGTGGTAGATTCAGGTGTTACTGCTGTGAATAGAACGATGGAAATGGCCATCTGCAGGAGGAAGGCCTGTGCTCAGGAGGAGGTCCCGGCAGGTGGCTGGTAGAGCATCACCCACCTGTGGAACAATACCCCACGGCCCCCACAGCTGGGCTCCAAAGTGGATATTTGTCTGTGCTCAGGGGTCTGACGGCCCCTCCAGCAAATTCACGCTGACTGAGCTGCCAGGGCGCCTGTCCAATGTGTAGGCCGATCCATCTGCAAACTGGGCCCCTGCTCTTGCTTAGTGAGTAGGCCACCCAAGGACACCCAGCAAGGCGGATTCTTAACCACCAGACCACCAGGGAAGCCCCTGACTTTCTTTTCAGGTCATAGACTTGTGCCTTCACTTTTTGACATTATCGCTGACACATGGCAATTGAGTGCATCACAGTTGATTCTCTTTGGGGTATTCTAGTTTTTGCTAGAAATACCTGTATTAATAAATACAACCTGCAAAGTGAGCTCCTTCTATATACACCCAAGGGCATCTTGTTATAGTGATTCTTATTTATTAAAGTTGCAGAATTACTTTGAAGAAACCAAGGACTTTCTTTGTAAGACTACAGAGGACGCAAGTCTACCAGAGCTGGGTTCTGCTTCTCCAACCACAGAGAGGTTTCCTCAGATGAAATCTCTGTGGAATAGAGCTCTGTCTTCTCTAACAAAGTTGAGTCTGGTCCCAGCCCTCTGAGCCAGCAATGCCACACCTCTGTATATATCCGAGAGTCACTCCCACTCAGGCCCCAGGAGACAAGGACAGGAATGGTTGTTGCAGCATTTTTCCCCAAGAGTCAAAAGATGAAAAACAGCCTTAGTGTCTCTTGGCGGCAGGAGAGACAAACCATGGTGTATTCCTATCAAGATATGCTATTGGTTGGAGAAAATGCCTGCACCACAGAGGAGGGCATGAATGCAGATAAATCTCAAGAACAAAGAAATGAACAAAGAAATGCAAGTCACAGAGGACAACACGGTGCAATTTTGTTAATAAAAAGTGCAAAACCTGGCAACAATCAATACATTGATCAGGGATGTATACAGAAGTGGAGACACTGAAAGAAGAGAGAAGGAAGGAGGAAGTGGGCGGATGGGGAGCAAGAAGGGGGAGGAAGAAGATGGTCTTCTTTCTGGAGTGAGGCTGTGTCCTCCCGGCTCACGCAGACTCGGGCAGGCAGTGTGTTGGGTATAGGGGTCAACTGAGCTCATCGAGATCTCAGAGTTCCTGTATTAGAGGATATTTAGATTCACAGCAAGTAGGTAGCAGAGGTTTTCCAGGTGGTGCTTGTGGTAAAGAACCTGCTTGAAATGCAGGAGACTCAAGAGACATGGGTTCGATTCCTGGGCCGGGAAGATCCCGTGGAGAAGGAAACGGCAGCCCGCTCCAGTTTTCTTGCCTGAAGAACCCCATGGACAGAGGAGCCTGGTGGGCTGCAGTCCATGGGGTCCCAGAGTTGGACACCACTGAAGCAACTTAGCATGCAGTCACACAAGTAGGTAGCAAAGTCTGCAAACTAGAATGCTCATGTAACGGGCAGATTTTCTTCTACCGTGTTCTAGAGGAACAAAAGAAGACAAAGGTAGTTCATAGCAGGGGTGTCTTAAAAACAAATAGCATCCTGTATGTCTTCTTTTCATGAGGTATCTGTTCAGCTCTCTTGCCCATTTTTAAATTGGGTTGTTTATTTCCTTATTGCTAAGTTTGAAGAGTTGTTTGTATCTTTTGTATATAACTTCTAGATCAGATATTTTTGCAAACATTTTCCCCTAATCTGTAGTTTGTTTCTTCATTCTCTTATCACTGACTAGATATTTTAATTTTGATAAACTCTAAGTTATTAAAAAATAACATCTAGAACACAATGGAATATTATTCGCCATAGAAAAGAATGAATAATGCTGAACGTAGCAACTATCATACTAGGTTAGTGAAGTCAGTCAGATGGAAAGACAAAATGTTTTATGATATCACTTACATGTGGAGTCTGAAAAAATAATACAAGTGAATTTGTTTACAAAACAACTAGACTCACAAATGTGGAAATCAAAATTATGGTTATTACCAAAGGGGGAAGAAGGGGCAGTAAATTAGGAGTATGGGATTAGGAGACAGGAGCTGCTATATATAAAATAGATAAGCAACAAGGACCTGTATTCAGTTCAGTTCAGTTCAGTCGCTCAGTCGTGTCCAACTCTTTGCGACCCCATGAATGGCAGCACGCCCGGCCTGGCTCTCCATCACCAACTCCCGGAATTCACTCAGACTCACGTCCATCAAGTCCATGATGCCATCCAGCCATCTCATCCTCTGTCGTCCCCTTCTCCTCCTGCCCCCAATCCCTCCCAGCATCACAGTCTTTTCCAATGAGTCAACTCTTCCCATGAGGTGGCCAAAGTACTGGAGCTTTAGCATCATTCCTTCCAAAGAAATCCCAGGGTTGATCTCCTTCAGAATGGTCTGATTGGATCTTCTTGCAGTCCAAGGGACTCTCAAGAGTCTTCTCCAACACCACAGTTCAAAAGCATCAATTCTTCGGCGCTCAGCCTTCTTCACAGTCCAACTCTCACATCCATACATGACCACAGGAAAAACCATAGCCTTGACTGGACGGACCTTAGTCGGCAAAGTAATGTCTCTGCTTTTGAATATGTTATCTAGGTTGGTCATAACTTTTCTTCCAAGGAGTAAGCGTCTTTTAATTTCATGGCTGCAGTCACCATCTGCAGTGATTTTAGAGCCCCCAAAAATAAAGTCTGACACTGTTTCCACTGTTTCCCCATCTATTTCCCATGAAGTGATGGGACCGGATGCCATGATCTTCGTTTTCTGAATGTTGAGCTTTAAGCCAACTTTTTCACTCTCCTTTTTCACTTTCATCAAGAGGCTTTTTAGCTCCTCTTCACTTTCTGCCATAAGGGTGGTGTCATCTGCATATCTGAGGTGATTGATATTTCTCCCGGCAATCTTGATTCCAGCTTGTGTTTCTTCCAGCCCAGCGTTTCTCATGATGTACTCTGCATAGAAGTTGAATAAGCAGGGTGACAATATACAGCCTTGACGTACTCCTTTTCCTATTTGGAACCAGTCTGTTGTTCCATGCCCAGTTCTAACTGTTGCTTCCTGACCTGCATACAGGTTTCTCAAGAGGCAGGTCAGGTGGTTCCCATCTCTTTCAGAATTTTCCACCGTTTATTGTGATCCACTCAGTCAAAGGCTTTGGCATAGTCAATACAGCAGAAATAGATGTTTTTCTGGAACTCTCTTGCTTTTTCCATGATCTAGCGGATGTTGGCAATTTGATCTCTGGCTTCTCTGCCTTTTCTAAAACCTGCTTGAACATCTGGATGAAGCCTGGCTTGGAGAATTTTGAGCATTACTTTACTAGCATGTGAGATGAGTGCAATTGTGCAGTAGTTTGAGCATTCTTTGGCATTGCTTTTC
>NW_024070192.1:1235191-1235496 GCF_014754425.2 Oryx dammah | reverse complement strand
ATCTTTCAGGATTTGAAACAGCTCAACTGGAATTCCATCACCTCCACTAGCTTTGTTCATAGTGATGCTTTCTAAGGTCCACTTGACTTCACATTCCAATGTCTGGCTCTAGGTGAGTGATCACACCATCATGATTATCTGGGTCGTGAAGATCTTTTTTGTACAGTTCTTCCATGTATTCTTGCCACCTCTTCTTAATATCTTCTGCTTCTGTTAGGTCCAGACCATTTCTGTCCTTTATTGAGCCCATCTTTGCAAGAAATGTTCCCTTGGTATCTCTAATTTTCTTGAAAAGATCTCTAGTC
>NW_024070192.1:1134745-1234791 GCF_014754425.2 Oryx dammah | reverse complement strand
ACTGTTTCCCCATCTATTTCCCATGAAGTGATGGGACCGGATGCCATGATCTTCGTTTTCTGAATGTTGAGCTTTAAGCCAACTTTTTCACTCTCCTCTTTCACTTTCATCAAAGGCTCTTTAGTTCCTCTTCACTTTCTGCCATAAGGGTGGTGTCATCTGCATATCTGAGGTGATTGATATTTCTCCCGGCAATCTTGATTCCAGCTTGTGTTTCTTCCAGCCCAGCGTTTCTCATGATGTACTCTGCATAGAAGTTGAATAAGCAGGGTGACAATATACAGCCTTGACGTACTCCTTTTCCTATTTGGAACCAGTCTGTTGTTCCATGCCCAGTTCTAACTGTTGCTTCCTGACCTGCATACAGGTTTCTCAAGAGGCAGGTCAGGTGGTTCCCATCTCTTTCAGAATTTTCCACCGTTTATTGTGATCCACTCAGTCAAAGGCTTTGGCATAGTCAATACAGCAGAAATAGATGTTTTTCTGGAACTCTCTTGCTTTTTCCATGATCTAGCGGATGTTGGCAATTTGATCTCTGGCTTCTCTGCCTTTTCTAAAACCTGCTTGAACATCTGGATGAAGCCTGGCTTGGAGAATTTTGAGCATTACTTTACTAGCATGTGAGATGAGTGCAATTGTGCAGTAGTTTGAGCATTCTTTGGCATTGCTTTTCTTTGGCATTGGAATGAAAACTGACCTTTTCCAGTCCTGTGGCCACTGCTGAGTTTTCCAAATTTGCTGGCATACTGAGTGCAGCACTTTCACAGCATCATCTTTCAGGATTTGAAACAGCTCAACTGGAATTCCATCACCTCCACTAGCTTTGTTCATAGTGATGCTTTCTAAGGTCCACTTGACTTCACATTCCAATGTCTGGCTCTAGGTGAGTGATCACACCATCATGATTATCTGGGTCGTGAAGATCTTTTTTGTACAGTTCTTCCATGTATTCTTGCCACCTCTTCTTAATATCTTCTGCTTCTGTTAGGTCCAGACCATTTCTGTCCTTTATTGAGCCCATCTTTGCAAGAAATGTTCCCTTGGTATCTCTAATTTTCTTGAAAAGATCTCTAGTCTTTCCCATTCTGTTCTTTTCCTCTATTTCTTTGCCCTGATCGCTGAGGAAGGCTTTCTTATGTCTTCTTGCTATTCTTTGGAACTCTGCATTCAGATGCTTATATCTTTCCTTTTCTCCTTTGCTTTTCACTTCTCTTCTTTTCACAACTATTTGTAAGGCCTCCCCAGACAGTCATTTTGCTTTTTTGCATTTCTTTTCCATGGGGATGGTCTTGATCCCTGTCTCCTGTACAATGTCACGAACCTCATTCCATAGTTCATCAGGCACTCTATCTATCAGATCTAGGCCCTTAAAGCTATTTCTCACTTCCACTGTATAATCATAAGGGATTTGATTTAGGTCATACCTGAATGGTCTAGTGGTTTTCCCTACTTTCTTCAATTTGAGTCTGAATTTGGTAATAAGGAGTTCATGATCTGAGCCACAGTCAGCTCCTGGTCTTGTTTTTGTTGACTGTAGAGAGCTTCTCCATATTTGGCTGCAGAGAATATAATCAATCTGATTTCAGTGTTGACCATCTGGTGATGTCCATGTGTAGTCTTCTCTTGTGTTGTTGGAAGAGGGTGTTTGCTATGACCAGTGCATTTTCTTGGCAAAACCCTATTAGCCTTTGCCCTGCTTCATTCCGCATTCCAAGGCCAAATTTGCCTGTTACTCCAGGTGTTTTTTGACTTCCTACTTTTGCATTCCAGTCCCCTATAATGAAAAGGACATCTTTTTTGGGTGTTAGTTCTAAAAGGTCTTGTAGGTCTTCACAAAACCGTTCAACTTCAGCTTCTTCAGCGTTACTGGTTGGGGCATAGACTTGGATTACTGTGATATCGTAATAAACGATAAGGGGAAAGAATCAGAGGAGTAGGCATGTATCACTGGCTCACTTTCTGTACATCTGAAACACTGTAAATCAGCTTCGCCAACAACCAGAGAAACAGAAGCTTCTGGAAGGAGGCTTAGGGCCGGCACGAGCCGGGGTTGCTCTCCTCCGCCTTCCGGATCCCCAGCTCTCGTCACACACCGTGGGTAGTGAACACACTGCTCGGAGCGCCGGAGGGTGGGCGAGCGAGCCTGCACCCTGGGCTCCACGTGTGAAGGTCAGTGTGCGACCGCGGCCGCGACGGGAGAAGCTCCCCGGGCTCAGGGCAGCGCTCGGCATCGGCGCCGAGAACGGCATCGAGCCAGCCAAGGGGGAAGAGGCCAAGAGGGAAGAGGCCGAGAGCCGCTGCGGGCGTCACCTCAGGAGCCAGCGCCTGCGGGAGTCGGGGCGCCGCGCTCCGCTCCCCACTCTGCCGTTCGCTTCGTCCTTGCAGAGCCCGTCGCAGCATCGCCTCAGTCCGCAGAGTTTTAGGGTCTGTGGCTGGTCCTCACCCTCCTCCCTCCCTGGAGTCCCTGCCCCTGGGGAGTCAGCTTTGTCCCCTTAACTTCTGCGTCAGAGTAGCGTGCTGTGAAGGCTGCCTCCAGGAGTATGACGTTCGGACATCCGAGAACACACCCTCAAACAGCAAGAAATAGCTTCTTCTGGTTACTCAGGAGGGACAGCTAAGATGCTGCTAGCTGCAACCTCTCCGTCTGTCTCTCCAGGCCGCTCCTAATTACTCAGAATAGGCAAAAGTTTCACACTGCCTCCTTAGAAGCTCCTTGGTCCTGACTAATAATGTTTCAAGGGTCCACCTCCAAGCCTCTCCTGTCCATTTGGAATTTAGACAAAACGCGTGGATATCTTCTTGGGTGTTTAGAAGAATTTTCTTCTCCTCCCTGGAGGAGTGAGGAGACATTTCCAGAGGCGTCTTGGGAAATGACCTGCTCATCCAGACCCTGGCACCAGTGACGCGGGCTTTCTGAAGCACTTGCTCGCTGGGGCGGCAGGACGAACAGAGCTCCCTCCTCACGCCCGCCGGGCGCCTGGGCCGGGCACCCCACGCAGCCCCTGCCGAGGGTGTCAGCGCCCCGCCGCCCCTCTGACCCGGAGGAGGAACAGCCAGGAGCAGCGGCCCAGCCCTGGGCCAGCAGGCTGAGTTCCTCTCGCCTCTACGCCAGGAAGCTCATAAAAAGACTTATCTCTGGGTAGCCCGTGCCTCCCCAGCTTCCACCCGCCTGGCGCCTGGGAAAGGACAACAGAGGGGCGTAGAGAACAATGCCCGTCTGTGAGGCGGGCCTGCCGCCGAGTCGTGGGAACCCCAGGGGCTCCGTCCCGCCCGGCCTTGGCCCCGTGCCCAGGGGGCCAATGGTGCTCCTGACCTGCCACCTTCTTTCTTAAATGGTAAAACCCTTCTAAGAGAGCCTAGTGAGTAGCCTGGCTTTCTCCTTTTATTTCTTAGAACACTCCTGATATGACGCTGGAATAACTGCGCCACCTCCTCCCTGGATGAGGCTGAAGACAAGCCCCGTGGTGGGTCACTCCCTGCCCCTCACCTCCATCCTCCCCCTGCCCCCCAGGTGGAATTCTCCATCCAAAAGAGCACTGCCCGAGGGTCAGGAGGTGGCGACTGGCCCCTCTGGTCTGCCTGAGCCTCAGCAACAATCCATGGAGTCATCCGTCAGGGCAGCCTGTCCTGACAGGCCCCTTGGGCAGGGGAGTGTCCAGGTGAGTCCCTGAGGTGGGCCCTGCCCTTCCTCCCTCCCCTCCACCCCACCCCACCATGGCTGTTACCCGACATTCTCTTCTTTACAGTCCCTGTCTGCTGTTTCATGGGTGGTTTGCCACCAACCTAAGCACACAGATACCTATTTTTTATCTCTCCTTTATGGATAAATCAGCTGACGTACAGGTTTGTCTAAGGCTATCATTCATCACTGGCTGAGAGAGGACTCGTGACCCTTGCCTCCTGTCCTGAGGCTGTTTCTATCCTATTACCAGCTCAGAACCACTTCCCCAGGTTTTGGGTCCTAAGGCATTTCACAGTCCCCTTCACACTATGAGTGATAAAAAGGGCATCGGGTGTACCCACGGCCCACCCCCTCACAAGGGAAGCAAGCCCCCGAGACGGCTCTGAGACAGCACAGGGAGGGTGACCGAGACTGGATGAGGCGGGTGGGCCTGCCCCCTGCTCCCAGGCCCTCTGGCACTGGGCACCTAAAGCCTTTTCCCTCTAGTCTCTCTCCTCCCCGCCAGGGGACCAGGCCGCCCCTGTGTCCTGGGCCTCTCATCCTCTGCCTGGCTCCTGTATCGACCAGCTTCCTCTGAGGAGGGCAGCCGCAGGAAGGGAGCGGGAGAACTCAGCACAGACTGAGGGTGTGGGGGAGCGTGAGATGAGAGTGGGGAGAGAAACACGGCGAGCATCCTCCAAGGACACAGGGGAGCAGGAAAATCCCGTCGTTTCTGACTACGGGTTCAGTCTGGGAGAACTAATAAAGTGAGAAAAGAAAAGAAAAGGTGTTGGTTGGTAAAATCACTACAAATTAGAGCTGATGAAGCAGAATGCTGTGGCCTGGGTCTGATGACTACACATTTCCATGACAACCCTGCGAGTCATCAGGAGTGGCAGATGTGGAGCTGAGTGTTGGTTACACTATGTGAGGATGGTTATCCTGTCTGCTCCAAGGACAGTGTGGTCAGAGCTTTGGGGTTAGAAGGGATGCAAAAAAAGACCCCTATTTACAGAAAACTAAAGACTAATGCTGAGGCTGAAACTCCAATACTTTGGCCACCTCATGTGAAAAGTTGGCTCATTGGAAAAGACCCTGATGCTGAGAGGGATTGGGGGCAGGAGGAGAAGGGGACAACAGAGGATGAGATGGCTGCATGGCATCACCAACTCGACGGACATGAGTTTGGGTGAACTCAGGGAGTTGGTGATGGACAGGGAGGCCTGGCGTGTTGTGATTCAGGGGGTCGCAGAGAGTTGGACACGACTGAATGACTGAACTGAACTGAACTGAACTGGAAATTGACACTACTATCTGTTATGCTGGGCTTCCCAGGTAGGGCCAGTGGTAGAGAATCCTCCTGCCAGTACAGGAGACACGGGAGCCAAGGGTTTGATCCCTGGGTCAGGAAGATGTATAGGAAAGTTGTTAAGAGAGTAAATCCAAAGAACTCTCATTACAAGGAAGGAATATGCTTTTTTCTCTTCTATTTTTATCCATATGGTGATGGATTTTCACCACTAAATTTATTTTAGTCATTTCATGCTCTATATGAATCTTTGTGCTGTACACCTTTGATTGATACGATGTTGTATCAATCATTGTGTCAGTGATAGGGGTTTCCCTGATGGCTCAGTGGTAAAGAACCTGCCTGCTAATGCAGGAGATGAGTGTTCAGTCCCTGGGGCGGGAGATCCCCTGGAGAAGGAAACGGCAACTCACTCCATTATTCTTGCCTAGAGAATCCCATGGACAGAGGAGCTTGGCAGTCTACAGTCCATGGGGTCACAAAAGAGATGGACACAACTTAACGACTAAACAACAGTAATATGTCAATGATATCTCCATAAAACTGGAAGAAAGCACACACACCCTCAAATATAAAACATAAAAGAAGAAACCATGGACTCAAAAAAAATCTGAAACAAAAAATTGTCTTGAGTCCTGCCTGTGGCCCCTCTTTTCTGGTCTCTGATGTGAGGTCCAGCAGGCAGACACAGGGCTGCTGAGGCTGACAATGAGCCCTGGCAGAGCTCAAAAGGAGCAAGAAGTGAGATGCTCACTTCTAGAGTAAGGGCCAAGGTTGACCCTCAACCAGCCCATGGGCTCCTGCACCATCCCCAGGAGACTTCTGCAGGCACCCAGCTCTGGGCTCTTGTAATATTTCCTTAAAGAGCTCTGCATTGAAAAAGAAAAGCACGCTGAGTGGAAACAGAGGTGGGGGCTTATGAAAACACTGAATCCCGCCTCCTCCAAGTCAGCTGAATGGCGAGAAGACAGAGATGCGGCCAGGCATTCTGTGTTCACTCTGAACATGTCCTTCCGAGTCTTTCTCTGGCTCCCTTGTCTCTCCCTCCTTGTCCTTCCCCCAGACACAAAATATCTGCAGACCGCAAATAAACATCTCGTGAGACAGCTCAGGTTTTCACCGTCAGTGCCTTGCACAGCTCTGATCTTGTTTTAAAAGCTTTTGCAAGCACATCACCCAGCAATTTCACTGCTAGGTATGTGCCTAAGGGAACTGAAACCAGATGTCTGCGCAAAAGCCGGCCCACGAGTGCTTATAGCATCGTTATTCACAAGGGCCCAGAGACGGAAAAAACCTGAATGTATCAACTGACGGACGGATGAGAGGAGTGTGGTATATCCACACAATGGAATATTATTTGGCAATAACAAGAATGAAGTCACAACGCATATGCTACAACAGGGGTGAGCCTTGAGATCCAGATCCTACGTGAAAGAAGCCAGACACAGAAGACCATGTAGTATTTGATTCCATTTATAGGAAATGTCCTGAATAGGAACATCTATAAAGACAGAGTAGGTTAGCAGTCGCCAGGAGCTGAGGGTGGAAGGCAGGGAGCAGTTAAAGGCTTGGAGATTCCTTTCAGAGGTGATGAAAATGACCCCTAATTAACTACTATGGTGATGGTTGTTCAACTCTGTGAATACGCTAATCACTGAATTGGAGGCTGTTATGTGAGTGGACTGTGTGGTATATGAACTACATCTCAATTAGGTTGCTTCTGAAAAGTTTTAGCTATTTTGAAAGTGAAAGTGTTAGCCACTCAGTTGTGTCCAACTCTTAGTGACCCTGTGGACTATAGCCTTCCAGGCTCCTCTGTCCGTGGGATTCTCCAGGAAAGAATACTGGAGTGGGTGGCCATTCCCTTCTCCAGGGATCTTCCTGACCCAGGGATTGAACCCGGGTCTCCTGCATCGCAGGCACATTCTTTACCATCTGAGCCACCATTTTATCCACAAGTAAATCAGTAAATCTCACACACACAAACGTGCAGATGGTGTAGCCTCTGAGCTGGAGCAAGAGAGGAATTTAAGGGTGACCCCAGCTCAGAGGCAGCCAGGTCTATAGTCCATGTGGAAGGCACACATCCGGGTCAGGGACCTGGAGTCCAGAGAGGCCTGCCAAGCAGTGGGCACAGGCTCGGGAGGGCCCTGTTGACCTCTGACTTTCAGTGACAACCACTTAGGTGCTGGGGAGCCAGGGTTGGGGAGGAGCAAGCCCTCGGAGGAAACCAGACTCGCTATGGGAGCCAGATTCGCTTCTCAGGAGAAAGCGGCTCTGTCCTTCTGTCCTCTGGGACTGGGCCGGCTCCTCTCTACCCCTGACTTGCTGCCTGCTCTGGGCTTGTGCTCTGCATCCTGGTTCTCTGGGGGCCTGGATTGCTCACCAGGAAAAAGGCAGAACCTTCCTATCACCTGGGTAGTGTCTGGTCACCCAGGGGCTGCTCTCTCGCTGGGGGTCATGGGTTGAATGGTGACCACCCTGCTCCAAGCGGTATATTCATGTCTTGACCCCAGGGACCTGTGAGTGTGACCTTACTCGGCAAAAAGATATTTGCAGACATCTTTAAGGATTTTGACTTGAGAATGTCCTGGATTATCCAAGGTAAGTAAGTGTTAGTTGCTTAGTCGTGTCTGACTCTGTGACCCCATGGATTGTACCCGCCAGGCTCCTCTCTCCATGCGATTCTCCAGGCAAGAATATTGGAGTGGGTTGCCATTTCCCTCTCCAGGGGATCTTCCTGACCCAGGGATTGAACCCAGGCCTCCCTAAATTTAACAGGTGTCCTTATGGGAAGAGGAGAAGAACAGACAGAGGGGAGCGAAAGGCCAGGCCAAGACGGAGCGGAGCTGGGGGTGAGGGGCCGCAAGTCACGGAGCCAACGGCCACCACATGCCGGAAGAGGTGAGAAAAGGAGTCTCTTCTAAAACCTCTGAAGGGGGCATGGCTCCACTGACACCTTGATTTTGGACTTTTACCCCAGGACTGTGAGGGAATAAATTTCTGCTGTTTCAAGTCTCCCAGATTGTGTGTATGTATTACAGCAGCCCCGGGAAACTATACACTGGGGAACCGAAGACCGGCCTAACGGACAGACTTGCTCCCCTGGCCTCCTGCTACGTGCTTCTCAGGGTCCATCCTAACCCCAGACAGAGGGAAGAGCCTAGTAGCCAGAACTGACCAATCAGAGAGCCTCATCTCCTCAGCTGCCAGTGATTGGTCCAGGAGCAACTCGTGACCCAAGCAGCTGTCCAATCAGAGCCCTTCCCTAGATTTTTGTATGCTTGAGCAGGGGAGCGTTTACACGTCTCTTTCCAGTGGGACTGCTAAGCTGGTGCGTGAGGAACCCAGGGAACTGGAGGACATTTCTGTGCTGTCTGGAGAAAGCCAGTTTGCAGGAGAAGGAGGCCAGTGTGTGGAAGGAAACAGAAGCAAGAGGCCAGGTTCGAGAGTGAAGATATCCTGAAGGGGTTTAAACTTCTAGGTCCAGTTGACCCTGGGGCCAGTTCCACCGTTCCTACAGTTTTCTCTGTGAAGCTGAATCTTTCTGCCCAGGCTAGACGAAGCTGGATTCTGGCCGAACCCTGGACAAAACTCAGACTAACACAGCAGACTGAGAGCGACAGCCATGTCCCCGGGCGGAGCAGGGCTCTCAGAACAGGCTTTACGGCTTTGCCTGCGTTATTCTCCATTCCAGCAAAGGTCTGAGGACAAGATCAAGGACTGGCGTTGCTCTGTGTTGAAGAAAAGAGGAGAAAGGCACGTGCTTGAGAAAAATGGGTCTCCTTGATCTTGGCAGCATCAGTCAGAATGTCCAAAGGACTCAGTGGAGACCATTTCAAGCAGGAGAATGTTCGTTCCTGTTTGGTGGAGCCTGGGGAAGAGAAGAAGAAAAGACTCAGACAGGGAGCCGAGGCAGGGTGGGCGCAGAGGCCCCGCTGCCTTTCATAACCACACGAGGCCACGGAGCCATCCCAGCCCTGGCCCCCAGATCACAGTGACGTCTGAAATTTCTTTCAGGCTTTTCCTTTCCTTTCAGATCCTTTTGGGTTCTTCAGCCCATATGTTGCTAATTTTCCCTCTTTTCAAAGCTCCCTGTTGCATTTCAAGTCAGAAGGCATCCTATTCATTGCTTCTGAGTTTGAGGGGGAGGAAATTGCAGAGGTCAGCAGGCCTTTTAATATAGAACATAGATGAGTTGGGCCGAGCGTGCGAGTGCGTGTGAGCACACACGTGGCCGCTTATTTCCTGCCTCCGCCAGTCTTCAGTTCCATCACGCAGGACCGCAGGAACGACTTGAGAGGCTCCTCTCAGAACAGTTCCTCGCCTCTCCTTCAAGGAAGAGGCTGCTTCCCCAAAGGCGCCTTTTGTAGTTCTCTGCGACTGCCATGCAGCCCTCGACCGAGCTAATTACCAGTCAGCAAGTGGCCGCTTGAGCTGGTCACGCACCAGAGGCCCTGGGAGGCTCTGGTGTGCTGGGGACGGTTTCCTCATACTGCCTCTTATCTTTCCACGCGGCAGAGGGCTCCTCTCTCACCAGAGATAGTGCAGACAGGAGGCCCTGCCAATTAAGGCAGTGACAAAGAAATGGTGGATGGCTGGTCTTTCAACGAAGCTCAATAGCAAGAGGGTTTGTGGAGAAGCGGAAGCTGGTGGCTGTCCTTCATCTAAAGGAAAAGCCAGTTTAGAGAAAGAGAACATGTGGGATCCAAGGAAGCCTTTGGCTTCCTTCAAGCATCATCGCAGAGTTTTCAGCCTGCCCATGGTCCCAGGGGAGGGGTGTGGGTTCAGGAAAGGGGACTTAGCGTGGCTGTGGGGAAGACAGGCAGCAGGGGCTGTCCATTTCCCTAAACAGGGCTTTATGTTTTAAGCAAGAGAGAAAAAGAAAATATTGAACACCAAAGAGCTGATGGCACTCATGTACAAGCAAAGTTAACAAATTCATTACAAATAGGACTTTAATTTCTGAACCCAAAATGGGGGCAAGTGGTCTTATGACTAGGCGTATACGTGGAAACTAGGCCTTAAACCTGACTGTCCCAGAAATGATAGGATAGCCGTTTCTCAGCTGTGGACAGTTTTGCCCTCCCCAGCGCCCCCGCCTCCAACCAGGGAAAATTGGCAGCAGAGACGTTTTTTACTGTCATGACTTGGGGAGGTTGAAGGGGGAGGGAGAAACCCTGAGTACAAGTTATATAATTGGAACTCCAATTCCTCATACTGCCTCTTATCCTCAGATAATCATGATGTGATCACTAATCTAGAGCCAGACATCCTGGAATGTGAAGTCAAGTGGGCCTTAGAAAGCATCACTACGAACAAAGCTAGTGGAGGTGATGGAATTCCAGTTGAGCTGTTTCAAATCCTGAAAGATGATGCTGTGAAAGTGCTGCACTCAATATGCCAGCAAATTTGGAAAACTCAGCAGTGGCCACAGGACTGGAAAAGGTCCGTTTTCATTCCAATGCCAAAGAAAGGCAATGCCAAAGAATGCTCAAACTACCGCACAATTGCACTCATCTCACGTGCTAGTAAAGTAATGCTCGAAATTCTCCAAGCCAAGCTTCAGCAATATGTGAACCGTGAACTCCCTGATGTTCAAGCAGGTTTTAGAAAAGGCAGAGGAACCAGAGATCAAATTGCCAACATCCACTGGATCGTGGAAAAAGCAAGAGAGTTCCAGAAAAACATCTATTTCTCCTTTACTGACTATGCCAAAGCCTTTGACTGTGTGGATCCCAATAAACTGTGGAAAATTCTGAAGGAGATGGGAATACCAGACCACCTAACCTGCCTCTTGAGAAATCTGTATGCAGGCCAGGAAGCAACAGTTAGAACTGGACATGGAACAACAGACTGGTTCCAAATAGGAAAAGGAGTACGTCAAGGCTGTATATTGTCACCCTGCTTATTTAACTTCTATGCAGAGTACATCATGAGAAACGCTGGGCTGGAAGAAACACAAGCTGGAATCAAGATTGTCAGGAGAAATATCAATAACCTCAGAGATGCAGATGACACCATCCTTATGGCAGAAAGTGAAGAGGAACTAAAAAGCCTGTTGATGAAAGTGAAAGAGGAGAGTGAAAAAGTTGGCTTAACGCTCAACATTCAGAAAACGAAGATCATGGCATCTGGTCCCATCACTTCATGGGAAATAGATGGGGAAACAGTGGAAACAGTGTCAGACTTTATTTTGGGGGGCTCCAAAATCACTGCAGATGGTGACTGCAGCCATGAAATTAAAAGATGCTTACTCCTTGGAAGAAAAGTGATGACCAACCTAGATAGCATATTGAAAAGCAGAGACATTACTTTGCTGACTAAGGTCCGTCTAGTCAAGGCTATGGTTTTTCCAGTGGTCATGTATGGATGTGAGAGTTGGACTGTGAAGAAGGTTGAGCACCGAAGAATCGATGCTTTTGCACTGTGGTGTTGGAGAAGACTCTTGAGAGTCCCTTGGACTGCAAGGAGATCCAACCAGTCCATTCTGAAGGAGATCAACCCTGGGATTTCTTTGGAAGGAATGATGCTAAAGCTGAAACTCTAGTACTTTGGCCACCTCATGGGAAGAGTTGGCTCATTGGAAAAGACTCTGATGCTGGGAGGGATTGGGGGCAGGAGGAGAAGGGGACGACCGAGGATGAGATGCCTGGATGGCATCACGGACTTGATGGACGTGAGTCTGAGTGAACTCCGGGAGATGGTGATGGACAGGGAGGCCTGGCGTGCTGCCATTCATGGGGTCGCAAAGAGTCGGACACGACTGAGCGACTGAACTGGACTGGACTCCCATTGTAACCATCCTGGCTTTAATCCACTGGCAGGTTAAAAATGTCCACCGTTTCCTAAATTAAGATTGCATTTCTCACTAAAGACGGTGGATGACTCTTCTCTCTCTCTCTCTTTTTGGCTTCCTTCCATTTGATGGGATCTTAGTTCCCCAACCGGGATGGAACCTGTGCCCCCTGCATTGGGAGCACTGAATCTTAACCACTGGGCTGCCGGAGAAGTCCGGCCCCTTCTCTTAATAGGAACATTTCTCTCTACAAACTCTCCTTTCCGAAGTGATGAAGGCAAATCCCTTTCAACCATGATTCATCTCTATTCCCGTTACATCTCATTGGGCCAGAAGTGAACAACTGACCCATGCCAGGCCACTCAGATCCTTCTCCCAATACTTTATAGCTAAACAGGAAAGAGTCTGTTAGCCAGGAAAGGATAGAATGACACAGTAGAATCTTCGTGGATTCAAAACACGCATTCCTTGCTCTCATGCTCATTCCTAGCACTGCGAGCCTGTGCTGGGTGCTGGGGTGGGGGTAGGGGGCAGAGGCGTTCTCCTTCCACAGAATCTCTCAGGCCCCAGAGGTGGAGGGGCCTGAGACGGAGGGCCGCTCTCACCTCTGCTGGAGGCTCCCAGGCCTACCAGGTGGGGAGGGGCCCCCAGAGGGGCTCACTGCTGCTGTTTAGTTCCTCGGTCATGTCTGACTCCCTGGACTGAAGTCCCCCAGGGCCTGTCAGTGGGATTTTCCCTGCAAGAATACTGGAGTGCGCTGTCAGTTGCTACTCCAGGGAATCTTCTCGACCCAAGGGTTGAACCTGACTCTCCTGCATTGCAGGCATATTCTTCACCGTCTGAGTCACCTGGGAAGCCTTTTGTTTCTTAATTATTTATTTTTAGTCACTCAGTCAACTCAGTGTTCAACTTTTTTGACCCCATAGACTGTAGCCCACCAGGCAGCTCTGTCCATGGAATTCTCTAGGCAAGGATATTGGCATGGGTAGCCACTCCCTTCTCCAGGGGATCTTTCTGACCCAAGGATCAAACCCAGGTCCCCCAGATTGCAGGCAGATTCTTTACTGTCTAAGCCACCAGGAAAGCAGGGTTGTTTTTTTTTTTTTTTCCCCCTGTATTAGGGATATTAACCCTCTGACTTGTGTCCTAAATATTTTTCCTATTTGTGTTTTACTTTTTACTTTGTTTATGGCGTTTGTCACACAGAAGTTTTTAATTTTTATTTTGTCACATGTTTCAATCTGTTTCTTTATTGTTTGTAGCATATGTGCCATTCCTAGAAGTTTCCATCCAAAGAGTTACAAATATTCACCCGTGCTTTCTTCTAGTACTTTTAAGGCTTTATTTTTCACATTTAAAGCATCTGGAATTTATTTGGGGCAAAGATGGCACTTTTTTCCCCAAAAGGCTACCCAGTTGCACCAATAGCATTCAATAAATTATTTTACTCCACTCGTTAGAAAATACCCTTAAACAGGGTCTGAACTTTGAAATTTACATTGGGATATTTTGGACCCTCTAGTCTGTTCCATTAACCTGCCTTTTCTTTGCTAGTATGACACTGTGTACATCACTGTGATTTTATAGCGTGCTGTATCATCTGAGAGGGCTATTGGCCCTTCTATACTTTTTTCTTTTGAAGGATTTCCTGGTTATTCTCATCTTTCTATGCTTCCTCCTGATTCAGAGGGTTTATTAAGCACCCAAAACTCTCACTGAGATTTTTAAATTTTTATTTTTAACTTAAGGATAATTACAATATTGTGCTGGTTGCTGCCATACATCAACACGGATCAGCCATAGTTTACATATGTAGCTTCACTCTTGAGCCTCCCTCCCACCCCATCCCACCACTCTAGATTGTCACAGAGCCTTGGTTTGAGTTCCCTGAGTCATACAGCAAATTCCCACTAGCTATCTAGTTTACATATGTTAGTGTATATGTTTCCATGCTACTCTCTCCATTCATAATTGAGATTTTTATTTAGTGCTAAGTTTTCAGAATAATCTAGGGATAAAGGACCTCTTAACAATATTGTCTCTAGCTTCCCTTGTAGCTCAGCTGGTAAAGAATCCACCTGTAATGCAGGAGACCCCGGTTCAATTCCTGAGTTGGGACAATCCCCTGGAGGAGGGCATGGCAACCAATTTCAGTATTCTTGCCTGGAGAATCCCCACAGAAAGAGGAGCCTGGCGGGCTACAGTCCATGGGGTCGCAAACAGTCAGACACGATGGAGCCAGGAAGCACAGTGTTGCACCCACACATCCAAGAGCAAAGCCTGTCTCTCCATGTCCTCATCCTCCTTAGGTTTTTCAGTAGAAGGTAAACACTTTATTCCTCTAAGGTCTGCATGACTCTTGTTAAATTTATCACTAGCGTTTTATATTTCATTGATATTCATTATATTTTCCGTTTGATTATTGTTTGCATGAGGTATTTCATTAAAAGGGATGAAGACAGGATTAAAGGAGGAAGAAAGAGACAAAACCAAGTTGATCAGCACAGTTTTCCCTGAGCCTGTCTTCCTAAGAGATTCCAGAGAAGGTTCAGTTCATTATAATGATGTCCCCAGAGGAAAGACCGTACGATCAAGGACACCAGTTTCAAGACAAGAGAGAGGGAAGATGCAGCTACATCCCTCCCTACCATCCTAACTCTCGAGGGCCTGTGAGATCCGGACCAAAGGACCCTGGCAGCACCTTCCGGAAGTCCTCGTCCTTTGCCGCAGCCAGACCTGGCCTCCCATTGGCTCTCAGGACAAGCCCCGCCCCTTCCGGTGGGCGGGGCCAGCTGTTCGGACAGCGCCGGCTTCGGTTTCCCTTTCTGGCTGCGTTTTAGGATAACCTGGTCCTCTGAAAGGATCTGGCATCTCTCTGAGACACACGTTTGCTTAAAGATTTACATTTTCGATCTCCTCGCCCATTTTCTGACTGCATAAAAGAGAATTGTAAATGTTTAGAAAAATCAAAGTTCTTCTTAGACACCCGCAGCTTCAAGGAGAGCGTTTCTTTAATTCATGCCAAGAAGAGGCTGAAGAAACGAGGTGGGGTCACCTGCCCTTTTCTTGCTGAAGGTTTCCAGCCTGTATTTCCTCTCAGCCTTGGAGTAGCCTCAGGTCCTCAGGGCAGGTTGGAAGCTTGTCAGACTGGGGCAGGCGGGGACCCCACGCTGGACCCAGGTCCTGGAGAGAGGCCCTGGGGAAGGGAGGGCTAGGGCAGCAGCCACTGCCGAGCGTCCGAGGGCATCGGCCTGCCCGATACCTGGGCCAGATGCTGGGCAGCGAAGCGGATGGCCGGCTCCTCCCCCTGCAGCGCAGCCTCTCTGCAGACCCCACCTGGGTCCTTCCACCCTTCTCTGCCTACTCTTTTCCTTTTGTCTGTGGCGTGACCACAGCTCTGCATAGGCATTTGGGGTTGAGGCTTCGAGCTTTTGACAAACAGCTCGTTAATTCACACCCAGAAGAGCATGACCTTGGTTATCATCTCCATTTCTTCTTTCAAAGAAAATGAAAGGCAAATGAAAGGAATCTCAGGGTTATCCCTAAAATGGAAAGTGGAAGTCGCGTGTACTTGACAAGTATAGGTAGAGACAGTCCATGCTCTTGGCTCGTTAGAAAGGAAACTTGCTAAGTGATAGATGAAGGATAGGACTTCCAGGCTGAGTGATGCTTGTCTGTGGACCACTGGGGACCAAAAGCCATGGGTTCAGCTGACTGCACGATCCTCCACAGGCTCTCAGCCCCTGACTTTCCAAGCACCCCAGCCAGCTTGCTAGAAGAGTGACACTCCTCAGCTCTATTTAATTTATTTAAAGAAAGTTCACATTTGTTTACCTAAAGAAATCTATGGTGGGACTTCCCTGGTGGTCCAGTGGTTGAGAATCCATCCATGCAAGGGGTTCGGGTTCGATGCTTGGTCTGGGAAGATTCTGCATGCTGCAGAGCAAGAAATGCCATGTCCCACCACCACTGAGCCCGCGTTCTAAAGCACAAGAGCTGTGAGTACTGAAGGCCGCGCACCTAAAGCCCATGCTCTGCAACAAGAAAAGCCACTGCAAGAAGCAGCCCCCCATCACAACTAGAGAGTGGCCCCCCTCACTGCAGCTAGAGAAAGCTGGCATGCAGCAACAGAGACCCAGCACGGGAAAAATAAATAAGTAAAATTAAATAAGAAAGAAATCTATACTGTTTCCCCTATCACATCACCACTCAACCACTGGAAATGGACAACTCCATCCCATGAGGCAGATTCCTTCTTTTAAATGCCCCACCAGACCCTTTCAGAACAGTGTAAACTCTAACGAATGGGGTTTTTCCTGTCTCTCGCCTTCTAGTTAAGGCTGTGGGCCAGCTTCTGGTTTCCCCAGGTCTTGTCTGACCCATTTCTGCATTTTGCCTTCTGTGTCAAAGGAGGACCCTAGATGCCATCTTCATCCTTTGGGATGGAAGAAAAGACCCACCTCTCCAATGCTTTTCCCTGTTACACACAGTCCTCTTGAATGTTCCAGAAAAGTATATGCAAAAACTCCAAGAACTGAATTCCAGCCCTGACTGCGCATACTCTGAGAGGCTGGTGACATTTTCTCCTGTGTCATCATTCACCCAGGGCTCCCAGAGTCCCAGGGTGAGACCCTGGGGCTGTTTTGGATGATGGGGAGAACTGGGTTGGATCTCACCAGGGCAGTAAGCTTGGAAAACAGGAGAGTGAAACAGAACGGAATTCTGGACAAGGACCCGGCTCTCCTCCTCGGACAGTTCACAGCGCGCTTCCTTTCTGACCCACCGACACGCCATTCATGGATCCCCGTTTACCGCGAGCTCCTGACCCTCCAAGTCAGCCTATAAAAATGAGAACATCTGGAAATTCCATGGGGGAGTAGTAGGGAAAGCGGCCTTGTGGGCTCTTGCTTTCTCCCAACCTCGTAACCTTTCATGGCTTCACAGGTCCATTGTCTCACTCTACCCACCGCCCCTCCCGCCTGCCCTCACCCCCACCCCACCTCCGGCGCCATCCCTTTGCTCGCATAGGTCCTGTGGGAAACTTCCTGTGGTGGGGGTGGGGGGCATTCGTTGCTTTGGGAATGGCTGCTGGACTCTGATCATCTCAGCAGAATGCCCGCCTGGGACACTCAGCCCCACCCACCTCGTGCACTCCCTCCTCTGGCTCCAAGTGGAGCAATTTCCAGCCCAGCCAGAGCAAGGGCTGGGACTCTTTCCTTGGTTTCTGCTTCTCATCTACTGTGCGTTCCCTGGAACCATCTGGGGATGGGAGCCAGGTAGCAACAATGCAGGGAGTCTCTGAGACCAAAAGACAATTGACAATCCCCAGGCAGTCTGTTCCCTTCGGCCCCAAGTTCACATACGGTCAGCACATTAGGACCCTCGCCCACAGGAGCAGCTTGGGACAGCCTCTGTCACTCACGCGGGCGCCCTCCCCAGGGACTGGGCAGTCAGGGCTCCGTGCGCCCCTGGTCTGTTTCGGGCTTGACCACGTCGCTGGTTTTAACCCAATACCTGAAGTCCCTTCTAGAACGCTCTGCAATGGAGCAGATAAAGTAGCTGTCTTCATGAGTGATCACTTCCAGACCCAACAAAGAGAAACTCATGTGTTTGAAATGCCTGCCATTCTTCTCCATTTCACCATAAAGTAGCCCATTTAATCTTGCACAATACTGTTTGATAACAACCATGGGTGTGTCTTCTGTATTTATATACTCAGGAAAGGACCTACTTGGTCAGTGTGAGATAATTTCACAAGAAAAATGGAACCAGATGCAACTCCTTTTTATTTGGCTCTTCAAACTCCAGTGATCTAATTCCCAGGGTCAGTCTTTACTTGAGTTTTCTGTTACCTTGCAGAAGAGGATCCTTTTACACGACCAGTTTGCTTTTCCCAGGTACCTGGCAAGCAGGAGTGAGCAAAAGATTTAAAGGAGTTGGTTCTCAGTTTAGCAGTTTCCAGCATTTCCAGACTGGAAATTGAGTGGGCTGGAAGTTTCGTGTTCTGGAATACAACACGTCTGCCTGCTAGTAGGCTAATCCACTTCAATTAAGCCAGTCTTCCAACTACTCAGAATATACAAGCACTTTGGGCCTGAAACGCAAGGTCAAATAGTGCTAAGATGACTCATTTGAAACCCCAAAGCAAAGGAATTAGGCAGGGGTGACATTAGAGAAGAGCAGACTTTTGTCTCTTTTCATCTCATTTCCTCTTTTTTCTTTCATCTCCATCCCATTTGTGCCTGTCAGCCGGCCATGTACAGTAGTACAGTTTGTGCACTGCACAAAAGTGCTCATCCAAGAGAGCAAATGGAGACTGAAATCCAGTCCCCAAATGGTGTGTGTGTTACGTCATGGACCCCAGGCTGGGGTCCCATCTACCTAGAGGAAGAGATACCAAGTTGGTAACTCAGAGGCAGCACCTATATGGAAGAGGTACATTTTCCTAAGAGGCTAAACGTGTTACTGGTGTCCCGCACACAGGACAGCCTGAAAGGTGAATATGCAAACGCCAGCCTGTGTGCTGCCTGGTCTTACCCGTGTGCACTCGTACTTTTCAACAGGCCACATTCCACGTTCTGCCCTGTCTTCGGGAGGCCCCAAGGCGAGTCATCAGGAAACCTTTAGATTCATAGCAGCTATGTGGCCCTTGTGCCACGACCCTTCCTGTGGCAGACATCACTAATCGATCCTGGAATTCTTTCACACTGAACCCCGACTGGTCTCCCTTCTTCACCCAGTGGAGCACCTCCTCAATCGCTACCAACTGAACAGAGCTCACAAGGGTGAGCTATCTGCCATCCATCTCAGCCAGCTACCACCACGACAGTGATGCATAGCTAGACACCCAAAACTCGGTGGCCTGAAGCAAGAAGAGTTTATTGGTTTTTTAAATTGTTTCTTTATTTTTGGCGGTCCTGGGTCTTTGTGGCTGCATGTGGGCTTTCTCTGGTTGTGGTAAGCAGAGGCTACTCTCTAGCTGTGGTGTGTGGGTGTCTCACCGCAGTGGATTCTCCTGTTGCGGAGCTTGGGCTCTAGAGGGCAGGCTCAGTGGCAGTGACCCCGGGGTCTAGGGCGCAGGCTCAGTAGTCGTGGCGCCTGGGCTTAGTTACCCCTCTGCATGTGGATTTTTCCTGGACCAGGGATTAAACCTGTGTCTTTAATTGGCAGGCAGATTCCCAGCCCCTGGACCACAAGGGAAGTCCAAGAACTGTTTATTCGTGTTCAGCCATCTTGGGGCATCTGGGGTGTGAGTGGCCTGGGGTGAATCGGGCCGGGAATGCTCTCCTTCAAGCTGAGGCTCAGCTTCTCACCGTGCGTTGGGCTCAGATCTGCTCGGCGTGTGTCCATTCTGGGGCCCGGGTCAGCCAGAGGTCATGCTTCTCACGTGGAGAGCAGAGGCTCAGAGGGCAGTATCGGCCGCACGAGCGCATTTTCAGCCTCTGCTTGTGTCGCGTTCTCTAACGTTTTATCAGCCGAAGTGTCTGATGCAGCGAAGCCCCAGATCAAAGGGCAGAGGGAGGCTCCTCCCACGCTAAGACCAAAGGAGGGGCCTCGCCACGTCATCTCGGTCCTCGGCGAAGGGGGGGGGGGGTCATGTCAGATCGCGGCTGCTGCGAGGTCCCCTCTGATAGCATCATTACACCCACCTTCCCTAGCCAGACAGTCCACCTCTTGGTTCAGGCGGGTGGATAGAAACTTCAGAGTCCGAGAGGCAGGGCGAGAACGCTCCTGTGTGCAGTCTGGCCGGTGGAGCTGAGGGTGAACGGCGGTTAAAATGGACCCGAGACAGATGCTGACTCTGGCAAGGGGTGCACATCAGCAGCTGAGGGGCTAGGTGGGCTCCAGGAGCTGGGCTTCAAGGTGCGTGATTTGGAAGAAATGAGATCGTGATGGAGAAACAGCAGCCATGATGGCGGATTAGGACAGGTCCCCTGACCGGAAGTAACCGTGGGCGTGGAAATCCCTGCTTTTCATTTTCACTCATCAAAAGCCACGCACCCCTTGAGGCCACAGCATCTTATCCCCACCATCAAAGGTGAACCCAGAAAATTACAGAGCTGAGGCTCTGCCCTCCAGGAGTTCACGATCTGAGACACACAGCAACTCCATCGAGGGAAAACATAAAGAACCAAGCTGGTGTGAAGCAGACAGATAGCGAAGGGAGTTCCAACTGTAGATGAAGAAAAGCAGGGATCAATCCAGGCGGGCTCCCTGGAAGCAGGGGCATTCAGGAGTTTCTCATGGAGGGGAGTACCGTCATCCCAGAACAATGATGTGACTTCATGGAGGCTGCGGACGTGGAACTGGAGCATGGGGAGAGAGGGGTTTGGCTGGGGGGATCAGTGGAGGGGCGGGGGCGGGAGGGGGACTGCAGAGGATGGTCTGTGAGCATTCAGCCTTGTAGCTCAGTGCAGGGTTTAGAACTCTGTGCCAGCTTGACAAGAACTCTTTAAGAGGGCTTGTAAGGACTCCTCTTAGAAAAGTCTGGCAGGCTTTTTTTTTTGGTCATCAAAGGTATTTTTATTTCTTTTTTAAATTGGGGTATAATTCCTTTACCATGTTGTGATAGTTTCTGCTGAACAACAGTGTGAATCAGCCATGTGTGTATTTACATATATATATATATCTCCTTTCTGTTTCAGGCCTTCCTCCCACCTGCACCCCTCCTCCCACTCCTCCAGGTCATCCCAGAGCACCGGGCTGAGCTCCCTGTGCTGAGTGTAAGAAGGAAGAGGTGATGGAAAGAATTGTGGCCTTCCATCAGACACCTCAGGGCAGGGTCTGGGGAGAGGCGGGGTCGCCAAGGCTATATCCACCCCCACCGCACCCCCAAACCAAACCTCACTCGCCTCCCCCACCCGGGCCTCCAGGCCTGTGGATGGAGCCAGGCCAGGCTTTGTGAGTCCTCCAGGTAAGATGGCAAACCTGCGACATCAGGATTGTTATTAGCCCCTTTCCCTGAGGAGGAGGCTGAGTCTTCATGAAGCTAGATTCCTGGTCCACAGTTCCACATTTAGAGACTGACAGAGCTGGATGCTGAACTCAGGCCTTCTGAATATAGCACACAGTTCCTTCACGGGCTTCCCTGGAGGCTCAGGTGGTAAAGGATCCGCCTGCAATGCAGGTGACCCAGGTTCAATCCCTGGGTCGGGAAGATCCCCTGGAAGAGGAAGTGGCAACCCACTCCAGAATTCCTGCCTGGGAACTCCCATGGACAGAGGAGCCCGGTGGGCTACAGTCCATGGGATCGCAAAGAGTCGGACACAACTGAGTGAGTAACACTACCCACTCCTGCCATCTCTAAGAGGAGCCTTTCGCTTTAGAGAGACCACCGGCCCTGGGTTCCGTGGTCAGGCCCAGCCTAAGGCTGCAGCCACCCAGAAAATCGACCTGACCTCATTTCCTATGTCGTCCCGAGGGTATGTGTCCCGAAGCACCCAAGCCCCTTGGGAACGCTCTTTGATCCGGCAGCTCCCAGGGCTTTCCCTTCGTGCTGCAAAGTCCTGGCGTCTTTCCTTCCAGAGAGAAGTGGAGTGTCAGTGGTGGCTGAGGGGGGCCTGAACGCAGGGGGCTCTTCCCTTTCAAGCCAGGTTAACTGAGTGTGGCTTGCAGGCAGGTCAGCCATTGATTTTCCTCTCTTCTCCAGAGAGCACTGCCATGGTTACACGGATAAAAGCTGGGGAATAAAAGCAGGATTGAATGGTCCGGGTTGAAAGAAGACTTCTGAAAGAGGTTCGAAGACTCCAGTCGGGGGTGGGTTAGTGGTGGGAAATCTTGCTACCTGAGCAAGACGCCTGAGCTGTTCGGATGTGATTGGGATGGGGGCAGGGCGGGGACGCATGCTGTAATTGCCATTCCTTCAGAAGCCGGAAGGAAACCGCTTGCTTTTGTCTTCTTTTTGGCTTCTTACAGCCTGCACCCGCTGCTCGGCGAGTCTGACTTTGAGCTTGGATTTTTCTGAAAGCATTTAGGCTTTTGCTTCTATAATGTCAAGCCCAACGCAGCCCACACTCAAATTGCGGGGAGGCTAAGGCTTCAGTCTCACAAAGCAAAACAACAAGAACCAACTGGCTCAAAACCACCCCAGAGGACCCATCAATGCTGGGATGGGCTGACGGAAAGAAAGCCGCAAAGCCTGCCCTGCTCTGGGACCCCCAGTGATCGTTCTTGGAAGACTATCTCTCAGTAGAAACGGGCCCAGAGGTACAGAGAAGGTGGCTCATTTTTGGTAAAAAGAAAAAAGAGGAAAATGGTGGAATTGCAAAATACGAAATTCTCATCAAAGAGGCTGCAGAGGATGAGATGGTTGGATGGCATCACCGACTCAATGGACATCAGTTTGAGCAAACTCCAGGAGAGAGTGGAGAACAGAGGAGCCTAGATTGCTGCAGTCCATGGGGTTCCAGAGAGTCAGACATGACTGAACAACAACAATCCATGCATGCCTTTTACGTGCCCCTAATGTGCTGGCAGGTACTCTAAGTAACACGAAGAACCGTGTCCATTTCAGCCACTTCTCATGAGAACCTCAAAAAATAATATTAGCAAAATAAAAAAAAAATTGGGAAAACTGGGTTCTTCTTCCAGGCCAAAGGACTGCAGGCTTTGAATGGATCCACTAGGAGAAAGAGAATTCTACACCCAAAGCTTTGTGTCACCAGAATCAAGCAGCCTGGTAGCCCCATGTGACTTCTGGAGTAGACGTTCCAGTTTGCTGGAACAGTCAGGGTGAAGATCATGCTGCGGGCCCACCACGCACAGGGCCAGACTCGGAGCTGGTTCCCACGTGAGAACGGGTTGCCCTGAACAATCCGCCTGTGATAAACAGCAGCAGTTTGAGTTTGCAAGGTGGCGATTGATGAAGGTTCGAGACCTAGTCTAAGCAAAATAATCTGGTCCATCTGGGCCGAGGCAGCCCTCCCTCTTTGTCTCCTTAGCCCTGTCCTCCCCAGTTAACCAGTTCAGGCTCTACTTAACTCACTGCTTTTTTCTTCTAGGTTCTTGATCACATAAAAGGATGTTCACTCCTGGGTCTTTCTCCCTAAGCTCCGTTGTGATCCCCTTTGGGAAAATAACTGTTCCTTTTGTGTTCTTACTGAGCTTGAGAGACTCAGATGTGTCCTAAGTGACAGAGGTTCCTCAAGCTCAACTTTGAAGAGCATCTCACAGGTTAAGCCAAGTTTTAGGGGTCAGTGAGAATTACAGCAACCTGGGCGGCCAGATGTGGGGGGGTGGGTAGGGCTCTGAGATGCTTGAGGGTCTCCAGGACCATCTGTCAGGGGTGGGAGGAAGGCCATCTATGCTCTGCAGATGGTGTGTCCACATCTCAAGAGCAGGAATACTGTTTCTATACATTTCACCTGTAGCAGAGGCTGCTAATAGCCTTTTCTTCCCTTAAGCAGGAGCTCTTCTCTCCACCTTTTAAACTGGGCTTGTGGCCTAAAGACTACATCTTCCCTTGCAGTTGGCCAAGGTATAGTTGATGAGCTACAGGGAGTGATTTGTGCTGATGCTGGGAACATCCTTGAAGGAAGGGAGTTTTCTCCTTCTTTGTGGCTGGAATGCAGATATGATGACCAGAACCATAGCAACACTTTTGGTCCATGAGGACAAGGCCCACACCATAGGGCAGTGGTCTTAAACATTTTGGCTTCAGAACCCCCTCTTAGGCTTTTAAACACTCTGAAAAGCTTTCGCCTATGTAAGTTATACTCCTGGATATTTGCAGTATTTTAAATTAAAACAGAAAAGAGAAAAACACAAGTGTACACAAGCACATATTCCATTAGTCTTCAGAGCAATAGTATCATCACGTATCATATGGCCTCCAGAAACCCCGCCCTTGAGAGAATGAGAGTAAACAGGCAGGTAACATCTCGGTGTCACATAAAAATAGTTCTTGTCTCAGAAATCTCCTGAAAGGGTCTCAGGGTCCTCCCCAGGGGATGGCAGAGCAGTGAACTAGAAATGTCCAAGTCTTGGAGGAGTTTGTGGAGAGATGTAGATATTCAACTTTCACACTTCATGGAGAAAAACGAAATCAATCTTCTCCCTCACTGAAGATGCTGATACTTGGGTGGACATCTCCCCGGGGGGTCTAGTGGGATATCCTCAGGGCCTCCCTGGTGGCTCAGACAGTAAGAATCTGCCTGCAGTGTGGGAGGCCCAGGTTTGATCCCTGGGTCAGGAAAATCCTTTGGAGAAGGGAATGGCCACCCACTCTGGCATTCTTGCCTGGAGAATCCCGCGGACAGAGGAGGTGGGCGGGCTACAGCCTGTGGGGTCGCCCAGAGTTGGACACAACTGAGTGACTGACGCTTTCACTTTCACTCTGTGACTCTGGTCCGCGTTGTCTGATTTTCCTCTTCCCAGAGGCTAAAAGTAACACTTGCATTCTCAAGCAATTGTAGTGAATTTGTGTGAACGCAAAACGTTTTCAGCAAAGTATTCCTCTTTCTCCTTCATCGCTGTTAAAGCTAAGAGATCACCCAAGCTTCAGTCTACACAATGAAGGGCAACATCAGTGAAAAGTCTGGACCACAGGTTCATCTTGACTTTAAGTTGCCCCACACTGTAAATGTCGTTCCTGAACATGAAAGCACAGGGCAGGTCAGAATTAACGTGGGCCTCCCTGACACCCCAGTGAGATGTGTGTTATTATCCCCTCTCTGCAGACGACGAAGTTGAAGCAGGAGGCTGAAGGAACTTGCCAATTATTCTAATATCACGTTTTCCACTTTCAAAGCCTCCTGGTCCATTAATTAGCACATCCGCTCAATAAGCCTGTAAGGTCACTAAGTGCACTTTGTACACACCTCCTAGCATCCCTAAGTCCTTTATGGATCCTCAGCTCATTAATATTCTTCCAGCATCCCCCGAAGATGTTGTGTATGTGGAAGACAGAACAGGTGTGTGGAGGAGGGACTGACTTCCTCAAATCCGAATGTGCAGCCGGGAGCCTTTCCCCTCATGCCTCCTATGGTATCAGTGATATTCAGAGCAGAGTTCACTGCAGTTACGTCCTCTGGGATGTGGCTCACAGAAAGGTCCGTGGGACGTGGCTGCCAGGCCCAGTCCTGTGTCCCCGCGGAGGCTCCCTTTCTGAACAGCGGCGGGACTGCTCAGCGGCCCCCGCCTCTCCGCCGGGCTGACGCAGCCCGGGAGGAACGGGAGCTCTGAAGTTGTGTCCACTCTTCTGTCGGCCCCAGACGGCTGGGAAAAGGGCTGCCCGACAAACCAGTGCTGCGTCCTGACCCCAGGCGCGGCGTGACACGGCTCACTGCACACCGCCACGCGGGAGGCGCGTGCACTCTCCCGCGATAATGCTGGGGGAGGAAGCAGAAAGCTCGCAGGGGGCCTGGCCTGGCGTTCACAGAAACATCCTATAAGTCTGTAAGAAAGAAAGTGTAAGGTAAAGATATCAAAATTGGTCACATTAAAAGGGAGAATGAACAAAATAAGCGAACATGATTTTGCAGACTGTAAAATATTTCTTAAAAAGAGTTTTGTCTCCCCCATATCCCTCCTCCACAGATCATTTCAGTTAGGCGAGAATTATTATTGAAGGATGAGCAAAGATACACTTAGCATTTTGGTTTAAAATTACACAGAGAATTTACTTGTTTTCAACGTGACATTAATATAAATAGCATCATTTTTGTTCATGCTTTTTTTTCTCATTCCTTCTCCTCTTTCTAATTACAAATATTATTCACAGGCAAAAGAAAAAAAAACAACTATACTGATCAAAATCACAACCCACAAGCATTATAGTAATTCACAATTGCCACAACTCTCAATGATACATCCGTAGTTATATTAATGCTTCATGACTGGCTTGGAATCCATACAAATTCATTGATAAGATGAGAAACTATTGCGTTCCCTACCATTACAGCTGCCTCCACCATCAACAACAGTGTGTGTGTGTGTGTGTGTGCACGCACGAGTGCGACCCCATAGACGTAGCCCGCCAGGCTCCTCTGTCCATGGGATTCTCCAGGCAAGAATACTGGAGTGGGCTGCTATTTCCTCCTCCAGATCCTGACCCAGGACTGAACTCACCTCCCTTGTGTCTCCTGCATTGGCCGGCGGGTTCTTTACCTACTGTGCCACCTGGGAAGCCCAGTAGACATCCATTTTATTATAAGTAACCAAGTAATTGGTGACCCATAAAGTAATAATTAAAAGGTCTGGAATGCCTGCCCTAGACCAGGGCCCCTAAAGTGTGGCTCCCAATCTGATGTCGATTCACGAACTATTATTAACTCTCCTGATGAAGTAAGTACAGAAACTGAGAGTGAGCACCGAGAAACTTTATAGCAATTTAATGTTGCCAAGACAGCCAAACAGAAGATCAGTGGGCTGTCTCGCTAAACCGTGTACAGACGTTTCTGGATCTGCTCAACTCTCACAGTGAGTCACAGTGGTGACAGCTGTCTGCTAGGCTTGTGCAGCAGGACCATGCACTGAAAATCAAAACAAAACAGGAAAACCAAACTAGTCACAGAAAGTTTGAGAAGCACCGCCGTCGCCTACGTTAGTTACAGGGCCACCCTTGGTCATTGATCTCTCGAGATGAGGATTGTTGCTGCTGGACGGATGTGGGTGGAGAAGCTTGAATCCTTAATTTAAAAACCCTGTGGGGTGAACAAGTCTTTCCAGGCTGGAAAGTGGGCATGGGGGGGACTTGGAGCCGGTGGGGAGGAGTGGAACATGAGCCTCTTGCCCCGGAAGTTTCAGGTTAGCAACTAGAACAGTGTAGACTCCATCCTCTGTGTTAAACCCTGGGGTTCAGTCGGTAAAGTCTGCCTGCAATGCAAGACACCCAGATTCGATCCCTGGGTCAGGAAGATCCCCTAGAGAAGGGAATGGCAACCTACTCCAGTATTCCTGCCTGGAGAATTCCAGGGACAGAGGGGCCTGGCAGGCTATGGTCCACGGGGTCACAAAGAATCAGACACGACTGAGCGACTGACACTCTCACTGGTCTAAAGCAAGGATCTACTGAACCCTGTGAGTCAACAAATCCTTTAATTCCTTGGCTTCACCCAGATTCCCAGCTTCTCACTTCTGGGAATATCTATGCAGGACAAAGACTCTTCCTTACGGAACATGTTTCAGGCTCTGTATTTGATTGAAGAGTAGGCTGAGTCAGACCTTTTGTTGCTGAGATACTTGAGACCACCCATAACTGGCTTCTGCCTCTAGAACAAGTGTCAGAGGTGCTTAAGGATGACATTGGTGGTGGAGGTGGGCACGAGAGGACCCCCATCTTCCTTGCTGTTCAGTTGCTAAGTTGTGTCTGGTTCTTTGTGACCCCATGGACTGTAGCCCGCCAGGCTCCTCTGTCCATGGGATTCTCCAGGCAAGAATACTGGGGTGGGTTGCCACGCCCTTCTCCAGGGGATCTTCCTGAACAAGGGATCAAACCCAAGTCTCTCGCCTTGCAGGTGGATTCTTTACTACAGAGCCTCCTGGGAAGCAGCAAAATGGGGGCAGAAGAAGACACCCACCTTCCCGCCCCCATCTTTCTTTGAGTTTTTCCTAGGCTTACATTTTCAAAGGTGAGTTTGTGCCCATATAGTCCCTGGGTGTCAAGAAACTGACCGCATCTGGAGGTGTGGTACCCAGAGCCGATGCCACCCCTTCACTTGGCCTCCTCCATTGGCCCCCGGGTCTTCTAACAATCACATTGGACTCAAATGTCCCAGAAAGAAATATTCTAAACCACTGTTCAGAACGGTATGCCTGTAATTAAGAAAAGAGTTTTGATTCTTAAACTGCAAATCCAACACACGTGCAGTGCACGGAGGAGAAAGAAAGCTGAGCCCCTGGGACACTGCGCCCTTGAAAGCGTGAAGCTCTCTAAGGAAGCGTGCCTGCTGTGGGGGCCTTCAGCTTCTGCTGGATATGAACTGGCAGTCACTTCAGGGTGGGAAGAACCATCTGAGAAAGACGACTGCGGCCAGAGGACGACATGCTGCTTTGCTCTTTAACAGGTTTCAGGCTTCTTGCCTGGCGGAGCCCATGGACAGAGCAGCCTTGCAGGCCACAGGCCACGAGGTCGCACGAGTCGCACACGGCTTAGTGGCTAAACCACACACAGCACGTGTGAAAGAACAACTGGCCCTCGGCTTGGAACCCTAATGGAAAGAATAAAATTCAAGGCTGCCCTTGTCGGCAAAAGTCTGGATTCAGCTCTGCCTAAAGGTGGCTATGACCCCGGAGACCGTAGCTCAGTGACCTTCAGTTTAAGCTCCGGGAATAACTAACTTTAGATTAAGGATAAGCCTGCTGATTGATTCAGATAAGGTTAATTTAAAATGCTTTTCCTAAACATTCTCTGAATTAAGTGACGTTGGCCAGGCTCGTTGCCTGGAACAGCGCTCGGGTGTCTGGACGACAGAGCTCTCTTTCCTCCTCCTCCCGCCCCTTTCCTGCTCTTCTGGCTTCTTCATCCCGGCCTTCCAGTTTCTCTTTCCTCCCTCCCTTGTCTTCAGTGTTTCCTTCTCTCCCTTCTGTTTCACGTTTGTCTTTCTTTCTTCTCTTCCCTTCACCTACCCTTCCTTTCCTCTTTCCCAGATCTTTGCTTCTTACTTTCCCATGGTTTCTCCTTTTAAGAACCCTTCCTTCCTTCTTGCTTCCTTCTCCCTCTGTTTCTTTCCTTCCTGCCTCTCTTGGAAAGAATCTTTCTTTCTCACCTTCCTTCGTCTTCCTGTTTCTTTCTTACTCTCTTCCTTTCTTCCTAATTGTCTTCCCCCCAGTCTCTCTTCTTTTATTTAATTAAACGAAAATTCTAGGTATGTGGCCAAACCTCTTTTTCCAGATTATCTGCATCCATCTCGTTAACATCCATCCATACTTATTAACTCTCAGCTCTGAAAATGGAACACAGAAAGTCTACAATCATTTTTTACATCCAAGGCCATGAAATGTCTTGATAGAACATACCTTGGTACAATGAGTACAAATGTTCAACTTTGCCCTACTAGTGTTCTCTTCAAAAAGTTGTTCTGTGCAAAGTTTCTTGAAAATCGCAGAAGAATCAAATCCTCATTAATAGAAGCCCATCGTATTTAGGGTGTCAGAATATGTTTCAGAAAAGCCACAAGCCACCGTTACACAGGTTGCCTCATTATCAGTAATCTAGCGTCATGCCTTTTGTGTGTCCTTTCTTTACATAATACACCATCACTGACGACTTTCAGCAAATACATTGTGGCAAAGGATTACTCTCATCAGAGGAAGACTTTGAAAAGGATATGCTAATTTCTAGGGAGCAAGAAAACATCAAAACAGTGCCAGCAAATAGCCAAGGGACTTTTATGTCTTAATATCCTTTAGAAGTGCTTTATCTCCGAGTGCAACGTGTATCATAGTATAAACAGGAAATGAAATAGCCACAGCATCAAAGAAGCACTGGCCGTGGCTGTAATTTCAGATCAGGTTTAATAAAGGTTATCTACAGTAGGCTGATCAAACCAAAGGGTGCATGTTTTAAAGACCCATTTGATAATTTCCATTTAAGGCGCTCCATCCAGGAGATCCGACAACGTCCCATGCCTCCTGCTGACTCTCTGTACCTTCTTTCCAACTGGACCCCTTCGTTAGTTGCAGGGCTGTTTTGATGTCCTAATTTCAGAGGCTTCTAATTTAGAGGTGATCAGTTTATCAGAAGTTGACCTACTTTCATGCAGGCCCTGATTTCAAATATGTATGTATAAACACAAGAATCCAAAACGGATCAGTGTCTGGAAAGGCGCCTAGCCATTACACCCAGGGTTGCAACTGAGCAAAGGTGAGTTTACCTGCCTGTGGAAGTACCTGATGCCTCCAAGAGTGTCAGCTCAACCAAGTCCTACAGCTCAGGACAGATCAGCTCACGGCTTTTCACCGGAGTGTGAACTTGGGAGCCACTCCAGGGAATGGTCCATCTACTTATTATTAAGAAGCGCAGCCTTCGAGTTTCCGATATAGGTACCAAAAATGGCTCTTGGTATTTCTGAGTTGAAAAGTGACCGAGAAAGGAATCCAGTCTTCTCTCTGCTGGGTACTGAATATATGGGGTTTTGACAGTCATGAGCTGGAGAGGTTCTGACAGCAGAAGGCAGGCTCTTCCTGGGCAAACCCAGGCTGGTGCTGGGGGCCACTGACTCCGGGGGCACTGCCTGCACAGGGCCTGACACCGAGGCCCACACCCCTCTTCTCCCAGCTGAGGGAGGACCGCTCCCAGACTCTGCAAGCCACCTGACAATCTCTGCGCCCCTCCTTCCCGCCAGAGGAGGAGGGGTCAGGGAGGGGAGGAGTCCACCACCCAGCCACTGGGCCTGGCTCCTCCGGGGCCCAAAGGGGTCACTTTAATCAGTCCTTCCTTTAAGACATTTTCAGCAAAATTCCCTTTCCCTGGCCAGCTTCTGGCTGGCCTGCCCTGTGGTGGGGGTGGGGTGGGGTCAGTCGGGGAGCATCCGCTGGGGGCACGTGCAGTTTGAACTGCACCCCCATCCCCAGTACCCCAGTTCATCGGCTCCCAGCCCCTCCAGTGAGAACTCTTGCTTTTCCCCAGGCCTTGACCCCAGCCCCTCTGCCGACCTCAGACAGAAGTGGGGAGGGGGCCTCTGGCACGTCGCCCATGACCATCCATCTCGCCCGTCAGGCCAGGCTGGATCCTCACGCCCCCGCCCCCCAGCTGTTGCCATGACAGGCCACGGGGATCCAGGCACCGGGGCGGGAGGGTCAGCGCCCAGCTGGGGCGATGCCATATGCCAGGGCCGTGCTCGGGGCGGAATCCACCAGCAGTTGCCCGCCGAGCTCCTCCAGCTCTTTGTGGAAGCAGCTGGGGGGCGGAGGGTGTCCCGGGCTTTGTTGATGGGAGCGGGCTTTTTTCATCTCTCCTCGGGCCCTCTGGCCCCCAGCAGAGACCCGACGGCCCAGCCAGGAGCCCCACATGGCCGAGCCCAGGCTACAGGCGAGCTGAATCGCACAGCTGAGCCTCCGGCGCCCAGGAGGGTGCACAAGACCCCTGCCCATCCCCCGGACCCCATTTCCAGCCCCCACCAGCAAAGCTCCAACTTGACACGTTCCCACAAGGCCAGAAACCCAGCCCATCCGAATTCCAGACCCGCCCTGTCATCTCTCCACCCTTCTATTCTGTGTGTAGGAATCTGATAAAACACCAGCTCTGTCCCTCCCACAAACAATGCAGGCTGCCCTGTCCATTCAGGATAGCAGATCAAAGGCGGCGAGGACAGACAGAGGCATAAATATCCATCTCAACCCCCCAAGACCTTTATCCCTCGATCTGAACCCCACCCACTGCAGGCCTGCAAGGAGTACACGCATTGTGTGCGGACTCGGGGGTGGCCTTAGGGACCCGTGTCCTTCCCATCTGAGAAAGCCAGCCATGGGGAAAGTTCTAGAAAGTCAGCAATGGTCAATGTCCATTCGTAAGGGCTTGCCTGTACCTGGAGGTGAGCTTTTCGCTCTTTCTTTCCTTGTACGCTTCCTTGGCAGTTCAGCGATAAGAACCTGCCTGCCAACACAGCAGACTCGAGTTCTATCCCCGGGTCGGGAAGACCCCCTGGAGGAGGAAACGGCAGCCCACTCCAGCATTCTTGCCTGGGAAATCCCACAGACAGAGGAGCCTGGCGGGTGGGCTCCAGTCCCTGGGTCACAAACGGTCCTACACGACTGAGCATGCACGCACACTGTTTATGAGCTGCGGAAGGCATGACTTCCTGTTTTGTAAACCTCGGAGGATCACTCTGAAGATGAGGTTGTCCAAAATTATAATGGCAGGAATTCCCCAGGGGTGCAGTGGTTAGCACTTGAGGCTTTCACTGCCGGGGCCTGGGTTCAATCCCTGGTCTCACAAGCTACGCTGGGCCGACAGAAACAATTTACGTGGAGAGTCCCTGAGGACACAGTGCAGACCAGAGGCGGCGCTCGCGTCTCTGCATTTCTTATTGAATCCTCTCAACCACAGTATAAGGCAGGTACTGTCGTTGTTTACATTTTACAAATGAAGACACTAAGGCACCGAGGAGTCTAGTAAGTTGTCCAAGGTCACACAGCAACCCGGTGGCAACTGAGAATTGAACCCAGACAAACACGCTTAAATAACAAATTGCAAACTGGAAGGACAAGTAAAAAAAAAAAAATCGAAACCCATGCTGAGTGCTGTGAAATACAGGAGCCTCAGTCCCGCGGGGACGGCAGACAGAATACTTCTTCCGATTGCTGCACAGGCTTTCAGCAGACAGCACCGAGGAGGCAGCTGGTGTCAAATGTTTTTAGCAATGCAGTCATTTTTCTCTAATAAAATCTTGCATTAACCTTCAATGTATCCAGTAAAGAAAAGTGCCATTTGAATCAGATTAGAATAATTATTTTATACAGTCAGATTAATAGCATGATTGTTATACACAGCACGACCGTCATGCAGTGGCCTCATTACACCAGTGAGAACGGTCGCGCTCTGTGCGTGCCACTTTCTATGTCATTTACCTTCAGACATTTTCATTGTAAAATATCACAATTGGACACTCGAAAGATCAAAGAACGTGAGTGTACATACAGCTCATTGAATGTTGACAAAATAGACACCCACGTAACCACCACCCAGGTCAAGAACTTGAGCTTGCTGGGAGTCGAGACACCTTCGCCCCTTTCCAATCACACCCTCTCTGTCACCAAGAATTTACCGTCATGCAGCTGTTTCAGTAGATGAAAGCAATACTAAACGGAGAGTTACGGGTATGAGACCGGCTCATGGATTAAGACTGTTTTCTACATTTTTAATCAGTTGGAAAAAACCAGAAGAACAAATGACACGTGAAAATACTCTTTTGGAAATATGTTTGGGTTTTTCTGTAGCATTGTATGGAAAAATTTGAACGAACTTTTTGACCAACCCTGTATATGAAATTCAAATGTCAGGGTGCACAAATAAAGCTTTATTAGCACAGAAACATGCTTCTTTTTCTTTTTCTTTTCTGTGGCTGCTTTTGTGCTGCATGGCAGAGTTGAGTAATTGTGGCAGAAGTTGTATGTCCCGCAAAACCAAGAAGATTTGTGACCTGGCCTCATAGGGAAAGTTTGCCTGTCTGTGATCTAGGTGATCAGTCACCAATGTGTCAGTGATTTCCACAGTTTTATTTTGGTTTTGCAGTAACATAAAAGTTTACACAGATAAGAGGTTGATAGAAACTTGTTTTTTCACTCAATTCCCCTTGCAATTTCAGAATACTTTTTTCTTTCTACTTGAATTCTTTCATTTATTTAAGGAAAGAATGACACAAATATTATATAAGTTATTTGAGAGACTAGAGGAGGAGGAAAATTCCCGGCTCATTTTTGAGGCAAGCATAACCTTAATGCCAAAACTTGACAGAGATTTTATTAAAAAAATTTTTTTATAAAGTTATTTCTCATACAGGTCAGTACAAGAAATCCTAATCCAATACTAGCAAATAAAATCCAGACACACATAAGAGGTGTAATGCATGTTGACCAAGTCTGGTTTGTCCAGGATTGCAGTTCAACATTTGAAAACTAATTAATATAATTCACTGTATTAATAGAATGAAGGAAAATTTACACAAATCTTTTCATCTTTCAAATAGGAGTAATCATAATAATACCTGCTTCTCTGGGTTGTTGTGAGGATTGAAATAATACATATCAAGTGCTTTACCCCTCATGGACCCATAGTAAGAAATTAATAAATTGTGGAGTTCTGGAGGCTTTCTGACAGGTGCTGAAAGGCCTCAGTGACTCTTCCTACCTCCTTTGCTCATTTTCTACCTGCAGGCGGTGGCGGCGGTGAGCCGGTGCACTAAGCGCGGCTGAGAGCTACCCCACGTCCGAGGCCAGGGGCAGCAGCCTAGAGTGCCAGGCTGCGACGGCGCAGGAACGGCCGAGAAGAGCTACCCGAGGTCAGGGGCGGCGGCTGGGAGGGGCAACCCCACTCCCAAGGAGTGGTGGCTGCCCGGGCGCAGGAGGGCCTAGAGGAGCCATCCCACATTAAAGGTCAGGAAGGGCGGCAGGAGGAGATACCCCTCATCCAAGGTAAGGAGCAGCGGCTGTGCTTTGCTGGAGCAGCCGTGAAGAGATACCCAACGCCCAAGGTAAGAGATGTCCAAGTAAGATGGTAGGTGTTGCAAGAGGGCGTCAGAAGGCAGACACACTGAAACCATACTCACAGAAAACTAGTCAATCTAATCACACTAGGACCACAGCCTTGTCTAACTCAATGAAACTAAGCCACGCCTGAGAGGCAACCCAAGATGGGTGGGTCATGGTGGAGAGGTCTGACAGAGTGTGGTCCACTGGAGAAGGGAATGGCAAACCACTTCAGTATTCTTGCTTTGAGAACCCCATGAACAGTATGAAAAGGCAAAATGATAGGATACCGAAAGAGAAACTCCCCAGGTCAGTAGGTGCCCAATATGCTACTGGAGATCAGTGGAGAAATAACTCCAGGAAGAATGAAGGGATGGAGCCAAAGCAAAAACAATACCCAGCTATGGATGTGACTGGTGATAGAAGCAAGATCCGATGCTGTAAAGAGCAATATTGCATAGGAACCTGGAATGTGAATCAAGGCAAATTGGAAGTGATCAAACAAGAGATGGCAAGGGTGAACATGGACATTCTAGGAATCGGTGAACTAAAATGGACTGGAGTGGGTGAATTTAACTCAGATGACCATTATATCTACTACTGCAGGCAGGAATCCCTCAGAAGAAATGGAGTAGCCATCATGGTCAACAAAAGAGTCCAAAATGCAGTACTTGGATGCAATCTCAAAAACGACAGAATGATCTCTGTTCGTCTCCAAGGCAAACCATTCAATATCACAGTTATCCAAGTCTATGCCCCAACCAGTAACGCTGAAGAAGCTCAAGTTGAACGGTTCTATGAAGACCTACAAGACCTTTTAGAACTAACACCCCCAAAAGATGTCCTTTTCATTATAGAGGACTGGAATGCAAAAGTAGGAAGTCAAGAAACACCTGGAGTAACAGGCAAATTTGGCCTTGGAATGCGGAATGAAGCAGGGCAAAGGCTAATAGAGTTTTGCCAAGAAAATGCACTGGTCATAGCAAACACCCTCTTCCAACAACACAAGAGAAGACTCTACACATGGACATCACCAGATGGTCAACACCGAAATCAGATTGATTATATTCTCTGCAGCAAAAGATGGAGAAGCTCTATACAGTCAGCAAAAACAAGACCAGGAGCTGACTGTGGCTCAGATCATGAACTCCTTATTACCAAATTCAGACTTAAATTGAAGAAAGTAGGGAAAACCGCTAGACCATTCAGGTATGACCTAAATCAAATCCCTTATGATTGTACAGTGGAAGTGAGAAATAGATTTAAGGGCCTAGATCTGATAGACAGAGTGCCTGATGAACTATGGAATGAGGTTCGTGACATTGTACAGGAGACAGGGATCAAGACCATCCCCATGGAAAAGAAATGCAAAAAAGCAAAATGACTGTCTGGGGAGGCCTTACAAATAGCTGTGAAAAGAAGAGAAGCGAAAAGCCAAGGAGAAAAGAAAAGATATAAGCATCTGAACGCAGAGTTCCGAAGAATAGCAAGAAGACATAAGAAAGCCTTCCTCAGCGATCAGGGCAAAGAAATAGAGGAAAAGAACAGAATGGGAAAGAGTAGAGATCTCTTCAAGAAAATTAGAGATACCAAGGGAACATTTCATGCAAAGATGGGCTCAATAAAGGACAGAAATGGTCTGGACCTAACAGAAGCAGAAGATATTAAGAAGAGGTGGCAAGAATACACAGAAGAACTATACAAAAAAGATCCTCACGACCCGGATAATCACGATGGTGTGATCACTCATCTAGAACCAGACATTGGAATGTGAAGTCAAGTGGGCCTTAGAAAGCATCACTATGAACAAAGCTAGTGGAGGTGATGGAATTCCAGTTGAGCTATTTCAAATCCTGAAAGATGATGCTGTGAAAGTGCTGCACTCAATATGCCAGCAAATTTGGAAAACTCAGCAGTGGCCACAGGACTGGAAAAGGTCAGTTTTCATTCCAATCCCAAAGAAAGGCAATGCCAAAGAATGCTCAAACTACCACACAATTGCACTCATCTCACACACTAGTAAAGTAATGCTCAAAATTCTCCAAGCCAGGCTTCAGCAATATGTGAACCATGAACTTCTTGATGTTCAAGCTGGTTTTAGAAAAGGCAGAGGAACCAGAGATCAAATTGCCAACATCCGCTGGATCATGGAAAAAGCAAGAGAGTTCCAGAAAAACATCTATTTCTGCTTTATTGACTATGCCAAAGCCTTTGACTGTGTGGATCCCAATAAACTGTGGAAAATTCTGAAGGAGATGGGAATACCAGACCACCTAACCTGCCTCTTGAGAAATCTGTATGCAGGCCAGGAAGCAACAGTTAGGACTGTACATGGAACAACAGACTGGTTCCAAATAGGAAAAGGAGTCCGTCAAGCCTGTATATTGTCACCCTGCTTATTTAACTTCTATGCAGAGTACATCATGAGAAACGCTGGGCTGGAAGAAACACAAGCTGGAATGAAGACTGCCAGAAGAAATCTCAATAACCTCAGATATGCAGATGACACCACCCTTATGGCAGAAAGCGAAGAGGAACTAAAGAGCCTCTTGATGAAAGTGAAAGAGGAGAATGAAAAAGTTGGCTTAAAGCTCAACATTCAGAAGACGAAGATCATGGCATTTGGTCCCATTACTTCATGGGAAATAGATGGGGAAACAGTGTCAGACTTTATCTTTTTGGGCTCCAAAATCACTGCAGATGGTGACTGCAGCCATGAAATTAAAAGATGCTTACTCCTTGGAAGAAAAGTTATGACCAACCTAGATAGCATATTCAAAACCAGAGACATTACTTTGCCGACTAAGGTCCGTCTAGTCAAGGCTATGGTTTTTCCAGTGGTCATGTATGGATGTGAGAGTTGGACTGTGAAGAAGGCTGAGCGCCGCAGAATTGATGCTTTTGAACTGTGGTGTTGGAGAAGACTCTTGAGAGTCCCTTGGACTGCAAGGAGATCCAACCAGTCCATTCTAAAGGAGACCAACCTGGGGATTTCTTTGGAAGGAATGATGCTAAAGCTGAAACTCCAGTACTTTGGCCACCTCATGGGAAGAGTTGACTCATTGGAGAAGACTTTGATGCTGGGAGGGATTGGGGGCAGGAGGAGAAGGGGCCGACCGAGGATGAGATGGCTGGATGGCATCACTGACTCGATGGACACGAGTCTGAGTGAACTCCGGGAGTTGGTGATGGACAGGGAGGCCTGGCGTGCTGTGATTCATGGGGTCGCAAAGAGTCGGACACAACTGAGCAACTGAGCTGAACTTTCAATAGATGCAGAAAAAGCACTCAACAAAGCTGAAACGCATCAGCACTTTTAACCAGAATACTTTTTTATTTTTAATTGGAGTGTAATTGATTTACAATGTTGTGTTAGTTTCTGTACAACAAAGTGAATCAGCTGTACGTACACATATATCTCCTCCTTCCCGAACTCCCCCCCATCCCACCCTGCCGGTCATCACGGAGCCCCGAGCTGAGCTCCCCGGGCTGTCACGCCAGCCTCCTGGGCTGGGCTCCCCGGGCTGGGCTCTGGGCCGGCGCGCCAGCCTCCTGCCGGCCACTATTCCACACGCAGCAGCGCGCGTGCCCGTGCTCCTCTCTCAGTTCGCCCCACCCTCTCCTTCCCGCTGCGTCCCCAAATACTCTTCGATTAAACTGAAGACTCAAACAAGAAGCAGTTGGAATTTCATTTCCAGTTTGAAGCACTTACAGATCTGACCTTGGCTTCCATTCTTTGTCATAGATATAGACGCGAGAGAGGAAACAGTCTCAACTTTGAATAGGTGTGAAAAAACCGATAGTACACTATTGTCAGGATGACACGTTAGAAGTTTCCTTACTATTGTGTGACTGAAAACAAGTAAATACCAAGTAAACACATGCTTGCGGCAGCTGTGTCCACGTCCCGCCTCTGTTTGCAGCAGATCTGCACAGCTTTGTGTGAGCCGTTTGCCAGGCCTGAATTTAGAAAAAGACCAGCTCATCCCTTCTAATCAACGACACATTGACAAGAAGTTCAAATATAGGCCCAGGAACAATAAGCTAAGACACTGCTGGTGGTCTCTGGCAGGTTGCAAGAAGTATGCCCATGAGCAGCCTGTTGGTTTTAAGTTTTTAAACTAGTCTTAATTTTTTCAAAGTTGAGATTGCATTATACGGTTGGGGAACACCCAGTCACTCACTTACACTCCACTAGAGTGTTCCTAGGATTCAGAGAAGGGATGGGACTTGTTGTTAATGATTCTCAGGCAGTGATTTGCAAAAAGTACAAAGGTGGAGGTGAGTCTGCCCATCAGAACTGAGGAGGGACATGTTACAGTCCTAACACAGTGAAAAAGTTGGCTTAAAGCTCAACATTCAGAAAACTAAGATCATGGCATCTGGACCCATCACTACGTGGCAAATAGATGGGGCAACAGTGGAAACAGTGAAAGACTTCATTTTGGGGGGCTTCAAAATCACTGCAGTGGTGACTGCAGCCATGAAATTAAGACACTTGCTCCTTGGAAGAAAAGCTATGACCACCCTAGACAGCGTATTAAAAAGCAGACATTACTTTGCCAACAAAGGTCCGTTTAGTCAAAGCTTTGGTTTTTCCAGTGGTCATGTATGGATGTAGAGTTGGACTATAAAGAAAGGAGAGCACCGAAGAATTGATGCTTGTGAACTGTGGTGTGGAGAAGACTCTTGAGAGTCGCTTGGACTGCAAGGATATCCAACCAGTCCATCCTAAAGGAGATCAGTCCTGAATGTTCATTGGAAGGACTGATGCTGAAGCTGAAACTCCAATACTTTGGCCACCTGATGTGAAGAACTGACTCACTGGAAGAGACCCTTATGCTGGAAAAGATTAAAGGCGGGAGGAGAAGAGGATGACAGAGGATGAGATGGTTAGATGGCATCACCAACTCAATGGACATGAGTTTGGGTAAACTCCGGGAGTTGGTGATGGACAGGGAGGCCTGGCGTGCTGCGATTCATGGGGTCGCAAAGAGGCAGACACGACTGAGCGACTGAACTGAACACGGATAACACAGAGTCAAGTCCAGCAGAGCCTTGGCCGTTGAGGGAGGAGAGGGTGGGACCATGGAGAGAGCAGCGTGGAGAGATATACACCAACTTATGTAAAGCAGTGGGGATTTGCTGTATGACCAGGGAGATCAAACTGAGGCTCTGTGACAACCTAGAGGGGTGGGATGCAGCGGGAGGGGGAGGGAGTGTCCGGAGGGAGGGGACATGTGTGTACTATGGCTGATCCATATTGATGTATGCAGATGGCGTCCTGGCAGGGAGCCTTCCCCGGAGCCTGACCCTCATCTTGGACTTCCAGTCTCCAGAACTGCGAGAGAGCCGTTGCTGTTGTTCATCAGTCAGCCCTGGTGATTTGTCAGGGCAGCCCATACTGGGCAGCCGTCATCGGTGGGTGATAGGTGGCTCTCGTTGTCAGAAAAATTCACCCCCTGCCGACTCCCGGGAGGGGGACCCGGCTGACCAGGCGATCCCGGTGGGGCGGGGAGTCACTCTGCTGCACTGATGGAGCGCACGCCGTGGCCTCGAGCCCGAGGTGCAGCTGGCGAACCGGGATCCACAGGCTTGTCTAGGCGGGCACTGCGTGGAGTTTAGGGAAGGTGGAGAGACGGGGCGGGGGCGGGCGAGAGGTGGCGCGAATCAGCACACTCTCGGTTGTTGAGCTCGAAGGCACGGGGCACGGGGGTCTCCTCGGGCTTCACAGACCACGACGCCCGCGGAGGGCGGGCGGGCCCGCGGGGACTGCCTCCCTCCAGGGTGCACACCCTCCCAGAGCCAGGCCCCGGCTCGCAGCCCCGGGCGAGGGCCGGCACAGGGCATGTGCGCCCCGGGTGCCAGATTTTCTGATATTTCAAGAGCAGCCAGAAATCTGGATCTTCGTTTGAAATCTCCCCCATCTGAAAGGCTGGAAACGAATTCAAAATGTTTTGGATACTACGCGAGCCAAATAACCCACATCTGCGGGCCAGACGCAGCCCCGGAGTGCCCGCTTGCAGACGCCAACGCAGGAGCGAAGCCGAGCTGCCCCAGGCACGGTCAGTGACTGCCCCGAAGTCGCTGGTCAGCGGCAGAGCTGGGACTGGACCCCCCTCGCCGCCGGGGCTGTTATAGTCTCCGTCAACTGTGCTTGGAAAAGAGTCACCCAGTGCCTGAACCGGGATGGGCCAACTGCAGCCCACGGGCCAGAGCCAGCTGGCCGGCTGCTTTTGTAAATAAAGTTTTATTGGAACACAGCCAGGCACGTTTGTTTACATATCCTCGGTGGCTGCTTTCCCACTGCCCGCTGCCGCGGCGGAACTGCGTTGCTGGGGCAGAGACCAGGTGGCCCACAAAGCTGCAAAGATCGACTCTCTGATCCTTTGCTGGGAAGGGTCGCCAGTCCCTGCCCTGGATCCTTGATACCGGCAGATGTCCTGTTTCCTGTTGCGGCTGTTCCTGAGACGGCCCGATGGTGCGAGCTGTGACTCAGGAGCACGCCTGAATCCTGCTCGTGATGCTGGCGGCCTAGGGGTGGGGTCCCGGGAGGGCGGGGACCGAGCCCCGCCTCCGATGCTTATCTCATCCTCTGGGAGTTCTTCCCGTAAGAAGATGATAAAGGAAGACCCTCCGGCCACCACGGCCAGCAGCACCACCACTGACTTCTCTTTGTGGAAAAGAGCCCTGAAAGCAGAAAGGAATTTACTGGAATTCAGAGGCCTAAGGATGTGAAGGTTCTTACAAGTAAATAGATGAATTTTAGATAAATGGTTGAAAGTTGGAAATAGCTGTGGCCAGGACATGAGTACATGTGCACGCACACACACACATATAGACACCTCTTTGGAAATCAGAAAGTGTGACTTGTATTTTCAGAGGTCGCTCCAAGCAGCAGAAACATCACCCGTGCAATGAATGAGGCAGCTCTGGTGTGTTTGGCGAGGCTGGTGACCCACACGAGGCCCTTAGGCTTCCCTGGCAGTCCAGTGGTTCAGACTCTGCTTCCAGTGCAGGCGGCAAAGGTTTGAACCCTGGTCGGGAGACTAAAATTCCATACGCAACGTGGAAAAAAAAATTATTTTAAATGTTTTTTAATTAAAAAAAAAACAAAACGAGTCACTACTCTCTCTGGAACACAGTGTCCGGAACACCCTGGGGCGCAGTCAGAGGAGCCCGTCCCCCTGGTTTCAGGCCTCTGTTCTCAGGCTCCTCCTGGCGGCTGCAGGACTTGCTGGTCTGACCAGAGAGGTAGGCAAAGGACCTGGGGTGCTTGGCTCTGCCTCCCAGGTTCCCCTCCGCCAGGATGATAGGGGCGCCGCGTTTGCTTCCTTCTCGCCCCCAAACAGGCTCTTAGCCGAGGCAGGTGGGGGTCTCGCAGTGGGTGGGGGTGTCTAGTGCGAGAAGGTCGATTAGCAAGCTGGTTGTAGCCCCCAAGCCTGGCCTCTGCTTCTAATCCAGCTTTCGTCAGATTCTCTCCAGCTCCCTGACTTGTCTGTCTGTCTCTCTCTCTCCGTTTGGAACTTGGGAAAGAGAAAGAGGTGTTATTTATTCAAAGCAACTGGTGGTAAGACAGCACGCAGCTATTTTTACAATGCATTTTATAGGGCGATTATCTGTTACCACGAAAGTCGTGTGTTCCGGGATTTTGATGTTCCCCACTCAAACGTCAGGCCGTTCCTCTCCTCACTTGGGCTCCAGCATCTACTGGGACCTGTTTGCTGTCAAAGCAGGATGAGACGCCCAGCCCACTGGCTGTTTATCATCTACCCAAGAGTCAGAGGATGATCAGTAAGTGTGTCTGAATACGTGACTGAACAAAACACCGCAGAGTTGTTTGGCACTTTGTGGAGCACAGGCTAACATATGTGTAACTTCTTAAATGCAGTGGATCGACGGGGTTCAGTGATTTGAACCCCAATACAGCTGCCTCTGAGGCTTCTCTGATGGCTCAGCAGGTAGAGAATCCGCCTGCTCTGCAGGAGACACAGGTGTGGGCTCAGTCCCTGGGTGGGGAAGATCCTCTGGAGGAGGGAAGTGGCCAAGCAGGATGAGAAGCCTGAACAATCAGGAAAGAGTCAGCCACAACTAAGTGACTGAGCAGAAATATGTTAATATCTATATACACAACTGAAAACACAGAGTGTGTTTTCCTGATTTTTAACTTGTGTTGAACCAAAGCATGTACACACAGCCACCATTACATGTTTTATAAGCAAGTTCCTTGTGAGCAAAAAGAGAGTTTCTCGGGTCTCACTAACCAAGAAGTGAGACTAGATAACCTCGAAGGATAGGCCTGAAGGTGAACAACTAGAAAAAAACGTACCTTAAAATACCTACAGAACCCTTGGACATCAAGTCTTCTTGTGACTAAAGGGCCATTGTTCTCTTGGAATCAAATTGTTAAAGTTCTAAGAAGCCACTACAATGCCTGGGAATTCTGGTGCTGACCATTCAAAAAGTCATTTCCTGGCTTTTCATTCTAAGATGAACTGGAAGCAGAGGTAGAAGGCCTCTCTGGAAGGACATCTCTTGTGTGTGCACGCGCACATTTACGTTTAGAGGAGGAAGGGACGACAGAGGACGAGATGGTTGGATGGCATCACTGACTCGATGGACGTGAGTCTGAGTGAACTCCGGGAGTTGGTGATGGACAGGGAAGCCCGTCGTGCTGCAGTCCACGGGGCCACAAAGAGCTGGACACGACTGAGCAACTGCACAGCGATAGATAGATAGAGTTTCCACTTTAATTTTTCAGAGCACAAATCAACTGACACAAAGGGTGAGGACCAGGACTTTCTGGATGGCCAAAAAGTGGGACGCATTAAAATTATGGAGAAATGTTAGCAACTGATTGCAGGTGTATGAACTAGTTTGATTTACCAGGAGAACAAATTAGCGATTTAGAGCAAGAGCTCTTAATGTGTTCAAACGGGTGGACCCAGTAGTGTGTGTTCTGGGCTCTAGACTGAGGAAAAGGAAAAGATGAACGAGCAGAAGCACTCACTGCCGCTTTCTTTATACCTAAGGAAGCGACTGACCTAAGCGTCCAGCAGCAGGAAGACAGCTAGATAAACACAATGAACCTCGACTTGTTTCACGGGGGCCGCTGTACTACTCGGCAGGAGAAGCAATGTAGTGGAGCGGTGAGCGTATGGCCTTTCCAGCAGATTGTTGGGCTTCCCGTCCTGGCCTTACCACTTACTCAGGGTGTAACCTGAGAAAGCCGGCCGTCTACAAGCTGAGGAGAAGGGCCTGGCCGGCCTCAGGAGAGACAAGTCAGCCGACCCTGACCTTGGACTTCCGACCTGCAGACCTGGGAGAAAATAAACTTCTATTGCTTCATCCACCCAGTCTGTGGCATTTGTTACGGCAGCCCTAACCGAGGAATACAGGCAGGTACCTAAGGATGGAATTTCCAGGTCACAGAGTATAGGGATGGTTAGCTATGGAAATACTGCTGAAATGCACACAAGTTAAACTTAAAAATCAGGAAAAACTATACACCCTCTTATTTTTTCAACTTTCTGTGTACGGAGATATCAGCATATATGTGCCTAGTTGCTCAGTCCTATCTGATTCTTTGCGACCCCATGGACCGTAGCCCACCAGGCTCCCCTGTCCATGGGATTCTCCAGGCAAGAATACTGGAGTGGGTTGCCATTTCCATCTCCAGGGGACCTTCCCAACCCAGGGATCTAACCTGTGTTTCCTGTTCTCTTTACCTGCTGAGCCACAGAGAAGCCCAATGTCAGCATAGATATACCTATTTCCAGATAGAAATAAAGACAAATATGTAATAGCAGAAAATTCATCAGAAAGCCACCTGTAGACAATTTCCTTCTTTTTGTCCATATTTTATAATTAACACGACTTTGCTGCTGTTGTTTTGTGGCTCTGTCGGTTCCGACTCTCTGTGACCCCATGGACCGCAGCACGCCAGGCCTCCCTGTCCATCACCAACTCCCGGAGCTCACTCAGACTCACGTCCATCGAGTCGGTGATGCCATCCCGCCATCTCATCCTTGGCCGCCCCCTTCTCCCACCTTCAGTCTTTCCCAGCCTCAGGCTCTCTCCCAGTGAGTCAGTTCTTCGAATCAGGTGGCTCTTCGCCTGGTTTACTGAGGTGATATAGAAAATGAGAGTTATTGCCATCATTGTGATTATAGTAATGATCAAACTGGATTCTTGACAGCTGGCATTTTACATTATACTGGTTTCTCTGCTTTCTGATTTTTCTACCATGGGCATAAGTTATTTTTATAGTCAGAGGAAGGAAATGTTTCCAATAAAGAAAGGAGAAAAGTGTAGAAAGAAATACAGTAACGAGCTATTGGCCCTGATCTCTGCGTGTTTATAGCATGGAAACTGGCAAAGGCTACAGACCAAGTGTATGGTTCTGTAGACCCAGGGAGTAATGGGGAGAAATGCGAATAATGCAGCTTAAAGTCCAAAGCGTGTTATTTCTGTAATCATTATACTGTGACTAGCACAAACAGTTGAGACATGGGATTATTGTTGCCGTTCCTTTATTTCAATTATCTGCATTTCTCCCTAATACAGTGCCCCTCTGTTCCTGTTATAGTGAGAATGGGGGACAGAGAGATTTTTATAAAAAATTAGCCAGAAACTAAATTTAAAGACTTTCGCTCACTCAGTCTCGCTCAGTCGTGTCCGACTCTTTGCGACCCCATGGACTGTAGCCCACCAGGCTTCTCCGTCCATGGGATTTTCCAGGCAAGAGTACTGGAGTGGGTTGCCATTTCCTTCATTTACAAAACAAGTAACTTAGTTATGAACCTGTGCTTATATTTATATATTTTCAAGTGTGAATTTGGATATTAATAATTATATAAGGACTATATAAGGAATTCAGAAAATTTACTAATTTCAGTCTTTGTGCAAAATCCAAAAATTTTCACTAATTAGAACTTTATGCTTGTAACCTGATTCTTTTATTTTTAAATTGGATTCCTGTGAATCTCATAAATATTGAAAATTATGTGATTCTATAAAATTATTCCACTTAAATGTTCTAGGTAAACATTTTTGAAGAAATAAAAGTTTCAGCACCTTAAAAGCGAAGAATAAAAGAAAACTAAAGTAAGAATTAAGTAAAAATAATTAGCAGGAAATAACTCACAAAGCTATAAGTTCTCTTTGTTCAGTCACTAAGTCATGTCTGACTCTTGGTGACACCAGGCTGCCCTGTCCTTCACTATATCCTCTGTTCATGGGAACTGCCAGGCGAGCATTCTGGAGGAGGCTGCCATTCCCTTCTGCAGGGGGTCTTCCCGACCCAGGGACTGAAGCCAGGTATCCTGCATGGCAGGTGGATTCTTTGCTGTCTGAGCCACCAGGGAAGCCCACAAGTTCTGGAATGAACGGCAAAAGCGTGTTTCAACAATGGCTGATATCTGATGGTTGTGTGACACTATTATTTTCTGCACCAGTGGGGACAGCACTTCCAACTGAACGATGAACACGTCGAGATGCTCACAGACTTCAAGGTGCTCAGACGGAGGGAACGAATCCTGGAACGAATACTGGAACGAAAGACACTCGATGGGCGGCATCCTGCACACCGTGGAAGATGCAAGGTGGTTTCAAAGGCTGCGTGGGGGAAGAGGCGCCGTGGCTGCAGGCCAGTCCAGGATGGGCCAGAGGTGCTGCAGAGGGGCTCCCCAGAGGCTGGGGTGGAGAAGGGGTCTCCTCCCCCCCGAGGGGTCCCCCTCCAGGGGACACCCACTGACGGGGCAGGGAGCCGTGACGTGTAATCGGCTAATGTCTGGGGGACACTTTGAAGATGAAAAGTGCCAGGTGGGTATCATCACATCCGCTTCTTAAGATGGTATGCGGAATAATAACACAGCTCTCCCCCACCGGGCCTTTCATCCGTGGATTTCAAAGCACTTAGCGAGCCTTAATTAAGTCTCCCAGCACCTCTAAGAAGTAGGCACTAATAGCCTCTTGCCTGAGATGGAGACGCAGAGGAGAGGAAGTGACCTGTCCAGGCCCTCAGAGGCAGAGACAGCCGTTCTGAAGGCATCTGGGTGACAGGCAAGCACGTGCTCAGAGTGTCTTCTGCACTGGGCCCCCTGCTGAGCTCTGGGGCACCCCCACTAGAGCTGGGCCATCCACTACTACATTTTCAGGAGTTTTGCAAATTCATTGTGAAACAAAACCGCTATTTAAGTTTTTTAAAGATAGAAATAAGGAGCATTCTTTTTCATTTTTTTGTAAGTACAGTTGATTCCCCGTGTTGTGTTAGTTTGAGATGCAGAGCACAGGGATTCAGTTTTACATACATTTCTAGTTTCTCCCCTCTTCATGGATCACAGCCTTGTCATGGCGAAGGGGCTTGTATAACTCAGAGAAGCTATGAGCTGTGCCAGGCAGGGCCACCCAAGACCGACGGGTCATAGTGAGGAGTTCAGACAAAATGTGGTCCACTGAGAGTGGGAATGGCAGACACTCCAGTATTGTTGCTGCAAGAACCTCATGAACAGTATGAAAGGGCAAAAAGATACGGACACCAGAAGATGAGCCCCCCAGGTCAGAAGATGTCAGTATGCTACTGGGAAAGGGCAGAGAAAAGAAAGAATGAAGCAGCTGAGCCAAAGCAGAGCCGACACGGTTGCGATGTGTCTGGTGGTGAAAGTCAGGTCCGATGTTGTGAAGAACAATCTTGCATAGGAACCTGAAGTGTTACAAATGAAGGTAGGTTGGACACAGTCAAGCAGAAGATGGCAAGAGTGAACATCGACATCTTAGGAATCAGTGAACCAAAATGAATGGGAATGGGAGAATTTAACTCAGATGACCATTATATTTACTGCTGTGGGCAAGAATCCCTTAGAAGAAATGGAGTAGCCCTCATAGTCAACACAAGAGGCTGAAATGCAGTACTCGGGTGCAATCTCAAAAACGACAGAATGATCTTGGTTAAGCTATATCTAGTGTCTATATTGATTTGTACATATCTAGTTTTGTTCAGATTCTTTTCTCTTATAGGTTATTACAAAATATTGAGTATAGTTCCCTGTGCTGTACAGTAGGTCCTGTTGGTTATTTTATAGTGTGTATATGTTAATCCCAAACTTCTAATTCATCTCTCTTCTCTCTAACTTAAGTTAAAAATATTTTTAAATTAGGCAGTTAAAAAAAGTATTTATTTTGTGAATTTTCTGTACATCTAAATATCAATATAAATTATTATTGGGCTTCCCAGCTGGTGCAGTGGTAAAGAATCCAGCTGCAAATCCAAAAGACCTGGGTTTGATCCCTGGGTTAGAAAGATTCCAGTATTCTAGCCTGGAGAATCCCATGGACAGAGGAGCCTGGCAGGCTACAGCGCCTGGGGTCGCAGAGCCGGACACGACTGAGCGACTGAGCACTCAGGCATAAATTATTATTATTTAGGCTTTTTCCCCACAGAGTCTGCTGTAAAGCATTCACCAGCACCTGCTTGGGGCACCTTTGGATGGAAAAGACAGGCTCAGGCCCTGTCCTGAGCGATGCCCCTGGCAAACTGGTTCGTTCAGCGGGAAGGACTGTGATGAAGTCGGAGCCATCTTTAGTGTGAACTTAAGCTTCTGGCCCATCACTTACATGAGAGGGACCTTAAAACTGGGTCCAAACATTTTGTAACACTTTCAGAGCACATTGCATATTGGTTGGTTGGTTTGGTTGGTTTTTGGCCATGACACACGGCTTGGGGGACCTTAGTTCCCCGACCAGGGATTGATCTTGCACTCTTGGCGGTGAGCACAACCACCCAATCTAACCCTGGACTACCAGGGAGTCCTCCCAGAGGACCTTTTTAAGTGGCTGCTGTAAGACCGCTACCTCTTTCCACTCTGCCCTCCATTCCACTCCCCGTCACATCCTCAGGTGCTGGGGTGACCTTGGTGTCATGAACAGGCCAACGTGAGACGAACCGGGGAAGAGACATGAGTACGTGCACCGTTCCCCGGCCGGCCCGTGAGCCTCTGACTGCCTCCTGCCTGTCCTCCAGGCTCTGCAGGCTTCTCTAGGGAATTCGGGCTGTAGATCGGCTGTCATTTCCCACCTCCTCCGCTTTGCTTCAGCCTGTCCCACACGGAGCTGTTCCCTCTCACACGGATGGGGTCTGAAGGGTGAGTTTGACCCAATGGCCCGCAGCCAGACTCCGGGCTCGGGTGCTGGCGCTCCATCCCTGAGCTCACCCCCAGTTTGGGGTCCACTCAGCAGCGGGCTCTGTCTTCTGGGGAACAGACCTGTGGGCACAGCGGGGAAGGAGAGGGTGGGGCCCGTGGAGAGAGAAGCGCTGAACGTATACATTTCCGCACGTAAAATTAGGCAGCCGCGGGAATTTGCTCTATGACCCAGGGAGCTCGAATCCGGTGCTCTGACAGCCCGGGGGTGGGATGGGGAGGGGACACGTGTGTGCCCACGGCTGAGTCACGCTGATGCGTGGCAGAAACCAACAGAGCAACTGTCCTCCAATTAAAAATAGATACGTTTAAATTAAAAAAAAAAACAAACAAACAAAAACACGCCCTGTCTTGTACAGCTTTGCGAGGATGCCAGGTCTCCGACGTGTGGGGCTGCCCAGGTCCCCACCGCTCACCCCATGGGGCTGGCAGAGCCGACCTTCGCGGTGCTCCTGACGGTGTGTGCTAGGCAGGAAGAAGCGCGGCTTTGTGCTGTTCATCCCCAGCCTCAGCCGCCACCGGGGACCCAGGACGGTTCACACCACCGTCCTGCCTGATGGAAAGAGGTACTGAGTTCTGGCAGAAGCAGCTGAGACTCGAGCCGGGGTGGTAGGGTGAGGGGAGGCCCGAGCCGCCCTGAGCCCCAACCCCGCACCCCCACCATCTGCTCCTCTGCCTGTTTATTGTTGTCTGGTTTTTAAAAATAAGTTCAAGAGGGAAAACAAAGCCAACTGGTGAAAAACAATGTGAAGGATTGAAACAATTTATATTTAGAGTCTTAAAAAAAAAGTATATTTCACCATCTTTGGTTCTATAGTCCTATGTTTTTCATTAAAGCTTGAAACAGAAAATTCTACCCCTCAAATCGTGCCCTGAGTACTTGGGGAGGCTCCAGGGGTCTCCGTTCAGCTGTTCCTAACAACACGCAGAGTCCCACCCAGGCTCCTAACAGACCTGCAGCTTCCTGCGTGGACAGGAGCCCTTTTTTTTTTAAGCAACCCCCCGCCTTTGGGGCTTCCCGGGCTGTTCAGATCGTAAAGAATCTGCCTGCAATGCAGGAGACGCGGGTGCGATCCCTGGGGCAGAAAGATCCCCGGAGAAGGAAACGCCCCCACTGCAGTATTCTTGCCTGGAGAACCCCATGGACAGAAGAGCCTGGCGGGCTAAGGTCCACAGGGTGGCAAAGAGTCAGACATAACAGAGTGACTCACGCTTTCCCACTTGCTCCACCCTCGCACCTACTCCCGGGTTTGGGTTGCTTTCCCCTTGATGGTACAGGTACCCAGCTCCCCGCCTTCTTGGTAGCCAGGCCTGATCATGTGACCTAGGCTCAGCCAATCAGAAACTCCTAACTGAGACTCAGGTTGAGGAGTGACGCCGAGAGTTAGGCAGCACCCAGGTGGTCAGGACGGCCGCGCAGGTGTCTGGTTTCCAGTGTGGACAGCTGGACACTGAGCTGCTGGAGGCAGAGGCCGCGTCTGCAGTGGAGGCCCGGGCTCCACCGCATATCGTCCAGGGCGGGGCCAGGGGTCGATGTGGGCGTGGCATCGGTGCACAGGCCCCAGCCCAGGTCTCTGGACCACCCCGGTTTTCATGAATATCTTTTGTGAGTGAGTTGCTCAGTCATGTCTGATTCTTTGTGACCCCATGGACTGTAGCTCAACAGGCTCCTCTCTCCATGGGATTTCCCAGGCAGGAATTCTGGAGTGGGTTGCCATTTCCTCCTCCAGGGGATCTTCCCAACCCAGGGATCAAACCCAGGTCTCCTGCATCGCAGGCAGATTCTTTACTGTCTGAGCTACCAGGGAAGCCGGAGTGTCCTTTCAGTTCAGTTCAGTTCAGTTCAGCCGCTCAGTTGTGTCCGACTCTCTGCGACCCCAGGAATTGCAGCACGCCAGGCCTCCCTGTCCATCACCAACTCTCGGAGTTCACTCAGACTCACATCCATCGAGTCAGTGATGCCATCCAGCCATCTCATCCTTGGTCGGCCCCTTCTCATCCTGCCCCCAATCCCTCCCAGCATCAGGGTCTTTTCCAATGAGTCAACTCTTTGCATGAGGTGGCCAAAGTACTGGAGCTTCAGCTTTAGCATCATTCCTTCCAAAGAAATCCCAGGGCTGATCTCCTTTAGAATGGACTGGTTGGATCTCCTTGTAGTCCAAGGGACTCTCAAGAGTCTTCTCCAACACCACAGTTCAAAAGCATCAATTCTGCGGCGCTCAGCCTTCTCCACAGTCCAACTCTCACATCCATACATGACCACAGGAAAAACCATAGCCTTGACTAGACGGACCTTAGTCGGCAAAGTAATGTCTCTGCTTTTGAATATGTTATCTAGGTTGGTCATAACTTTTCTTCGAAGGAGTAAGCGTGTTTTAATTTCATGGCTGCAGTCACCATCTGCAGTGATTTTGGAGCCCCCCAAAATAAAGTCTGACACTGTTTCCACTGTTTCCTCACCTATTTCCCATGAAGTGATGGGACCGGATGCCATAATCTTCGTTTTCTGAGTGTCCTTTAGTGAATACCTTCTCTGTTTAAATTCTCTGGGGTGAATTTTGCTGGTTGCAGTTATGAGCATTGATTCATACAGTAGTCAATACATAATACCATCCATCACCGCCTGAAATGCATATTTCCCCTTATACTGCCTGGATTTCTTGTCTGGCCACTTATCAATTTCTATTGATTGATTAAGGAGGCCAAGACCCTTGGCTGGCATCGGTTAGGCTGTATGAGCCATGTAGGGACTAAGGGAAGGGTTAGGGCCTTAAGATTCCTGCTCCCACGTTCCCACTGCCTGGAGACTCAGACCGGGGTCCCGTCTGTTTGTTTTCAAGCCAGAGACCCTGGCGTTCCTCCCTCTGAGCTGCCCTCACTCCCGGATGTGGAAGGCTTTGAGAAGAAACTGTACTTTTCCGTCCGACAGTAAGCTGCCCACATCAAAGCCCAAGAAGGCACAGGCATGTGGGGAGTCATGGGTCAGATATTTAATTATTCTAATCTAGAAGTCTCTTCTCCCTGCACTGCCAAGAACAGAAAGTTCCTTTTTTGAAAAGTAGGCTTGTTCCTTGGAAGGATTGAGTGTCTCCTGGGCCTACGAAGCTCTCAGACTCACCTCCAGAGCTTCAGAAGACCCAGACACGTTCTGTCCACACGATCGTGGACGAAGCAGGAGCTGCCAGCCTTTGCAGGAGAGGGTGGGCAGGGTGGGCTTAGGTGTGTGCCTTCTTATTTATTTTTAAGAAAAGCCTGCTTTCAAATGGGGAGATTAGAATGGACTTGTATTTCTAAACAACCGTGTCCTCTGATATCATCAGATAAAGAAATGACTCTTAAATGTTGCCTCATCTACAAAGCTTAGGACCTCTTTCTCCCTTTTGCTTTTTCTTTCTCTCTCTTTTTAATCTTTGAGAAAGATAATGAAAGAGGAAGCTTGAAACCCCATTTCTATTGATGTTCCAGCACACAACTGCAGGATTTAAGAACCAGCAGAGATCAAAGAGAACGAGTCCCATTTCGATAGCATTACAGCGTTGCGGGCAGAGGGTGTGGAGCTCATTTAGGAGCTCAGAGGCAAGGAGTTGTTCACACACCTTCATTTGAGCCAAAGACAGAAGGAAAAGTGCCTGAGGTTCCAAGGGATTCTTCAGGAGTGTGGTTAATAAGGTCACAGCAGCTGCACGCACACTTAGCTGATGCATTTGCCTTGGGAAAACCCACAAGACTCCCATGTCAGCATCACCCGGAGGAGAAACAAGCAGTGGTGACTCCATCCTAGTTTCAAATTTAACTGAGCGAGAGGTGTTCAGTTGGCTCTTCTTTTTTTTTTTAAAGAGAGAAGTCATTTTCTTTTTTTTTAAATTGATTGATCTCACTTATTTTCAGTCTCGCTGGTCTTTGCTGCTGCTTGGGCTCTCTCCAGCTGAGATGCGCAGGGGCCGCTCTCCATCACGGTTCCCGTTGTGGTGGCTCCTCCTGCTGCTGAGCTCAGGCACTAGGCCCACAGGCTTCAGTTCTTGCCTGTGGGCCCAGTAGTCGTGGCGTCCAGGTTCAGCTGCTCCAAGGCAGGGGGAATCTTCCCAGACCAGGATGGAACCCGTGTCCCCGGCATGGGCAGGCAGATGCGTATCCACTGTACTTCTGGGGAAATCCTCCATCTGTTCTTAGTGGGGTCTAGGATGAGAGCCTGGGTGAAACAGAGCTGGGAATAGAGTGGCAGGTGAGGGACGAAAAACTTGTCCTGTCGGCCTCGACTGGGTTGCTTACTGTCTTCCTCTGAGATGGACATCCCATCCGCCTCCCACCTGGTGGTCCTGCCTCCAGCCACGCTTCCCATTAAGACGAGCTCCGACCCCAGGCCTTCCTCCTCCGGCCCTGGTCTCTACGAGGCACCACCACTCTGCACCTGCCCAGAGGCTTGAGCGCCATCGCTGTCTCAGCCTCCAGTCCTCCCCACGTGGACTCCATCACCGCAGCCCACGGACTCCAGCGCCATTCTCTCCCAGACGCACCCCCCCCCTCAGCCCCCAAGCCCGCATTCGGACCTTCTAATAACAGACTAGAGGCACGTGAAGAGAATCAGCCAACGAGAGCCTGAGAGATGTTGAAACAGCATTTATAAACCAAAACCCCTTGAAGCAAAGCCAGAGGACGGCCGTGGGTTAAAAACCCCCCATTATGCGCAGGACGGAGAAAAACTAAACTAATAAACTTCGTTTTGAAAATGTGAAGTCTCGCCCCCACCCTCACTGAAACATACTTACGCATCTCTCAGGCCTATGGAAGCGGATACAGGCATTTTGGAAAATAATTCGGCCATATATATCAGAAGCCATAAAAATGTTCATCTCCTTTGACCCAGTAATCCCGCTCTTGGGAATTACTGGAGGGAAATAATTCAAAACAAGAACAAAAGGGGAGGGGGCTATTTCTACACAGATGTTTATTACCTCCTTGTATAAGCAAGAATCTAATAGCAAAAGAAATGTCCAGTTGTAGTGGAACATGGAGTACATTTCAGGGTAATTAATGTAGTGGTATATTAGGCTGCTGCAAAAGTAATCAATATGGGCTATAGGTAGAAGCCAGGGAAAACCTACAGGAATTAATGTTGAATGAAATATATACACTCCACAATTACAACTGCAGAAGAGACACACACTTCTACAGACGAAAAATGGAAGGGGCATTGGATTCAGGTGAATAATGTACGTGATTGATTAGTGCGATTATGGACATGGCTTTTTTGATGCTTTCGAGTTAAATGGAAATGTTTTCAAGCCCCTTTGAAGCACCCTAATCATGGGAGTGGCTTGGCTGGGAGAGGGGACTCTGGCCCAGCCCTGTGGAGGGAGGGGGCTCCCTGTGGCCTGCCGCACCCGCCTCGGGGACCCCCTCATCCTGAAGGGAGATCTAACCCCGTGTCCCCTTGGGCGAGCAGCCCAGGTTTGGCATCAGAGGCTGAGAGCAATCAGAGTCCAGGTTTGGGTACTGACCCTGCCCTAAGGACAGAGCTTGTCCAAGGTCCAGACAGCAAAGTTGAGGCTCCCAGCCAAGGTGAGGAGCTTGGGTCCAAATTCTGGAGGGACAGGAGGAGAGTTAGAGAGGCTGATGGATGCTCACGGTGATGGTGAGACAGCCGAAAAGTGGAAAAACCAAACCCAAACCCAACACAGCGAAGCTCCGCCCATGCCCGCACAGACGGCTGCTCTCGTGCGAAGAGAGGGTCTTCATGAATAAGGTTTTGCTGTTCTCGGTGCTGGAACCTGGGTAGAAGAATGACGTTTCTAGTGTTTCATTATTTCTAGATAATGAATATCTAGAAAGGAGAATGTTCTAGAAAGGGCTCCCTGTTGCTCACGTGGCACGTTTGAAACGTCCCTGCTTCTACAATGGCCCTTGCGTGGGCAGAGGGGCTTACAAACTTACCCAACAAAGTGAGGCACATCTTTCTTTTAAGAAAAAACAATTCATCTCCTGATTCCTTGAAATGAACCCCCTCAGAACATTTCCAGTTGTGTTTGGTGTTTTATTAACTTGAAAGACTGTCCCGGTTGCAGAGAAGCGTAGAAGATTAATCAGAAATGAAGAAAGCATTTCTGAATTTCCTCCGTACATCAATTTTGTGTAAAGTGATATCTACCCCAGTGGCCCTCCCAGGCGCTGCAGCAATAAAGACTCCCCTGCCAACACGGGAGACAAAGTTTCCCTCCTTGAGTCCGGATGACCCCCTGGAGAAGGACCACTCCAGTGTCCTTGCTTAAGGAAATCCCATGAACAGAGGAGCCTGGCTGGCGACAGCCCATGGGTTTGCAAAGAGTCAGACACAACTGAACACGCACCCTAATTGTTACATTTGTGACTTTCTAAAAATGAAAATGAGGTTCATAAAACGTGATGATGAACAATCCGAATTCTTCCCCAGGAATTTGCAATAAGGACTTATATTTACCACGACCACAAGCCCTATTAACACAAATGTATAATGCTTTCTATGTACCAGGTGCAATCCCAGTGTTCATAAATATTGATTCATTTAATAGTCAAAGCAGTTCTGTGAAGTGAATCGTTATCACTGTTCCCACTTTACAGATGGGAACAGAGAGGCACAGAGACATTAAGCAGCTTGTCCAAGGACACACAGCTGGGAGGGGCAGAGCCACTGAACCACCCGGGTTAAGGTGGGTGGGATGGGGGTGACACCATCCCCATGCCCAGGGGACTCATGCCGCAGCTGGACCCTCTGCTCCTCCTGGAGACGGCACGTGATTGAGGAGGACCGGTAGGCCTCCTGGGCTTTGTCGGGCAAGATGGGGATGCCCAGCCCTTCCAGGAACATCTTGCCACCACAGAGAGGACGCAGCCAAGACAGAGATGGAGAGAGAAGGCGTCAAGGCACCTCCGAGCCCAGAGCTGCTGCCAGACCCAAGGCGCATGTCTGTCTTCCATTTTTAATTTGGCCCCCATTCCTTTTGGACGTTGTTGTCACAGATGTGAAATGGGATCTTGGGGCTGAGTGGACAGCTGCTGTTTCAGCATCAGGTGCTGACAGAGTCGCTGAAAAGGCCGCAGCCTCTTGGGTGTGGAGACAGGAGAGAAGCGGCCTCACATCCACTCTTCCGTCGGACGTGCGTCCATCTCTGCCATGGGTCGGGCAGAGGAGAGCGGCGCCCTTTGGTGTGGACCCCCTGGAGCCCTGGTTTTCTCATCTGTCACATGGGAGTCATAATACTCCTGAGAGGAGTGTCCTGGGGCTAAAAGACATGGTACCAAGAACCGACCTAATGAATGGTTCTGACGCCAAACACGATAGCAATCACTACACGGTGCCCGTGTTTTCTGTGAATTACTGTATTGAACTTGATCCTTACAACGATCCGATGCTTTGAAACCGTCATCCCTCTTTTGTTCTGGTGAAACTGACACTCATAGAGGCTGGACCGTAAAGAAGGCTGAGCACCTGAGAACTTGCACCTTTGAATTCTGGGGCTGGAGAAGACTCTTCAGAGTCCCTTGGATTGCCAAGGAGATCCAACCTGTCTATCCTAAAGGAAATCAGTCCTGAACATTCATTGGAAGGCCTGATGTTGAAGCTGAAACTCCAGTACTTTGGCCACCTGATGCAAAGAGCTGACTCATTTGAAAAGACCGTGATGCTGGGAAAGATTGAGGGCGGGAGGAGAGGGGATGACAGAGGATGAGATGGTTGGATGGCACTACTGAGTCAGTGGACATGAATCTGAGCAAACTTCGGGAGACAGGGAAGGAGTTTACTGAGAAGGAGCTTGGCAGGCTGCAGTCCATGGGGTCGCAAAGAGTTGGACACACCTGAGCTACTTAACGACAGCAACGAGGCTACTTGATGACTAAATGACGAGTTAGTTAGTTAGTTAAGTCGCTCAGTTGTGTCCGACTCTTTGCGACCCCATGGACTGTAGCCCACCAGGCTCCTCCGTCCATGGGATTCTCCTGGCAAGAATACTGGAGTGGGTTGCCAATGACGAGTACGCAACAGAATTCAAGAACTTCAAGCCAGATCTGACACAGATCTTCCAAGGCCAAGGTGGCTTGAGGGGACGTTCCAAGATCTGGAAACATGAGCCCAAGGGGCCGGTCATCAGACCCAGAAGGGTGTGAGGACCACCGGTGGTGGAACGAGGGAGAGAAGAGAGAGACGCGAACACCTTGAGAGCTTGTCTCACGTCCTGCCCATCTTGGAAAGCTCCCTGGAAAATCCTGGGGCTAAGGCTCGGAGGAAAACCGGCTTCAAGGAACGAAGGTGTGGAGCAATCCCGCAAGCACCCAGTCCCCACACCGGGGGAATGGCAGCCATGCACGAGCAGGGATCCCAGGTGCTGTCCTGGTTGGATTACACAGCCTTGGAAAGTTCAGGCATGAAATGCTTCAATGATAACAATAGAAAACAGATCAAAAGCCCAGAGAAAGAAATCAGGAGAAATGGAAAACAGACGGACTGGCAGCGGAAGATGAAAGGGGCGAGTTTACAATCTGACACCAGAGCAGAGCCAGCGTTTAAGCTTTTGCTGGCGGTTGACCCGTATCCAGATGAGAGTTTTGCAGCATTAATTGGAGGGATGAAATTACCATCTTTGTGCAGCGTTTCAGACTTCTGGGACCTCAGGGTCAGGAGAGCTCCCTGACAGCCTCCCAGGCTCACCCTGCCTTTTAAATAATCTAGGAGGTCATCGGTGCCTGAACCTGCGCAGACTCTGCCATGGTCAGCCACTCCGTAAAGACCAGGAAGGCCCACTGGGTCTAGAAGGGCTGGAAAACACAATCTCCCTAAAAATAAGCATTAAAAAGGAAGAAGGGAAAATCCAGTCTCTCTGGCTGCAGTCTCACTGCATCATGGACCAGATCACTCTGAGTCGCAGTTCAGATCAGAGAGAATCCAGTTTATACTGACTTCAGCAAAAGCGGGAAGGCGTTGGCTCAGAGAGCGAAACAGTGAAAGGGTCCTCTAGCTTCAGGTGTCAGTGGGAACGCACGTTCTGGGAAAGTGGAAGAGAGGAGTCACCAGTGGCAAAGCCCTGGGATGAATGCGGTGGTTAAGACACGCCCGGCCGGCACCGGGGCCCTGGAGGAGGCCCGGGAAGGCTTCTGGGAGGAGGGGGCTGAGGAGAGAGTGGAGATAAGAAAGGATGTTCATGAGGACTGGAGGCAGAGAGAAGGAGGGAGACGGGACCCTGGAGACCGTGGGACGACAGCGAACGCTGAGAAATCAGGCCCCCAGACTCTGCTGGCCACCGGGGCTCTGAGGTGGACAGACTCGAGTTCTCCACCGTGCAGGATGGGGGCTGGCTGTGGGCAGGTCTGCCAGCAGAGAGCAAGGCGGGGAAGTTGTCGGGGTCACCCCGTGGGGAAGGGGCCGCCGGGTGACGGCCTTGGCTGCAGGGGAGGGGCCACGAGTGGAGAGCGGCTGGGGGCCTGTGCTGGTGATGCTGGTCCATGAGGGCTGCGGGCGCGTGGAGGAGGGTGCTGAGCTATGTGAGAAGCCGTGTTTCAAGCAGGACACGGGAAACGTCTGCTGGGCTGCAGGCTGCGCAAAGGTAGGACTTGGGGACCACTCTGAATCCCCCGGTGACTCAGAGGGTAAAGCGTCTGCCCACAACACGGGAGACCTGGGTTCCATCCCTGGGTTGGGAAGATCTCCTGGAGAAGGAAATGGCAACCCACTCCAGTATTCTTGCCTGGAAAATCCCATCGACGGAGGAGCCTGGTAGGCTGCAGTCCATGGGGTTGTGAAGAGTCGGACACGACTGAGCGACATTTACTCTACTTTACTGAGCCAGGAGGACAGACAGGGATCACCAGGAGCGGGGTGCACGCGTGCAGTCGCGAGAGCTCTGGAGTCAGATGCATGGCCTGGGAGGAAGCAATCCAACAAAAGATAGAGCAAGTATGAAGTCCCTTGAGGGACACGAAGACGACCAGGAGAGCCAGGGGTCCTGGGAGGCAAGGTGGGAGGGAGACTGGAAGGGAAGGGAAAGCTTTCTAGGGAGAGGTGAACACTCAAGACGGCAGGAGAAATTGTCCTCTAGTAATTGTATTTTGTTCTATACTTCTCAATATTGTACAATAATAATCTTTGATAATTAAAAAAGAAAGAAAAAAAGAAAGCAAAGACAGCAGATCTGGAGGGATCAGCATAAAACAGCACCTATGGGATTTTGCAACAGAAAATTCCCTGGCCCCTTTGGCGGGCGTGTCAGTGAGGAGGTGGGGCCGGCGGCCAGGGTGCGGTCCTTGCCGAGGAGACGGGAAGGTGATTCAGAGCAGCGGCGTGGGGACAGTTTTCAAGAAGTCCGGCGGGGAGGATGGAGAGAGCCGGAGCCATGGACGGAGAGGTGGACTGGAGCCTGGGGGGTTCGGCTGCTGCTGTTTTAGGACGATAAGGCTTGGGTGTGTTTACAAGAGACCTTCAGGACCCTCAGCGGGTGGTGGGGACGGGCTCAGGCTGCAGAGGGCAGCATGAGCATCTTCCTTCTGAAGCCGCAGAAGCAAGAGGGGGCGACTCGAGGCCGAACTGCGTGCATGGGCCAAAGGCAAGCCTTTGAGAGACCTCAGCTGGTAACCTGGATCTTCTCAAAGAAGTCGGAGGGAAGCGTGTCTGCTGACAGTGAGTGACCAGGGCTGGGTGGTGGACGACACGAAGACTCTGGGCCGCTGTGCAGGAGGACGAGGGAGGCGGCCTCTTGGGGCAGGGACCACTGGACCTAGACGCTCCGAGGCCCTAGCGGTCCAGACAGCCCAACTGTATCAGACCACAGCAGATCAGATCTTCTCATCTGGAGTTCACGGCGAGGTCAAGCGGGCTGGCCTGAAACGTTTTACTGATGTAGAAAGAACTAGCTGGGACTCCCCTGGTGGCCCAGTGGCTAAGACTGTGCTCCCAGCACAGGAGGCCCAGGTTCGACCCTGGGTCAGGAGACGAGATCCACGTGCCGCAAGTAAGAGCTGCAGCAGACAGACAAAGAAGCGAACGCACCTGAGAGAGTGAGGGGACTAAGGAGCTTCCCCGGCGGCCTGGCAGTAATAGTCCAGCTGCCAACACAGGGGACCTGAGGCCCGGCTCAGTCCCGGGGCAGGAAGGTGCCCTGGAGAGGGCGACGGCAGCCCGCCCCCGGGTCCCTGCCTGGAGAGCCCCCGGGACAGACGGCCTGGCGGGCTACGTACGGTCCATGGGTTTGCAAAGAGTCAGACACGACTGAAGAGATTCAGCACGCACGCGGGGGTGCGGGGGCAGCCATGGTCCTTCTGCCCAGCTTTCAGGAGCCATGTGTCCCGTAAGGCGGCGTGTCCTGGGGGCAAAGAGTGGAGGGGCTGCAGGGCGGTGGCAGCCACCCGGGGTGGTGACGACGAGAGCTGACGCTCGGTGGAGGTCCACCTGGTCTGACTGCCCCAAAGGCTTTACAAGGGCTGTCTCAGGCCATCCAAACACCACCTTATGACATGGTTGCCACTATTTTTTTAAAAAAACCTTTAGTTGGAGGCTAACTGCTTTACAATACTGTGCCGGTTTCTGCCATACATTACGAGTCAGCCATAAGCATACACACGTCCCCTCCCTCCTGAACCTCCCACCCCATCCCACCCTCTCGGTGCTCACAGAACAGTGGGTTTGAGCTCCCTGAGTCATAGAGCCTATTATACGGAGAGAAGTTAAGTCAGAAAGAGAAATACAAATATCGCAAATTAATGCCTATGTACAGAGTCTAGAAAGATGGTGTTGCTGAGCCTATTCGCAGGGCAGCGGTGGACAGGCAGACACAGAGAACAGCATTTCAGGTTTTCTTAAGAAGAAAAGACCCAAACCCATTGAATGTTCACACTCATTCTCCAAAGTGCCTTAGATCCTAAAACTCAAAAGCAGCTTCTGCTCCCAATGAAGAAATTACCTGGTCCTGATCCCAGCTGGTCTTTCTTGCTCTCCTGGGGTTGAAAAGTGGCTTTTGTGGGAGAGTGTGAGGACAACCCCCACCGAATACTCTGAGAGGAATTCAGATCGAAGCCCTCTGCACACTCCCCACTGTCGTGCGAGTCTCATTCAGCAATGACTCTGCTGTGAAAGCTCTGTCTTCAGTCGTGCCTTCGGAACTTGATTTTTGTCTCCGAAAGGCAAGGGTGGAGGTGGGGGCTGCCCCGACTCCCCGGGAAGCCTGTGGGCTCCCAGTGGGGGTGAGGTGCTGGCTTGGCGCCCAGGCCCTGACGCTTTTCCCATCAGCCCATTTCATTCCACTAAAGACAACCCCCCGGGGATTTCAGCACACTTTCTCCGCTCTTCCCTGGAAGCGGAGAGTCTCCTCTGACCTCGGGCACCAACTGCAACTAGTCAGATTTCTCACCTCGGCCAGGGGACAGCCCCTGTGAGTCCCCTGCCCTGACGGGAGGCCGCCTCTGGGCCCTAGCAGCCGTCCAGGGTTGTTTTCCCAGGTGTGGAGGAGCGCTTCTGCAGAGCCGCTGCGGGCACTCTTCTCTGTTCATACCACGGATTTTCACGAACTCCTGTTAAAGAAGCAAGTATCCCAGCGAATTCCCTAGCCGTCCAATGGTTAAGGCTCCAGTGGTCAAGAGTCTGCCTGACAATGCGGAAGATCTGGGTTCAGTCCCTGGGTGGGGAAGATCCCCTGGAGAAGGAAATGACAGCCCACTTCAGTACTCCTGCCTGGAGAATCCCACGCACGGAGGAACCTGGTGGGCCACAGTCCATGGGGTCACAAAGAGTCGGATCCAGCTGAGCACACAGCTCTTTTTCCAATGTGGTAAAACACATAACGTAAAATGGACCATTTTAGCCTTTTTTTTTTTCTTTTACTGGTTTTTAAATTGGAGGTTAATTGCTTTACGACGTTGTGACGTTCATTTTGACCATTTAAAAGTATACGGTTCTGTGGCATAAAGTACAGCCACAAGCTGTACAGTCGTCACGACCATCCGTTTCCAGGATGGAAACTTTCTCATCTTCCTTGACTGAAGCTCCGTGCCCACTGCTCTGCTTTCTGCCCGCTGTGAACTGGCCTTCTACTCAGGGAAGTGGAATCCTACAATACTTGGCCTCATGTTGCTTTGCAGAATGTCTTCAAGGCTGATCCGTGTTGGCGCCTAGGTCAGGGTGTCACTCCTCCCGAGACTTCCCATCGTGTGTACGGATCGCGTTTTGTTCACTCATCTGTCGAAGGGCACTCGAGTTGTTTCCGCTATTGCGACGTACGCTGCCATGAACGTGGGCACACGGATTCTATGCTGCTGCTAAGTCACTTCAGTCGTGTCCGACTCTGTGCGACCTCATAGACGGCAGCCCACCAGGCTCGCCTGTCCCTGGGATTCTCCAGGCAACAACACTGGAGTGCGCTGCCGTTGCCCTCTCCGGGCACACGAATGCCTGCTTTCACGCCTGGAAGGAAAGTTATCGGATCGTTGTTGTTGGCGTTCAGTCATGTCGTTCCTCGTGACCCCACGGACTGCAGCACGCCAGGCTTCCCTGTCCTTCACCATCTCCCAGAGCTTACTCAGACTTATGTCCTTTGAGTCGGTGAGGCCATCCAACCATCTCGTCCTCTGTCGTCCCCTTCTCCTCCTGCCTGCAATCTTTCCCAGCATCGGGGTCTTTTCCAATGAGTCAGCTCTTCGCATCAGGTGGCCAAAGTACTGGAGCTTCAGCTTCAGCATCAGTCCTTCCAATGAACATTCAGGGTGGATTTCCTTTAGGATTGTCTGGTTTGATCTGCTTGCTGTTCAAAGGCCTCTCAAGAGTCTTCTCCAACACGGCAGATCAAAAGCACCAATGTTTTGGCACTCAGCCTTCTTTACGGTCCAGCTCTCCCATCCATATGTGACTGCTAGAAACCCATGGCCTTGACTATGCCGCCCTTTGTCAGCAAACTGTGGTCTCTGCTGTTTAATATGCTTTCTGGGCATCCGGTCATCCTTTGTTTAATTTTGGAGGTGCCACCATACTGCTTTTCCATAGAGAGTACCATCTGACATTCCCACAAGCAACGCGAAAGACTCCAATCTGTCTCCACCCTCAGCAGCATCAGTCTTTTTCTGGGTTGTGGCTTTTGCTTTTACTGTAACAGTGTTCGAATGGGCACGAAGTAGTGTTTCATTGTGATTTTGACGGCATTTTCCTGACGATTAGCGACGCTGAGCATCTTTTCATATGCTTACTGGCTCTTTGTATGTCTCCTTTGGAGAATACCTATTTGCATCCTTTGCCCTTTTTATAATTTGATTTTTAGTTTATCCTGGGGTCCAGTTGATTTACAATGTTGTGTTGGTTTCAGGTGTCCAGTAAAGTGAGTCAGTTATGCACGCGTTTTTCAGCTTCTTTAGTCATTTAGGTTATTACAGAGTGTCAAGTAGAGCTCCCTGTGCAATACAGTAGGTCCTTGCTGGTTATTTATTTTATATATAATAGTGTGTGTATGTTAATCTATTTGCCCATTTTTAATATGATTGTTTGAGGCTTTTTGTTGCTGAGTTGTCAGAGGACTAGGTTTCTTAGGGAGAGAAAAGCTAATTCATGTCTTCCAAACACACACACATGCACACACGCACACACACACACACGCACACACACACTCCAGGCTGCACGACACTTGGGGTGATGGGACAGAGCTCTGAAACACAGAACAAGAACGTGCCCCAGCAGCAGTCACGCGGACTTGCCTGGAAACTAGGCACTCGGGCCAGCAGTGCCGGCCACACGCGAGGGCAGACGCGCCAGCCAGGCCTGGAGCACGTGGGGCCCTCTGCTCTGCCGGGCAGCTGCTCCAACTCAGAGATAAGTGACCTCGGGTGAAGCAACTCGAATACCCAGACGACTTGGCTCACTCTTCAGGAGAGGACTTGGTCTTGGCCCTCCCGCCTGTGTGCTGGGCCCCCGGCTCTCATTGGGCAGAGAAGCCGAGCAGACTGGGGCTCCTCTACTCACGCTGCCCAGTGCCAGCGCTGTGAGGGCGCCGGGCGCCAGGGGTGGCCGCACTTAAGATAGAGGCGGCTGGTGCCAAGGGTGAGGCTTCTCTTTGTGTTGAGGATGGCATCCTGACTTCTTCAAGTCTAATCTGGCTTCTTTGGGTGGTGTATCCAGCTCATTAGAACGTTAGAAGAGATTCAATAATAGTTGTGTTGGGGATTCCGTGCGTAAGACGCCACCCTCCCAGTGCGGGGGCCCAAGTTCAACCCCTGGTAGGGGAGTTAGATCCCACATGCCGCAACTAAGACCCAGTGCAGCCAAATAAATAGGTTTAAAAGTATATATATGTATATAAGATTTCCCATGAGGACTAAATTGTAACCAACATGGTAGCTTATGTGGAGTGTCTGGAAAAAGATGAAACTCCATGCACATAAATAGGAACTGTCTCGCTTTAGTTTTATCTAGACATTCTGCCTCGTAAGCAATGTGGAGAGAGAAACCGGGCAAATCCAGAGCTTCCCTCTGAGTCGTCCCCAAGCCCTTCCTGCGTCTCACCTGGCAGCCTGCTGACACACACACGGAGATGGGCCAGAAGGACCAGCCAGTCCTTTCTCGGCCACCTGCTCGCTGGGTGACCTTGGGCAACAAACATTACCACTCTGAAGACCTAAGGAGACTGCACCCATGCAAGAATGTGATCAATTATAGTAGCGATGAACAGGACTACTCTCTGCGACCCCATGGGCTGCAGCCCGCCAGGCTCCTCTGTCCATGGGATTCTCCAGGCAAGAACACTGGAGTGGGTTGCCATGCCCTTCTGCAGGGGATCTCCCCGACCCAGGGATCGCACCCACGTCTCTCCCGTCTCCTGCACGGCAGGCGGGCTCTTCACCACCAGCGCCCCCGGGGAAACCCTGATAAACGACAAAGGGCCGGCAAACCAAGATGGCGCCCCGAGCCGGACGCAGACCGGAGCCGTCTCCTCGGGTTTTCTTCCCCGAGGACAGATCCGGGAAGAAATCCCAGACAAAGGACTCTCGGCTGCAAAAGACTGGAGAAGGCAGTCTGGTTAATGGTCCTTCACCCCGAGGCCAAAAGGTGAAAGGTCACAAGGAGGCCTTGTCTACCGAGGGATTCCTGCAGAAGGGCCAGGGGGGCCGGCTGCCCTCGGGAGGGAGCAGTGGGCTCTCCAACCAAAGACAGGGGTACTTTGTTCTCGGGATTCCGGGGAAGCTAAACGCGGAGGAGGAGGGTGGGGCGGGCGGAGGCCATGGAGCTCGCGCCTGCCCCCGACCATGGGAATTGGTATCTGCTGATCAAGGTGTGAAGCCCACAGCTGGGCGGGGAAAGCAAGGCTTCCCTGAATCCTCCAAGGCCCGAGGTAAGCCTGAGTTGCTTTTCCTTGTTTAACTTTGGGCAGTTATTTTTTATTTTATTATTTAAAAAAATTTGTATTTTGCAGTATATTTGATTTACAATATCTTGTTAATTTCAGTGTATAGCAAAGCGATTCAGTGATATAGACATATACATATATATACATGCATTGCTGTTGGTTTAGTTGCTAAGTCATGTCTGACTCTTTCTGACCCCATGGGCTGTAGCCCACCAGGCTCCTCTGTCCATGGGATCTTCCAGGCAAGACACTGGAGTGGGTTGCCATGCCCTCCTCCAGGGGATCTTCCCAACCCAGGGATCGAACCGTTTCTCCTGCACTGCAAGCCAATTCTTTACCATAGGTACCCACGTCTCCTGTGTTGGAAGGCGGATTCTTTACCACTGAGCCACCGGGGTAGCGTGTGTATATGCACTCATCTGTTCTTTTTCAGATTTTATTCCCATACAGGTTCGTACAGACTATAAAGTATAGTTCCCTTGCAATGCTGTTGGTCCTTGTGGATTATCTAGCTTATATATGGTGTTGTATGAATCTTAATCCCAGCGTAAGGCTGAGTTACCTTGACATCTGGTGGCCGAGACTTGAGGCATCCCCTGAGTGACGCAGCAAGCATGCCCTCCTCCTTGGGTGCCCCCTGCATTCTGCACCCACGTCCTTTATATGTACCCTGTACCACATTCTCTCTGAGTGCCCACTGTACACCAGGCTCTGCTGGGGAAGGCCGGTGGGGCAGAAAGGACCCCAGCAAGGTCCCTGGCTTGAAGCCCAGGGACCAGCAACGACTTAAGCAGGAAGAAGGCCGTACTCAGATTTGGGGGAAGGAGCCCCAGCTCCAGCTCAGCTGGGGAACCTCCATCCGCCCCCCCCCAACCCCACCCCGGATTTAAGAACATGAGGATCAGGCTCTCCCTCACTCCCACCCCTGCACCCACCCCCTGGTGCTGGCTGACCTGGACTCGAGGTCAAGCGGCCACTTCTGGCCCGGGAGTGAGGGGGGCCTTCACCCTCGGATCCCCTCCCAGAATGTCCTGTTAGCAGCACAGGCTTGGCTGATGGAAAGGGCCGCTCACTCTGAACACCACTGAGCAATGTGGGCTTCTTGGCTCGACCTGTGCTCTCATGAGCTCTTTCATCCTCTGAGCGGCCCTGGGATGCGGACCTGTCTCTGCTTCACAGAGGAGGCATCTGGGATCAAACAGAAACTTGCTGAGGGTCACACTGCACGGGACTGGGCAAGCCGGACATTCTCAGTGTGAACCGGCGCGCCACCCGGACTCACCAACGGGGAGCAGGGGCCACAGATGAGAAGGGCACTTCCAGGGCGGCTGGTGCGGGGAGGGCTGTCTTGGACTTGGTCAGCGCTGAGTGTGGACTTGGAAGCCAGCGGGCCCGGGTTCCAGTCTCATCTCCGCGCAAACTGCTGCAGGACCTCAGCTTGCCCTGGAGGTCGTAAGGGCATGACCACCGGGGTTGTTGGAACAATGTCTGCAGCATGGTCACCAAGGTGCTGCTCTGCCGTGTTGGGATGAGAATGCCCCCCTTTTACTACTGAAGGGTGATGATGAGTTTTGGGGGCTGCCCCAGTGGCTCAGCGGTAAAGGACCTCCTGTGGTGCAGGAGGCTCGGGTTCGAGCTCTGAGTCAGGCAATCACCTGGACTGATCTCCATCTCTCCAGGAAGGGCTGGGACCCACCACGGCCAAGCCCAGCGCTCCCGGCTCCCCTCTCCTGAGCCGTCCAGCACCCCAGGCTGAGTGGGGGAGCCAGAGGGTGTCCAGGACGCTGGGAACATGTCCAGAGGGTTTTGGTTTCCTCTGCAAAAAAAAAAAAAAAGACATTTATTATCAGAGACTGTTTGTTCCAGGTTTTAGTGTCCTCAAGAGATAAAGTAAATTCTCTCTGCAGTTGAAGGGGCTTCAGAATAGAAGATCGGAGGGTGGAGGGTAGGCCCCAAGCAGAAAGCACCATCCATCTCCCAAGAGGCCAGGGGGGCGCCGTGAACCCCTGCAATAGCTGGGGGTGGAGGAGCGCAGGGTAAGGGAGGATGAGAAGAGGCTCCGTTCTAGGGTGTGTCTCGCCACCCCCCCCCCGGCTTCGGGGGCCGCGGTCTGTCTGTCTAGGGTCTCCGTCCTCACTCCCCCTCTTTGTCCCCCACCCATCCCTGAAGACCTCTTAGCCTTCACTGGGGAGAGACCACAAGGTTAGGTAGCTGTCACTCTGCACACCCTGCAGCCCCAAAGGCACCCCCAGGCTGAGCGCTGGAGTCGAGCACCCCCCCACCGCCCCCGCCCGGAGGCACAGCCAGGTTCCAGCTTTGAGACCTGCTCCTTCACAAGAGTCTCACTGTCAGATGGAGGTAAACTGAGCAACTTTGGAACCAAGCAGACTTGGGTTCACGTTCCGACTCCCCCACTACGCAGGGCCCTGCAGGGCCCTCTGGGTACCCGGGGCTTCCCAGGTGGCTTGGTGGTAAAGAACCCGCCTGCCAGTGCAGGAGACTCCGGTTCAATCCCTGGGTTGGAGAGATCCCTGGGAGAAGGAAATGGCAACCCACTCCAGTATTCTTGCCTAGGAAATCCCCTGGACAGAGGAGCCTGGCGGGCTACAGTCCACGGGGTTGCAAAAGAGTCGGACACAACTTAGTGACTAAACAACTGGGTCCCCTGGGTCGGACCCCGTGTCCTCAGCCCCAGAGCTGTTGGAGGATTAAATACCCAGCGTGTGTAGGGTGAGCAGTGCCAGGCCCCACGTGGGCTAGAAGCTCAAAAGCAACGGCTGCAGTTAGGCAGGGTGAGTGTGACGCCACTGAAGCGCAGAGGGCGGGTGACCCTCGCAAGATCACACGGTACAGCAGGGGCAGAGCCCAGACCGGGCTCCAGGCCCACGTACCTGGGCGCTGGTTTCTCGACACCAGGAGACATTCCCCGACCCCGTCTGTGAACCGGGGCTCAGACCGTATCTACCTGGAGGGAGGGGGTCTGCTGGGACCAGGGAGCGGGCCGGCTCATGGACCCAGCAAGTGCCTGGTTCAGACCCAGTTCTCCCTTATGAACCGTGACCCCGCGCGAGCTCCCAGCGTCTGAGCGGCTCTGTTCTCCCACCTGTAAGCTGGGGCCATCAAGGACCTACCTCCAGGCCTGCGGAGGATTCGCGGGTTCAGAGTTGGTAAACACCCCCAGTGAGCAGAAACATTCTTCGGACCACCCCCTGCCTAGGGGTGGGGGGAGCCCATGGTACAGAGATCCAGGATCACCAAGCCCAGGGCGGGTTTCTGGGAGAAGGAAGGAGCCAACCCCACACTCTGACACCACGGAGGGCTTGGGCGGGATGAGCCAAGGGGGTGCTGGGCGCTGAGCGGAGAGTGGGCCAGGAGGCGAGGCGGCAAGCAGCCGTCCGCTGGCCAGGCGTGACTGGAGAAGGTGCTCCCGGCCACTCGGGTGGCGGGCACGCGGCCAGACTCTTGGGGAACCGGGATCTGAGCGATTCTCTAGAAGAGCGCACAGTCCCCCCGGAGCGTTAGAGACGCTGGTCCACCAGCCAACGCTCTATTTTCAGACAGCTCCCGCCCAGCACCTGCCCTGCTCTGGCCCTTTGCCGAGACTGGACTTTGTGCTCTGGTGTTTTTAAACTAGAACTGAATCAATATCTTCATGCTCCCTTCAGGAGGGGGAGACACAGAGGTCACTCCTTGGCATATCGGTAACGCGCGAGCTACGGCAGAGTGGGGCTTGCCTCTCGCTGACTGAAGGCACAGCACGGCCCTGCCGCTGTGCAGCCGGCTCTGTTGGGGGCTCGTCCCCTGCTCTGCGGTTGCAGCTCTGCGAGGAGCCTCCCTGTCAGACGGGGAAGCAGTCGGTCTCCCTCCCTTGCTGTTGTCAGGATTTCCGTGTGTTCCCAGCAGCTGACCCGGTGCCCGGAACCAAGGTCTCCATGGCCGTTTGGTGAGTGAGCAGCCCTTCCTGCTGCCCCCAGCCCTGCAGCCTCCTTCGGGGCCTGGGACACGCGGCGGCGGGCCAGGATGGAGTCCCGTCTGCCAGGGGGCTCCCTGCCCCCCGACACAGAACCTTCTTTCCAGGAGAGACCCCACTCATGTGGCTGAGGTGAGATGAGTCTTGCTCATGGAGTCAGACCCGAGACCAAACCTGAGCAGCGTCTCCACGGCCTGTGAGTTAGGGAGAGTCCACGAGGCGAGACTGCTGTCCAATACGGCAGCCGCCTGCCGCGTGTGGCTCTTTACGTTTAATTAAAACCAAATAAAATAAAAAACTCACGTCCGCAGTCGCACCAGCCATGTTTCAGGTGTACAGGGGCCACACCTGGGCAGTGGCTGTTCCATTGCACAGCCCAGCACAGAGCCGTTCATAGAAGGTGATACGGCTTCCATGTGGCTCTGCCTCCTGGGACACTCATCCGTGGAGCCCCTGCGCTGTGCTGGGAAAACAGACCCCTGGGGAGAGGCCCAGGAGGAGAAGGACCCAGGCCTTTGTCCTCAGGTCCGAGGAGCGCCCAGGTGTCAGCAGCACCAGCCTGCCAGCTATTTGAGTGCACCATTGAAGCGGGTCTTCCAGCTCTCAGTGAAACCCAGCCCAGGGACGCCCCCTGGACCAGGGGCGGGACGTCCCCACCGAGCACCATCCAGACCGCAGCTTCGGAACCCTCGTCTGTCCGTCTCCAAACCCTCTGCCTTAGCCCCACACCGTGCGCGCTCAGTCGTGTCTGACTCCTTTGCGACCCCATGGACTGTAGCCCACTGGGCTCCCGTCTCCGTGGGATTTCCCCAGGCCAGAACACGGGAGTGGGTTGCCATCTCCTCCTCCAGGGGATCTTCCCGACCCAGAGACTGAAGCCCCTTCTCTGGCGTCTCCTGCATTGCACACGGATTCTTTACCACCTTGGGCAGCCCTTAACCCCGCTAAGACGCCCCATAACCTTCCCCCTCCCTTGTCACCAGGGCGGACGGCACTGCCGCCTCCTTGGGTGCCCTGGAGCTTGGACACTTGCCCCATACAGATGTGTTTGTGCGTCTGCTTTCTGCGGCGTCTCCTCCCAGCCCTTGGTTGGAGCTTCGAAGGATCAGGTTGGTCTTACAACCTCTGCCCCCTCTCCTGGTGGGGACCCCTTTAGACCCTCGGTCTGGGGCTGTTTCACCGTCTTGTGAGGTCGGCGGGCACCCTCTGGGAGGAGGCGCTGGAGCTGCAGCCAGGGTGGGCGCCCTGTACCGCCGGGCCGCTGGGTCTCAGCCGGGAGCCAAGAGCTGGGCGCCCACTCCTTGCCAACCATTCACGGGGGAGAAGTGATGAAAACGCTGGAGAGACTGACTCATGAGGAAATACGAAGAAAAGCACACGAGTCCCCAGATTTGTTTAGCTTGGCTCCCACACAGGGGCGACGCGATAAGGCTCTGAGTCAGAAGGTGCAACGTGAGGGGATCAAGAGAGCACGGATGGGGAGCCCGGGGGGTGGGGACCAGACTGGGGTCTGCGCTCCGGGGGCCCCGGCTCGAGGCTCCCCGCGTGCCCCTCATGCTCGTCTCGAGCCTGGTTCTCTCCTCCAGCAAGCCCCCCAGTGCCCGCCCCGGACCCGGCACCCTGTCCAGGCTGCAGGGTCATCCAGTGAGGAAGCCAGACCTGCCCTCCAGCTGCTTCCAGTCCATCAGGAAGGAGTTCCTGAGGCCTCGGTGCTGGCTGGTCCCTCTTTCTAGAATGTTCTTCCCCAGATATCTGGATGATGGACTCAGCCACCACCTTCGAGCTTTGTTCAGAGGACACCTTCTGCACAAGGCCTCCCTTATTCATTACGGTAATGTTATAACCGACCCCCCTTTATAACACTGTCACATCACAAAGGCCTCCCGACCCTCCGAACCCCGCTCCTCCATCCTGCCTGTCTGTTCTGGGCTCCCGAGTGCTCAGCACTCTGTAACATGCCTGTAATTACTTGCTTACGGCTTCCCTGGTGGCACAGCGGTAAAGAGTCCACCCAGCACTGCAGGAGACACGGGTTCGATCCCTGGGTCGGGACGATCCTCTGGAGGAGGACACAGCAGCCCACTCCAGTGTTCTTGCCTGGAGCACCCCCTGGACAGAGGAGCCTGGCGGGCTGCAGCCCATGGGGTCGTAGACACAACTTGGCGACTGAAGAGCAAGGAGTCCCTTGCCTGTCTTGTCTGTTGTGCTTCCTGACTCTTCCCCCTCGGGGAGCCCCAGGGCCGCCTCCCTGTCCCCGAGCCCGGGGCCTGCAGAGCCTGCAGGTCGACAGGACAGTCAGGGCTCAAGGCCGGCTCGGTGCCCTGGCTCAGGGCTTCCCTGTGAGGTTCACCTCCCCGCGTCTTTCCCGTCCTGCGCCACCTCTTCCGCTGCCCGTGAGCCGGGTTGCCCACAATGGTAAAGAAAGTGTTAAAAATAACCAGGGTGGGGGTGAAGATGACAGTGTGGGAGCTGCCCACGTGACCACCCACCCGTGCTGATTTACCGCGGGAACAGCACACGCTCCGCGGTCCTGGAGCAGGGACACGCGGGCCTCCTGCAGCAGCTGTGCAATGCCCCGGTGGGGGCTTCACACTCTGCAGAAAGGGTCGGGGGGTGGGGGAGGTGAGAGGCCCAGGCTTCACCCAGAGTGAGCAGGCTGGAAAGGGAGCAATGAAGACCACTCAATCAGCCGGAATCACCCGCAGGGGCTCAGAGTGAGCCCCGGGGGCAGAAACCCAGGAGGTCAAGCCCCAGAGGCTCTCAGCTCCTACTGAGAGCTCCCGTGTGGCTCCCGCTGAGCTGCTCAGAGAGGCTGAGGCTGCGTCTTCTCCCCTGAACGTGGCCCCGCAGGGCCGTGCTCATCGGCCGGTGTGAAGCGCGGAGGTGCGGGCCGCGCTAGGCACAGGCGGGGGTGGACCGGCGCCGTGGGGCGGTGAGAACCGGCGGGCTGCGGGGCTCGCATGAGGCACGGTGCCCCTCGTCCTGCTCTGGTCCTGCAGTCGCTGGGCGCAGGGCCCGCCTCCTCCCCGCCTCAGCAACCTAGCTGGTCTTCCTCTGGGGTGGGGGCCTCGTCTTCCTCCCCAGGCCCAGCTCCTGATGCGCCTCCAGCACTGTGCCCAGCGGGCATCCAATGCATCTTTGTGAAAGTAGAGTGAGACCCATGCGGACGGCTTCTGTGTGCCCGTGCTCAGGCGTGTCTCTGTGTGACCCTATAGACCATAGCCCCCCAGGCGTCTCTGTCCAGAGGATTCTCCGGGCAAGAATACTGGAATGGGTAGCCATTCGCTTCTCCAGGGGGATCTTCCTGACCCAGGGATCAAACCTGCGTCTCCAGCAGGTAGGCAGGTTCTTTACCGCTGAGCCGCCCGGGAAGCCCCAGACAGCTGCTATGCACCCCCTCAGCTAAGTGCCTTGTTATAGAGGAAGGTCAGCTGAGGCCCCTGCAGGGTTTGAGCCCAGCCCAGGCCCCTCAGCCATCATCAGCGGGGCGCTCTGCCCTGGCACGAGAGGCACTGGCAGCTGGCAGCAGCCTTTCAGCTCACCCAGCAACCCCAGCGCGGCGGGTCGCCAGCAGGACGGGCAAGAGCGCAGGGAGAGACGCTGCCGTCTGAGCAGGAGAAGCCGAAGACAGAGTCCGAGAGAAGCCAGAGGTGAGAACGAGGGCGAAGCCCTAGAGCCGTGCTGCCTGCCGTGTGCTGCCACGTGGCCGGGAGCTTGGAAGCACCAGGGCTTTGCCAGGGGCAGGTGCGGTGGGCAGGAGGGCCAGGAGTGTGGATGAAAGCAGAGGTTCCTCAGCCCCACACCAGCTTTAATCAGAGGCCTCTGCCTTTATCGGGTTTATTTGTGTCTATTTCTGGGTACAATTTCCTTTGAACAAAGGGATCTGTGACTCAAAGAATGTTTGAAAGCCACTTACTATTTCCAGTACAAGATCAAGGAGCAGAGCAATCAGGAATGGCTGGGAACGACGGGGCAAGGTTCCAGGAGGGAGGGCTGGAATTCAGACGAGGAGAGGGAGGGAGAGAGGGCCTTGGGTGCAGCCGATGATGGAGATGGTGGTGGGACCAGCAGGTGACCGGGGAGCAGCCAGGGCCCTCCTCGGATAAAACAAGAGTCGTGTGGATGAAAGGAGATGTGGGGAGGGTTAGAGGGGCTGGGCTGAGGGCTGCCCCCGTCTCTCATTTGCTGGGTCCCCCTGAGTAGCAGGCCCATGTTTAGGGTCTAAGACAGTGATTCCAGAAACCTGGTTCTGGAACATTCCAGGCACCTCCCACCTTCTTCATGAAGTCCATAGCCCGTGACATAATTGGACAAGTTCCGGCAGGACCCGGTGCTCAGAAATGCTGCCCCTCCCCTGCTGTGTTTAACCTCCTCGAGGTGTTTCACAGCCTCGAGTTTCAAAGGCACTGATCCTTGTTCACATATACACATCCCACCCACCAGTGATAACTTTGGGTGTTCAACTCAGACTTGAAAATCATGTTCACCCAAAAACTTGCACACGAAGTTCATAGCAGGTTTGTTTGTAACAACACAAAGCTGGAAACCACCCAAGCGTCCTTCCGTGGGTGAATTGTATGTCCAACCCCTGGAAGACAGCTCGGTGATAAAAAGGAACGAAAGGTGGATGTGCAAACAGATTGGATGGATCTTGAGGGAATTACGCTGAATTGAAAACTCCCAGTTGTAGTGGGTCACATACTTTGATTCTGTTTATATGGGATACTCTTGATATAACAAAGTTACAGAGATGGGGAACAGATTACTAGTTGCCAGAAGTTAGGGATGGGACAGAGGGTGAGCCTTGATGTAAAGGGGGGACACCAGAGAGCCTTGGGGTGATGGAGCGGGCCTGTATCTTGGTGGAGGTGCTGGCTGCACTGACCTAGGCACGCGATAAAATTGCAGAGAAGGACACACACAGAACGAGAGCCGGTAAAACTGGCAAAATCTGCACACGCTTCCCAGATGGTACCGATGCCACCTTCCTGACACTGATATTTTACTACACTTATCCAAGGTGCAGTCTCTGGGGAAAGTTGGCTGAATGTACACAGGCCCTCCTGTGGATTTCTTGCTTTCTTTTATAAGTTCTTCTGGATCTATAATTATTTCCAAAGTAGAAAATTAAAGAAACACCCCCACGCTGCGCAGATATATATCCCTGGGAGAGATAACCCTTGTGCTTCAATTAAGATCTTGTAAATCGGTCACTGTTTTGACAGACAGCAGAGGAAGCGCTCCCCTGGGGGCTCAGTGGTAAAGAATCCACCTACAAGGCAGGAGACCCGGGTTCCATCCCTGGGTTGGGAAGAGCCGCTGGAGAAGGGAATGATAACCCACTCTCACCCAGTTTCCACTTTCGCCCAGAGGTTTTCCAAACTTTGCCGTGAGATGCTTTCAGGTCGTGTGCAGGGAAGCTGGATACACTTTCAAAACACTTTAGATGATTAAGACCGCGATCATTTAAGGGGGTGAGCGGTGAATCCCCCCAACAAACGGCACCCTGAATCCAGGACTTCCCAGACACGGAGGAGAGCCCTCGGGGAGGATGGACAGACACCAGCGGCACCTGCCAGGCTGGTGGAAGAAGAGGTGGGAGAAGGCAGAGTAGGCGGTTTCTTCCCTCTCGAGTTAGAAAGTGAGCAGAGTGAGAGATCAAACATTCAGAGGGCCCTCCTGTCAACCCCTCCCTGTTTTAATTAAGCAGCCGGTCCACACCCCCACCCTCCCTCCCTCGAACCTGCTTTGCACTCAGCAAGAGTCGCTGCCCAGCAGGCTGCGGCTGAGCCTTCAGAAGCCAACAGCCTCGGGAAAGGCCAGCAGCCTAGGGGGGGCTCACCCCTTCCCCCACCGCCTCGTGCACCAGGCAGAGCAGCCGCAGGTGGACCAGGAGCTGGGGGTCACCCCAGACCCTCCTCCACGCGTAGGGACCCCCACCCCGCAGCAGCGTCCCACCCACCGCGACCACCCCCAGTGGGAAGGGCATGGTCAGGGTGGAGGCGTCCAGCCTGCAGCTCTGTGCTTCCGCAGATGAAACTCACACGGAAACTCCCGTGCTTAGCACCGCGTGCGAGGTGCTGGTTCTCTCCTCCCTGTTGTTTCTGATGCTGGGTGTGAACCTGTGCCCCCTGCAGCCCAAGCGTGGCTTCTTAACCCTGGACCTCCAGGGAAGTCCTGTGGTATGTCCTCTTTAAGAAGCCAGTCTGTAACTTATTTTTTTAACGTGTATGTATAGCATTCTTTATTTTCCTTTTCCACTATGGTTTATCCCAGGATATTGACTACAGTCCCCTGTGCCACACAGTGGGACCTGTTGTTTGTCCATCCGGTGTGTGACAGTTGGCATCTTCGAGCCCTGACCTCCCCAAGCTTCCCCACCCCTCCTCCTTGGCACCCCACGGCTGTTCTCGAGGCCCGGGGTTCTGTTTCCGTCTCAAGATGGGTTCATCTGTGTCATAGCTGAGATTCCCGTATAAAGAGGCGCTGGCCGGGTCTCCCGCCTCCTCGCCGCTCCTGGCCGGCGGCCCCGCGCCTCCCACCTCCAGGCCTCTGTCCCGGCTCCTTGCTGAGCCCAGACGCCGCCCTTCTGTCTGCCCGTGCTTCCCACGGTCGTGACTCCTCGCTGAAGCCTTTCCTGAATTTCTCGCGGTGCCCCGGGCCGCGGGCGAGCGCCTCTGTTCATCGATCCCGTGAGGTGTGGTGGCCCCTGGGGACCCGTGCCTCCTCCCGCCGGGCCGGCGGCCCACGAATCAGAGAGTCTCCCTCCGCGTTCCTGATCGGAAGACAGTGGGCCGGGGAGGGCGGGCCGGGGGGCGCGGGGTTGCGCCAACCCAGCCGCAGGTCCGGTCCGAGGAAGGGCCTCCCCCGGGGCGTCGTCTCTGAGGCTCCACGTGGGAGCAGGCGTCATCTCGCAGGTGAGATGTTTCCAGAAACCCTTGGCGATGCCTTGCTAAACCTTCCCAGAAGAGAAGCGCAAGCCCCTGGCGGAATCCAGAAAGGCGGGGCGAGGGCGGGAGAGGGCGACTTGGGGGAGGGGTGGTGGGCGGCAGGAGGCCCGTCTCGGAAGCCCGCCCCGCCCCAGCCGGCTGACCACGCAGCCTTGTAAGGATGCCAGCGGTCCTTCCCGGGACAGAGGAGGACGGGAGGGAGAGTGCTGTCACGGGCCAAGGACAGGACCTGCCTCACCGCGCTGCCTGAGGGCCTGGTGGGGAGTCTGAACGAACCTCTTAGGGGCTTTCCTGGCGGCTCAGTGGTAGAGAGTCCGCCCGCCACTGCGGGAGCTTCCGGTCTGATCCCTGGTCCGGGAAGGTCCCCTTTCCTGGGAGCAACTAAGCCCGCGGGTGCCGCGACTGAGCCTGTGCTCCGGAGCCCCTGCGTCTGGAGGCCGAGCTCCCGACAAGAGGAGGCGCCGCAGAGGGAGCCTGCGCCGCGCGAGGAGGAGCAGCCCCACTCAGCAGAGAGCCCTCAGGGCAGCGGAGAGCCAGCACGGCCGAAAGTAAATAAGTAGAAGCATATATATAATATAACATATGCCAATACAGCCCGCCAGGCTCCCCCGTCCCTGGGATTCTCCAGGCAAGAACACTGGAGTGGGTTGCCATTTCCTTCTCCAATAATAAATAGATAACATATATTAAATAAATAAAATAATATACATTAATAAATATATAATAAATAAAATATATAATATTATATATATATATATAAGGGAAAGCACTGAGAAAATGGCCTGGAATAAGTGTTCTGTTTGTTTTATTTCATCATCGCATCAGCTCCTCAAAGTATTACTCCCAGTTTACAGATAAGGAAACTAAAGCAGGAAAGAGAGAATTAACTCAGGGAAAATTAGCATCAGAATCAGGTCAGTGACCAATGTTGAGTGACGACCTGGACTTCCCAGGTGGCGCTAGTGGTGAAGAAGCTGCCTGCTGGCCTAGGAGACGCAGGAGGCGGGGGCGCTATCCCTGGGTCTAGGAGGTCCCCTGAAGAAGGACACGGCAACCGCTCCAGTGTTCTTGCCCGGAGAATCCCATGGCCAGGGGGGCCTGGCGGGCTGCAGCCCACGGAGTCACAAAGAGTCAGACGTGACCAAGCCCATACAAACACGCTGAGCATGTGCACGTCCCTGGCGGCCCAGCGGTTAGGACTGCGCTCCCACTGCCTGGGGCCTGGTTTCCACCCCTGGTGGGGAAGCACAATCCCGGAAGCCACAGGGCCTGGCCAAAAAAAAAAAAAAGAAGAAGAAAGAAGAAGGAATGCTTAGTGAACGTCTGTCTTGTGAAGAGCCCTGGGACGGTTCCTGGGAGACTGAAAGGCCTCCACCGCCCCAAAGAGATTCTGTTTCCTAACTGGACTGCTGACCAATGGAGGCTCCAATGGAGGCTAAAACGTCCAGAGATGGGCAGAGAAAACCCTGGAGGAAGGAAGGTGGGGAAGGAAGGAGTTCTAGACTGGTCAAGGAGAGCTTGGCTGGAGGACCCACACCTGGGAAGTTCTAATTAGGGCTTATGATTAGTGGAGAGAAAGCCACCAACAGCTCAGAGGCAGGGAGACGCTTCTGTTGATCAGTCCCTCAATCACGTCGGACTCCTAGCGATCCGTGGACTGCAGCACATCAGACTTCCCTGGCTCTCGGAGTTTGTTCAAACTCATGTCCGTCGAGTCGGTGGTGCCATCCAACCATCTCATGCTCTGTCGTCCCCTTCTCCTCCTTCCCTCAGTCTTTCCCAGCATCAGGGTCTTTTTCTGTGAGTCGGCTCTTTGCATCAGATAACCAAAGTTTTGGAGTTTCCGCTTCAGCATCAGTCCTTCCAATGAATATTCAGGGTTGATTTCCTTTAGGATGGACTGGTTGGATCTCCTTGCTGTCCAAGGGACTCTCACGAGTCTTCTCCAGCACCACAATTTGAAAGCATCAGTTCTTCAGAGCTCAGCTTTCTTTATGGTCCAACTCTCATATCCGTAGATGACTATGATAAAAACCATGGCTTCGACTAACAGACCTTTGTTGGCAAAGTGATGTCTCTGCTTTTTAGCTGCTTTAGTGAGAGTTAGATTTGCATCTGTGCCCTCAGGCCCTGCACTAGAAGGTGCTGATTACAGAAAATAAAACCGCTGTGGGCCAGAGCAGGTCAAAGGACCCCTTGATCATGGGCCTCAAAGGTAGACTTTTGATCTCCACCCTGCCAAGGAGGAAAAAGGGTATCCACCCCTCCACCATCATCATTAAAGGTAAACAGTAAAAGCACAGTTACGAGGCAGTGGCCCTCAACCTCGGAACACATTAAATCCCCCGGGGGAGTCCCACCCCCACGTCAATTAAGTCTGAGTCCCTGGGGGTGGTGCCCAAGTATCAGACAGTTTTAAAGTCCCCGCAACTGCTATATTGATGAGCACCAAAAGCAAGGTTGAAGCTCTGTTTCTTCAGCTTTTTTTCTTTTTTCTTTTCTTTCAGTGGAAGTGGCCAGAGCCTCTCTCCAGGCGAAGAATAGAGAGCAGAGAAGAACTGGCTTCTCCTTGTGATCTTGGTCCAAACCCCTTTTTCTCTTGCTGAGGGATTCTCCCAGCAACCTCCAAGCAACCAGCTGAGAGATGCTGCCCTGTATTTTCAGCCCTCAGCTGTAGAACAAAGAACTCTTTGAGGTTTAATAAGAGGCTGCTCAGCTGTCTGGCCCCTGGGCTCGGAAGGTCTAGAGTGAGAGTCCGGCTGCCCCACCTGGAACGGAGTGCGCCTCGGAGCGGGGCTGGAGGGCCCCAAGAGCAGCATCTCTGCTTGCAGCTCCTGTCAGCCCTGCTCTGAGCCTTGAGAGAAGCCTCAGCAAAGCGAGGTGCTTAAGGAGGTAAAAGCCAACAAAGTTAGGGGTGCACACAGTTAGGGGTGCAAGAGGAGAGCAGAAAAGCTGGCTTAAAACTCAACATTCAAAAAACTAAGATCGTGGCATCTGGTCACTTCACGGCAAATAGAAGGAGAAACAGTGGAAGCAGTTGTTCGGGGAAGCACACTGATTGAAGCCGCCCGCCCTGGCCAGGCACTGTAGTAACCGTTTGCGTGAGTTGTTTTATGACAGGAGATCCTGATAAGGAATACGGAACTAATAAGCCACCACCAACCGGAAGAGTTCGGGAAAGGTCGAAGGGAGACACCACGTGTCCGTCCACTTCCCAGAATCCCTCTCGCTAGCATCCAGCTTGGCTGAGCGATGCGTGCGCCACGAGGAGAGACTCTGAATTAGAGTGACTGGCCAAAGACCACCCGGAAACGAATCCCATCACCATAAAGCCCGACCTTGCGAGCCACGCGGCAGAGCAGTTCTCCTGGGCTCCCTCACCCTCCTGCTCTCCGCCCGGGGGCCCTTTCCCAATAAAATCTCTTGCTTTGTCAGCACACGTGTCTCCTCGGACAATTCATTTCTGAGTGTTAGACAAGAGCCCGGTTTCGGGCCCTGGAAGGGGTGCCCCTTCCTGCAACACAGTGACAGATTTTCTTTTCTTGGACTCCAAAATCACTGCAGACAGTGACTGCAGCCGTGAAATTAGAAGACGCTTGCTTCTTGGAAGAAAATCTATGACAAACCTACACAGTGTATTAAAAGCAAAGACATAGTTTTGCCAACAAAGGTCTGCAGAATCAAAGTTATGGTTTTTCCAGTAGTTATGTAGGGTGTGATAGCTGGAGCCTAAAGAAGGCTGAGCACCGAGGAATTGATGCTTTTGAACTGTGGTGCTTGCGAAGACTCTTGAGAGCCCTTTGGACAGCAAGGAGATCCAACCAGTCTGTTCTAAAGGAAGTCAACCCTGAATATTCATTGGAAGGACTGATGCTGAAGCGGAAACTCCAAAACTTTGGTTATCTGATGCAAAGAGCCGACTCACAGAAAAAGACCCTGATGCTGGGAAAGACTGAGGGAAGGAGGAGAAGGGGACGACAGAGCATGAGATGGCTGAATGGCACCACCGACTCGACGGACATGAGTTTGAACAAACTCCGAGAGCCAGGGAAGTCTGATGTGCTGCAGTCCATGGATTGCAAGAGCTGACTCACTGGAAAAGCCCCTGATGCTGGAAAGATTGGGGGCAGGAGGAGAAGGGGACAGCAGAGGATGAGATGGCTGGATGGCATCACCGACTCGACAAGCCTGAATTTGAGCAAACTCGGGGAGATGGTGAAGGACAGGGAAGTCCAGCATGCTGCGGTCCATGGGGTCGCAAAGAGCTGGACACGACTGAGCAACTGAACAACAACAACAGTTAGGGGTACAAGACATTAGGGTCTCAGGCAGCGAACCACAGCCCCCATCTGTCCCTCTCGCCACTGAAGGGAAACCAGCTTGAATTTGACTCCTCGGTGGGAATCTGGCAATGCAATATCTCCCAAGCCTTCTGCTCCCTGCTTTGTTCCTGGGAGAAGTGATTTCTGGCTCATCTAAAGTGGTCCTGACCCACTGGTGTTGGGGGGTGGGAGGCTAGGAAGTGAGTGTTGAAAAGGGCTTGGGTCACGTGAAAGAGGCGGGGCCTGGAGGGCATTCCCCCTGCCTTCTTCACTCTCTCTGGGAGGTGCTAATTGACACTCAAGACCCAGTGGACCTGTCTGAGCCCGAGTGTGGGACCTGCCAGTCGTCCTCACCCCTGCCTTTCCACCGCTCACCCTCACCTGGGCCTCTGCCTCTGCCCTCAGGCACACCTGTGTCTCTTTGGGGCATCCTTCCGCTGGACTGGTCCTGTCTGAGGAACTCCCAGACCTGAGTCCATTCATCTTACACAGCATCTCACAGCCTTGGGTATAGCTGACCACATGATGTAGCTGTGGTGGCACGGCTAAAGTGACGATCTCTCAATAGATAGTAGATAGATACCGATCAGTTCAGTTCAGTTCAATTGCTCAGTTGTGTCCGACTCTTTGCGACCCCATGAATCGCAGCATGCCAGGCCTCCTTGTCCATCACCAACTCCTGGAGTTCACTCAGACTCATGTCCATCGAGTCGGTGATGCCATCCAGCCATCTCATCCTTGGTTGTCCCCTTCTCCTCCTGCCCCCAATCCCTCCCAGCATCACAGTCTTTTCCAATGAGTCAGCTCTTCGCGTGAGGTGGCCAAAGTACTGGAGCTTCAGCTTTAGCATCATTCCTTCCAAAGAAATCCCAGGGTTGATCTCCTTCAGAATGGACTGGTTGGATCTCCTTGCAGTCCAAGGGACTCTCAAGAGTCTTCTCCAACACCACAGTTCAAAAGCATCAATTCTTTGGCGCTCAGCCTTCTTCACAGTCCAAATCTCACATCCATACATGACCACTGGAAAAACCATAGCCTTGACTAGACGAACCTTAGTCAGCAAAGTAATGTCTCTGATTTTGAATATGCTATCTAGGTTGGTCATAACTTTTCTTCCAAGGAGTAAGCGTGTTTTAATTTCATGGCTGCAGTCACCATCTGCAGTGATTTTGGAGCCCCCCAAAATAAAGTCTGACACTATTTCCACTGTTTCGCCATCTATTTGCCATGAGGTGAGGGGACCAGATGCCATGATCTTCGTTTTCTGAATGTTGAGCTTTAAGCCAACTTTTTCACTCTCCTTTTTCACTTTCATCAAGAGGCCTTTTAGTTCCTCTTCACTTTCTGCCATAAGGGTGGTGTCATCTGCCTATCTGAAGTTATTGAGATTTCTCCCGGCAATCTTGATTCCAGCTTGTGCTTCTTCCAGCCCAGTGTTTCTCATGATGTACTCTGCATTTAAGTTAAATAAGCAGGGTGACAATATACAGCCTTGACGTACTCCTTTTCCTATCTGGAACCAGTCTGTTCCATGTCCAGTTCTAACTGTTGCTTCCTGACCTGCATATAGGTTTCTCAAGAGGCAGGTCAGGTGGTCTGGTATTCCTAGATATAGATAGATGGATAGATAATTGATAGATGATGGCAGGTAAATGATACATGGTAGATAGACAATAGATATTTGACATAAACAGTAGATAGACAGAGGGTAGATATTAGGTGGGTAGATGATAGATGGACATCACACAGTGCTTAAAGCACGCTTGCTCTTTTTCTCCCATTTCTGCTACCCACCTTGAGACTTGACCTGGGAGGCTGGTGGGTCAGCAGTGACTGGAGAGAACAAACCACTGGCCTAAGACCCAGTGGGAGCAGTCAGCCCCAACCTTCTGGTCAGCCCCAGCTGCCGTCCCTGGCGGGGAGAGACAGGGTTGCCCACTCTTCATCTTCCTGTAGAAGCGGCAGGACCAGAAGCTGGGCTGAGAAGCTCCAGAGATGGACGTGACTTTTGATGCCCCGGTTTTCCTACTGGCTGCTATAAGAAGGAGGCGGTCTTTCTTTTTCTCTGCTCTTTGAAGATTTGGGTTTAGTTTGCAAGGGAGGTGCTAGCCTGATTGTAGTCCTGGAGGAAAACACCAACTGAGAAAATGGAGTGTCTTAAAGAGGCAGACAAAAAAAAAAAAGGAAAAATGCCTACATTTATAATTTACTTTTTAATTTGGTAAGAGAAATGGGAAAATATTAGTGAATAGTTATAAGGCCAGGTAGGAAAGCATCTCTAAGTATACACATATTGAGAACATGTAATGGACAGGGTGAGACTCCAATTCTTTTTTAAATGTAAAATTTCTCAATGTGAAAGAAAATAATTTCTATCATTAAAAAGAAAAATATGTACAATTCTATAGGTTAAAAATGAAAATATTTCAACATATATGACAAAGTAAATGTCCTTCATATGTAAAGGGCTCTTAAAAATGAGAGGAAAAAATGAAAAATTCTGGATGGAATTCCAGTTGAGCTGTTTCAAATCCTGAAAGATGATGCTGTGAAAGTGCTGCACTCAATATGCCAGCAAATTTGGAAAACTCAGCAGTGGCCACAGGACTGGAAAAGGTCAGTTTACATTCCAATTCCAAAGAAAGGCAATGCCAAAGAATGCTCAAACTACCACACAATTGCACTCATCTCACATGCTAGTAAAGTTAATGCTCAAAATTCTCCAAGCCAGGCTTCAGCAATATGTGAACTGTGAACTTCCAGATGTTCAAGCTGGTTTCAGAAAAGGCAGAAGAACCAGAGATCAAATTGCCAACATCCGCTGGATCGTGGAAAAAGCAAGAGAGTTCCAGAAACACATCTATTTCTGCTTTATTGACTATGCCAAAGCCTTTGACTGTGTGGATCCCAATAAACTGTGGAAAATTCTGAAGGAGATGGGAATACCAGACCACCTGACCTGCCTCTTGAGAAATCTGTATGCAGGTCAGGAAGCAACAGTTAGAACTGGACATGGAACAACAGACTGGTTCCAGATAGGAAAAGGAGTACGTCAAGGCTGTATATTGTCACCCTGCTTATTTAACTTCTATGCAGAGTACATCATGAGAAACGCTGGGCTGGAAGAAACACAAGCTGGAATGAAGATTGCCGGGAGAAATCTCAATAACCTCAGATATGCAGATGACACCACCCTTATGGCAGAAAGTGAAGAGGAACTAAAAAGCCTCTTGATGAAAGTTTAAGAGGAGCGTGAAAAAGTTGGCTTAAAGCTCAACATTCAGAAAACGAAGATCATGGCTTCTGGTCCCATCACCTCATGGCAAATAGATGGCGAAACAGTGTAAACAGTGTCAGACTTTATTTTGGGGGGCTCCAAAATCACTGCAGATGGTGACTGCAGCCATGAAATTAAAAGACGCTTACTCCTTGGAAGGAAGGATATGACCAACCTAGATAGCATATTCAAAAGCAGAGACATTATTTTGCCAACAAAGGTCCGTCTAGTCAAGGCTATGGTTTTTCCAGTGGTCATGTATGGATGTGAGAGTTGGACTGTGAAGAAGGCTGAGCACCAAAGAAGTGATGCTTTTGAACTGTGGTGTTGGAGAAGACTCTTGAGAGTCCCTTGGACTACAAGGAGATCCAACCAGTCCATCCTAAAAGAGATCAGTCCTGGGATTTCTTTGGAAGGAATGATGCTAAAGCTGAAGCTCCAGTACTTTAGCCACCTCACGTGAAGAGTTGACTCATTGGAAAAGACCCTGATGCTGGGAGGGATTGGGGGCAGGAGGAGAAGGGGACAACAGAGGATGAGATGGCTGGATGGCATCACTGACTCGATGGATGTGAGTCTGAGTGAACTCCGGGAGATGGTGATGAACAGGGAGGCCTGGCCTGCTGCGATTAATGGGGTCGAAAAGAGTCGGACAAGACTGAGCGATTGAACTGAACTGAAAATAACAATGAGATTCTATTATTTTTCACTTAAATACTCAATGTTGTAAAGAATATGAAAAACAGGAAGTCTGACTCAAAGCCACTGGGGACAGTTTGCCAATCTGAATTAAACTATTCACATTCCTTTACTTAGCCACTCTCACTTTTAGGACTGTCTCTTAAGAAAATAAAAAGAAAATCATTAGGAAGATTCACACATGAAGATATTAACCATGGAGTTCTTCATGATAATTTTATTTATTTTTAAAAATTTTTTATCAGAGTATTATTGATTACAATGCTGAGTTAGTTTCAGGTGTACAGCAAAGTGTCTCAGTTATATTTATCCACATATGTGTTCATAAGATTCTTCCCCTGTATAGGTCTTTATAGAGTCCTGAGTAGAATTTCCTGTGCTATATACAGTAGGACCTTATTATTTATCTATTTTATATATCTTGATGATTTTAAACTTAAGAACAACCTAAATGCCTGAAAATAGGAAATTAGTTTAATATCAGTTCAGTTCAGTTGCTCAGTCGTGTCTGACTCTTTGCAACCCCATGGACTGCAGTACATATAACTAGTTTAATATAGTTTAGCACAAAAATATTGGATAGAATACTATTCAGTCAGTAAAAACTGTGTCTTCAAAGAAAACTTAAGGGCACAGAAAAATGCTCACAGTCCCTTCGAGTCAGTCATACCCGATTCTGTGCAACCTCGTGGAGTGTAATTTGTCAGGCTTCTCTGTCCATTCGATTTCCCAGACAAGAGTAATGGAGTGGGTTGCCATCTCCTTCTCCAGGGGGTCTTCCCGACCCAGGGGTCGAACGCTGGCCTCCTGTGGCTCACGCATTGGCAGGAGGCTTCACCACTGAGCCACCAGGAAAGCCCAAGTCTCAATCAAATTGATTTAAAAAGATGCCTCTGGACTTTCCCTGGTGTTTCACTAGCTAAGACTCTTCACTGCAGGGGGCACGGGTTCAATTCCTGGTCTGGGAACTAAGATCCCACTTGTGTTTGGCATGGCCAGAAAATTAAAAAAAAAAAAAAAAAGACTCTGAACGCTACCTTGAAATACTTTTCTGTCGTTCTCATCCATCGAGGGTAACTAAAAGTGCATGGCTCTAACTGTAAATTATCCTGAGCAGACCTGTCAGTATTGAAGGTATTCTCCTTACTATCTGGGACCTGAGACTCGGCAGCACGGAGATCCCCTCCATCCTACACAACTGAGCCTCTTTCTCCTAACTCGAATGTCAGGAGGTGGAACCAGGAGAGAAGCAGGAACAAAGAGATTTCCGATCAATTGATAGTATTATAATATCCCATTACTACACACATGCATGGACGTGGACATGGACACGTGTTTATTTCCACAAATGCCATTCTTATGGTGACTGCTATTAAGAAAATATATGCACGCGTGCGTGCTCGGTCATGTCTGACTGTTTGCAACCCCATGGACTGTAGCCCGCCAGGCTCCTCTGTTCATGGGATTCTCCAGGCAAGAATACTGGAGTGGGTTGCCATTTCCTCTTCCAGGGGATCTTCCTGACCCAGGGATTAAACCTACATCTCCTCATGGGTAGGCAGATTCTTTACCATTGTGCCACCTGGGAAGCCCCTTAAAAACACATAAGTATGCATAACCCTTGTCCCAAGCGTGCGTTCTTTACGCTGTGATCTCTACATCCATGGATGTTTTCATGAAGCCAAAAGTCTCTTTAACCTCGTGTCGAAGGTGCCGCCTTTGGAATGGAGGCATGGTGAGAAGGCAGTTCTAGGAGGAGCATCTCAGAAACCCATTTGGAGCCTTAGGGGGAGAGTAGAACAGAGTGGTTCTATTGCACTGCCAGGAAAGGGGGCCACAGCGGGCTGGTACTCTCCACGTATGTCTCCTGGTTCTGGAGCCCTTTTTCACGGTGTCCTGGGCCAGCTCACAGCGGCCTGGGGGAGCTGACCTCAGGTTTCAGCCTGAAGTTGGCTGCAGTGGGAGCGCTGCCACCATGGAATTCGGCAAATGGCACGAATCAAGGCTTCCTCCCCAGACAGCTCGCTGTTCACCACTTGCCAGCGCACCACTGCCTCCGACTCAGAAAAAGATGCAATTCCCACTGAAAAGAGGATAGCGTGGGGTGTGAGCATGGACATTGAGGGTTGGAACCGATGCTTTTCATCTGAGGTCACAGAGACCATTGCAACTGCCCTAAAGATCCATCTTCCCGTAAGCCGGGGGTGGGGGTGGGCTGGGAGAGGGGCCGGCTGACGTTTTGTAGAGGGGTTTAGCTTTTTAACCCTTGCGGACGGCTGTCCAAGCCTCGGGGCTGCCGCGGGGGCGTTCTCTAGGAGTCGGGGCCGCTCTCTCGCTGCGGTGCCCGGGCTTCTCACTGCGGCAGCTTCTCGTTGCAGCTGCCAGGCTCCGGAGTTCAGGCTTCAGGTGGTTCCAGTGCACAGTTTAACCGCCCGGCAGCACTTGGGTCTTCCTGGACCAAGGATCAGGCCCATGTCCCCTGCACTGACCGGCAGGTTCTCAACCAGAGGGCCACCAGGGGAGTCCTCTGTGGCGGTGGTGGCCGTTCAGTCGCTCAGTCGTGTCCGACTCTTGTGACCCACGGACTGCAGCCCGCCAGGCTCCTCGGTCCATGGGATTTTCCAGGCAAGAATGCTGGAGTGGCTTGCCATTTCTTTCTCCAGGGGATCTTACCCAGCCAGAAACTGAACCCAGCTTTCCTGCATTGCAGGCAGATTCTTGACTGACTGAGCTAGTCCTCTGTAGTGGTTTAAAATTGTGCTTGGCTTCTGAGTAAGCAAAACCCCACGTTTATTTCAGAAACCTGTTCTTCGTGTTGGAATGAAGCAGCACAGAGTTGCAGCACAGAGTTGGGTGAGATCGGAGCTGTGACCTCAGAGCAAGGAAGAGAAAACCCCATCTGGGGAGGGGACCACCACAGCCTCAGTTGGATGTGTTTTTGGATGGTTCACGATCTTGCCAAGAGTCCAGAAGATGGGATTGTTTGAGGGACCGGAAGGTGAACTCCAGGCAGAGCTGAAATGTCCTGTGGGGCTCCTGGTGCCAGGAAGGCAGGAAGTGCCCCTGCGAGCAGCCCCTGGTGGGGCCAGTGTCTGCCCAGTGCCGTCTGGCGGCCTGGCCCTGGAGGGGAAGTTCCTTTTCTCCTGGCGGGGTTTGCGGGGCGTAGCGGGAGGGCGTGAGAAGCCCATTCAGGCTACGTCAGCAGACAGGGCCTTGGGGGTGGGGTCCTTCAGATCCTTAAAGCCCCTCTTAGAAGGTATTTAATCGCCTTGAAAATGTGACGTCCGTTTTTTTCTCATCAAGGAGCAGTGTGGGCTTGGAATTCAGATCTGGAAAGCTGAAGGCGTTCTGCTGGTGACAGGTCCTCCCTCCATCATGCCGGGACACAAGCAGGAGCAAGGGGCGTGGAGACCCACGTGGCCAGCAGCCCCGCTGGGCCACCCGCGCCGGATGCACCCCAGGCTGCCTCTGCGACTCCTGAGGACCCTCTGCTCCTACGGTTCCCCGGGAACCTGGGTGGGCAGGGGAGTCTTCGTCTCCGCCCCCTCCTCCGGGTAGAACAGGAGCTAGAGCAAGGTGCCCTCCTGGGTGTAACTAGGGGACCAGACCCGCTCCCCGCCCCGCCTCCCACATTTCTCTGGGAAGCCGCTGAATGGCTGGAAAACTTTCTAATAAACAAGAGTTCAAACGCCGAGGCTCCATCGCGACAGTCGCGCCTGAAACTCTAAACTTTACATGAAAACCCTCCGCGCGCCTTTGAACTCGCCTCCCACTTCACCAGCATCCTGCCTCCTCCATCATCTGCCTCCTCCTCCATCATCCCCTCCTCCTCCATCATCCCCTCCTCCTCCGTCATCCCCCTCCTCCTCCGTCATCCCCTCCTCTTCTGTCCTCCTCCTCCGTCATCCCCCTCGTCCTCCTCCATCCCCCTCCTCCTCCGTCATCCCCCTCCATCATCCCCCTCCTCCTCCGTCATCCCCTCCTCTTCCGTCATCCTCTCCTCCGTCATCACCCTCCTTCGTCATCCCCCTCCTCCCCCGTCATCCCCCTCCGTCATCCCCCTCCTCCTCCGTCATCCCCCTCCTCCTCCGTCATCCCCTCCTCTTCTGTCATCCTCCTCCTCCGTCATCCCCCTCGTCCTCCTCCATCCCCCTCATCCTCTGTCATCCCCCTCCTCCTCCTCCATCCCCCTCCTCTTCCGTCATCCCCTCTCCGCGGGCACCAGATGTTCACTGGTTCTTCGAGGTCAAGGGCGTGGTGCGGCCTTTGAACCCTGGGCTCCCGGAGCCCATCACCGCTCGCTCGGCTTTCAAGTCCCTTCTGGCTGCGGGCCTCGTGCACTTTTGGTTACTGAGCAATCAAATAATTAAATGGGTCTCAGGGAAGAAAAGTTGTTTTTTTCCTCGGTAAGGAAACCCTCCAGGGTGGACCTGAGCGCCGCGTTGCCAAGGCAGCGGGGCCCGTAGAGATGCCGAGCACACTCGTCTCTGCCCGGGGCCCGGGGGATGGACCCCCGCGGCCCCCGGCGCCGCAGCACCCCTGGGCTGGGGGCTCGACTGCCCCTTTTGGGGGCGCGGATGGAGGGGGGCTGTGGGAGCGCACAGAGAGGCGGAAATGGGCCCGTGAGGGACGGTAGGTGAAGGGGCGCCGGGCCAGCGGCCCAAACCCCGCGTGAGGACTAGTCGGGTGGGGAGAAGGGAGGAAGAGGCGGGGTGGGGGGAAGGACTGGGGGAGGGGAGTGAGGAGGAGGTCAGAGGGGGAGGGGAGGTGGGGGCGGGGAGGAGGCGGAAGGGAGGAGGGGGAGGAGGGCACGGGCGGGGTGGAGGAGGCTGCGGCCCCGGATTCTGCGTCTCTCCATCACCTGCGCGGTTGCCACCTGTCTTCCCGGCCTCCACTGGGGTTAGCTTCTCTCCGGGAGAGTGATCCCCGCCTTTGATGGGGGTCAGCCCAGACCTGGAAGACCCTAAGGCCGCCTTCATCACCCACCCCCGCTAGACCCTGGGCGCTCCCTTCCGCCCACCTGTGGGCCTTGACTGGCCTGGTGCCTGTCCCAGGACCCCCTCCCGCTCTCCTCCCGGGGGATTCCTGGAGCCCAGGAAATCTCAGCCCGCAGTGACCCTCCTCCGGGTCTCCAGAGGTCGCCTCAATCAGGCAGAGCTGCACCCATCGTGTCAGAACCCACGCCTCCAGGGCAGGGACCAGGGCTTCAGGGACAGGCCCCCTTCCCCAGGAAGACAGGGTCCTTCTCCGCAGGCATTGCTGATGCTGGCCTGCAGCAAAGAGCCGGCGTGGCCTCAGGGCCCAAGAACCCCGTTAGGAAAAGGCTCTTAGGAAAGGCCCCTTAGGAAAAGGCCCTCACACCCCCAGGCCTCTGGTCGCAAACGTCTAACCTGTGGAATTCTCCAGAATCGGAACTCGACATTCTCTTTATCACAACGTCCTGTTTCTCAAAGTGACTGGTTCCCCTCCCCAGCCTCCCTCTCACGTGGTGTGGGCTCCTGGTCTTGAGAACACATCTGCCCACTGCCCCCGGGATGGGGGCTGTGTTATTAGCCAGGATACTTTGGGTTGAGTAAAACAAAACCCAAGTCAAGTCAACTTAAGAGCAAAAAGAGACAGGATTTTCTGGCTCCCAGGGACTAGGGCAGCTGGATGTTAACGATCCAGTGACGTCAGAGGTTGGCCAGTCTCCCCTCCACCGCCAGCCCCTCCTCTTGAGGCTCTGAATTCTGGCTTCAGCCCCAGTGGGCTCTCCTCGGTGAGGTCTCCCGAAGCTCGCGTTTTGTCCTTCCACTTGAGAGGCCCCAGCAAATAGGGAGCGCCGTGCTCTCTGAATTCCTGGCCTGAGTCCCAAGGCTGACTCTCTGGACCCACGCTAGTCTCACGCCCATCCCCGAACGAATCTTGATATGAGAGAGGGAAATGTATCAGTTGGCCAGATCCTGTGCCGTCTGCGTGACTGAGGAGTGCTTCCCAAAGGAAATCCGCGGTGCTGCTACCAGGAGACCCAGCAAGGGTCAGAGCCAGCTACAGTGACCGTGGGGACAGCGGACAGAAGGAAACACTGGTGTCGTGTATGGAGACTTCGGAGCAGGTGGCTTGGAGGACTCTGTGCACTGGGGACCAGAGGGTGGAAATCAACCAGGGTCCGACACAAGACCCCATCAGGGGTTGGATGGAGTGGGAGACTCTGGGCCGGGACCACGGCAAGCGGCCGTCAAATGAGGCAGGTATGGTCCCGAAGCAGGACCTCCTGACAGGTAAGGGGTGAGGCAGGCGGGCAGGACCACAAGCCCTGCCTTCAGGGCCGGAAGTGAATCCTGCAGTCCCGGGGCCGGGGTGGGGGAGCAGGGGGGGGGGTGGGGTCAGCAGGTTCTGCTGGGCTCAGTCTCCTCAAATGGAAGGGACTGCCCTGCGGCCTCTCATTGGAAGGGGAGCTCCAGGTGGTGGAGTCCAGGCGGTCTGCACGGCAACCAGGCGGTCTGAAGAAATGGCCACAGAGCCTCCCCCGTGGTTCAGAAGGTAATAGGCCTGCAACGCAGGAGAAACGGGTTCGATCCCTGGGTCGGGAAGATCGCCGAGAGAAGGGCATGGCAACCCACTCACGTTCTGGCCTGGAGAATGCCGTGGACAGAGGAGCCTGGCGGGCTACAGTCCGTGGGGTCGCAAAGAGCTGGACACGACTGAGGGGCCAACACACACACGCTGCTTGGAACAATAAAAGTCTTCACACATGTAGGAATTTATCCCCGAAACCAGATGCTCAGAGAGCAAGAGAGTGTGCCGTATACAGGAGAGAGATACACCAAAATATTATCAGTTGGTATCTTGGGGCCGTGGGATCACAGATGAGTTGGGGGAGGGGCTTTTATCATTCTGTGTATTTTTCAAATTTTCTACCATGACTTTTATTTCTCTGGTTAGCCAAAAAAAAGGAAAAATCTCTAAGCAGCTCAGATCAAATAAGCTGACCTTTTACTCTCACCATCCGCACGTCTCCTTAACGCCCTTTCTCGCCTCTCGCTGTCCCTGCCCTGGGGACCCGGCTGTCCCTCCGTCTGGATAATTGGCCTCTGGCCCAGTGGGAAGCAGGTGGCCCCAGCAGCCCTGCCCCCTAACGCGAGGGGAGGGGCTCTGCCCCCCCCCTCGTCCCCCAGCGGAGGGGCTCAGATGGACAGCAGCTGCGCCCCCCCTCCAGCTCGGCCCGCCCCCTTCTCTCACCCCCTGGGCGTTTTTCAGGCAGGAGGAATAAACAACGAAGGCCTGTGGCCATCGCGGGCGTGCCAAGCAGTGGGTGTCATCTGGCGGCCCTTCAGCCCAAACCTTTTATGTTGACAAACCTTGTCGATCAGAGGACTAATTGCTTCTTGCTGTCTTCGGCCTGGCCAAGCGCTCCACAGTGACTCACAAACCAACCACATAGCTGGCGAGGGCAGAAGATTTTGCCCTCCTGGAAACAGACACTCGAGAGAGCGCCCACTGCCTGGTTGGGGCTGGGAGCCGAGGCTCATTTTACCAATGCAGGTCCCTGCCAGGACAGAAAGCTTCCCTCAGAGGCAGGAAGACTCCCCTTCCCCCACCCCTGGCTGCCCCCCAGCCACCAGGTAACCCATTGCTTTCCTTGGAAAATATTGTAGAATCCCCCAGGCCTGTGCCAAACTCAGAATTCCCCAGCTCGGACAGCTCACACAGTCTAGGGTGCGGCCTCCAGACCTGAAGAGGACCAGACGTCACCTTCTAACCTGGAAATCTTTAGAGACAGAAAATCCGTGATTTCTCCCAAGTGTTTTATATCCTGGTAGCCAAGCAGAGAGAATGACAAAGGCGAAGACCCTGAGCAGATGAGCCCTTTAGGAGAAGTCAAGAGTCAGTGTGGATGGAGCCAGGGGCCTTATGCCCTCGGAACCGGGCCCTGGACGAGGTGGACACTGGTGTCTGTGGCGGGTCTCTGCTAAAGCCCCCAACACACAGACACACAGACACACAGACACACAGACACACACACACACACAGACACACACACACACACACACACACACGATCTTTTTTTTTTTAAATAAGACCAACCAACAACAGCAAAAAGCCCAGTCTTACCTAATTATTCAAATAGACTGGAATATTTTCTCTGGGGGTAACTTCCAATTTCCTTCCTTTTGACAATATGATTAGAATCCCAACAAATCCTTGGGGTTGAAAAGAAGAAAACAGGGTCCTTTATGCAAAGCCCCAGTCTCCCCATGAACCGCCCCCTCCCCTAGGTGAGGGGCTGCAGAGAACTTCAGGTACTGGGGAAGGCAGCAGCCCCAGCCTCTGTGGCACCGGGGAGCGGTTTTGTGGAAGACAGCTTTTCCATGGACAGGGGTAGGGGAAGGGTTTCAGGATGACTCCAGTGCACCACGTGTACTGAGCACTTTATCTTTAACCTCATGCTGTCGCTGATCTGACAGGAGGGACTGGTCTGTAGCCCGGAGGTTCGGGACCCCTGGTGCAAACTCAAACATAATAAAGACAAATCTGAGATGCACTGGGGCCAAAGCAAGGCTCCGGCTGGAACGTCTCCGTCTCCCCAGCCAGCGCAGTGCCCCCCGCCTCTCCTGGTTCTGTGCCAGGCCAGCGCCCAGAGGCTGCAGCAGGATGTGGGGTAGGGGGGTGTGTGCAGATTCCCTAATACTAATCCAAGGAGTGAGGATGGGGCTGCAAGAGCTCCTGCCAGCCCAGGGTGGAACTCGGGCCCGCGGTCTGCGCGCTCCTCTGCTGAACTGGAGAGCCAGCAATCAGAAAAGGGGGCCAGAGCTTCCGCAAGCACCCAGGAAATGAAGGCGAGGTAGGTGACCTGCTGGGCAGCTGGCACTTAGAGAGGGGAGGTGGCAAAGGACCAGGGGGTGCCCCTCCAGCGCCCCAGGCCTCCCTGGGGTGGGGTGTCCGGCGTGGGCAGCTGTGAATCACCAGCTCCCAGTGGAGACCCCCGGCGGGGCTGGAGGAAGGAGGTCTTGCATTTTACCTTTTTCTTTGGAAAATTTGAATAAAACCATAGACCCTCTCGTGGGAGGCAGGCACAGTGGATTCTGCAAAGTCAAGGTTCGAGGATCCCAGAGGCTGGTCCCTCCCGCCGGTGCGGAGCCGACTGTCACAGTGAGGAGTGAGCGTGAGCGTGAGCAGCCATTGGTCGGCTTTCTGCCTCGTGCAGCCTCCCGCCGAGGCAGCGGCTCTGGGACGTGGGTTCAGGTTCTTCCGAACCCGAAGCCCGTGTCAGAACTCATGATTCTTATGGGAGGAATCAAGAGGTCTCCCACATCCACCAGCTGGAATCTCTTCATTCCTCATATTGGAAGTGAAGGTCGCTAGTTGTGTCCGACTCTTTGCGACCCCACGACCTATACAGTCCATGGAATTATCCAGGCCAGAATACTGGTAGCCTTTCCCTTCTCCATGGGATCTTCCTGACCCAGGGATCAAACCCAGGTCTCGGGCACTGCAGGCAGATTCCTTACTGTCTGAGCCACCCGGGATGCCAACAGTAGGCCCTTACTGATTCTCTATTTCGTAAATAGTATGTGTATATGCTGACCCCAAACTCATTTACTCCCGCCCCCCGACACATTTTCCCCTTATTTCAGAAAGGGTTCATCCTAGGACTCCTCTACATGGACTTGCTTTCCGGGATCTGAAACGCAGCCCAGCCCTGAGTGCTCTACGCACGGGAAGGGGATGTTTGTTGGGTGAAGAGCAGTCCACAAAGAGAACCGCCCTGTGAAGAGTGTGTGCTCCTCACCCGACCATCTCATCTACCCAGCCGGGGGAGGGTGGCTGATGGGCACTGGGATGGAGGTGGTTCACTGACCCCAAGGCATCACGGTCTGCTCACCATCTCCAGAGGCGGTTCACCCCTGACACACGTGAGATGCAAGCGCTCCTGGAAGGACCCCAGCCCAGCCCCCCATCACCTGTACCTACCTGGCCAGGTGGCAGAGAGCTGCCTGGGAGGAAGAGGCTGATGAATCAGGTGGCAGACAGGGAGAACTTCAGGGATGCTTTTCACACCTGCTCCCACTGGAGAAAACCCTCAGCCAGTCAGCAACCCAGTGACTCTGAAGAAATCATTTTCCAAAACACCAATCGGGTAAGAAGACCTCCAGCTCAGAGAGAAACGGATTCCAGGCAGGTGGGAAACATCAAGCAAAAGGATTGACATGCAGAAGGTACCACTTCCCAATCCCACTCCACGAACTCAAAAGATGAGGCTGATGTTGTGAAAAATATAAAATTTTAATAAAGGCTACATCTCTTAATTACAATAATTATTGTACCAAGTAATTTTCCTTAAATGAACTCTTTATAATGCATAATTTACAGTGTAAGTAGAACAAAATGCCATGGCAAAAGTCACTGAGTACAAGACTTGTAATAAAAAGGCATAAAATATATTTGTACATAAACCCCTTTCAAAAACCAAGGGAAAGCTGGAGCCCTCAATACAGGGCGACACACGGCGCGGGCACCGTGCAGGTACAGGTACTGTACTGATTCCAGGTCAAGCTCCGGAGACAGTGGGTGCATACTCTCTCCATACAGTATAGACAGACGCGGCTTCAGGGGCCTATGGCCACAGAACGCACAGATCTAAGGTAACGCGAAAACCCCAACGCCAACAGGAAGGTGTCTGCAGGAGGGCGCTCGGGCCAGTCTTCCCAAAGCTGTTCGCTTCTTTGCAGGGTGGGGGTGAGGTGAGGAGTAGCTTCTAGAACGGCTGGGGTCCAAAGAGTAATCTGTAAAAAACGTCAAGGACCGCTATTTCCATAAAAGCACAAGTTGAACCACACGGCTGCAGCAGGCGTCGGCCGTGGGGTGGGGGGCCGGGCCTTGGTGGGAGCCCCAGAAGTCACCGGATGGACCTGGGGCCCAGGGAGGCTCCACACCGCCCCCCCCCCGCTGAGATCATCCATCGACAGGACCTCCACAGCAGGCCTCCAGACCTATATGAAAACACAGCAGCGCGGGGTGGGGGCGCGGGGCAGCGGAAAATGCGCCAATCTCCGCGCGTGCGGGCAGCAGGGCGCCACCCTGAACAGTCCGTCTTCACGCAGAGCTTAATTCTCGGTGACAGAGAACCACGAAAATCCCTCCCCGCGTCCACACGCGGGGCGCGGGGAGCCTGTTCAATAAATACCAGCAGGGACTCCTGTGCAGGTGAGCCGGGGCTGGGTTCACAGCCCGGGTTGTCGCACAGGACGCGCGGCAGCCTCTCCGGCACAGTCGGCATCGCCGGCGCCGAGTGGTCCCGTTTCTCAAGAGCAGTTCCTGCTTTCCCCGCCGCAGCGCTGGGCAGCCCGGGCGGGACTCGTCCGCGCCTTCGGCCTCTTCACCGCGTTGCTCTTCCTCCGCAGGGCGGGGTCGTGGCTGCCCCGGCGGGGCAGGGCTCAGTCGATCCTCTCCACCTTGCCCAGGATGCGGCCCTCGTACATGGGCAAGACCACCTCGTCGTCCCAGACCTCCTCAAACACCGCTCCGCACGCGAACTCGTCGCTCGCCTTTTTGAAGTAATACCTTAAAGGGAAAACCCAACAATGAAGTGGCACTTTCCACGCCTCTTGCCAACTTTGTCAACAAGGCAGGGACCATGGGGTCTCGAGAACGCTGCTGCACGGGGCGGGCAGGGAAGTCGCCACTGGGGTCTGCTGTGAGAGCCGCCAGGCTGGGTGAAGGGCGAAGCCAGGCGGTCGGCCTGGAGGCGGTGGGCCAGGCCCCTCCTCCACGCACCCCCGCATAGCTGCCAACAGCGTTGAGGCTGCAGCCTTCAGTCCAGGACGGAAACCCGATGAAGAGCTGCTTGTTTCTCCCCAGGTTTTTTCTTGGCGGGGGGCAAAGCATGCCTGGAGTTCACCTGCAGGGGCAGCCTGGGGAGAAGGCCCCTCAAAGAGCCCTCAGACTCAGCTACCTGATTCTGTGAAGCCTGCGGGAGGCCTGTACCTGTGACCCTCCCCACCCACCAGTGCCTGACCCGGCTCAGGCACAGCTGGGGGCTCAGGCACAGCCGGGGAGCAGGACTGGCTGCTTCCGCTGTGGCCACCACGGGAGGTGGGCAGCTCCCTGCTTCATGGGGCCCCCGAGACCCCCCTGCGACTCTCCCCTCTGTCCCGGTCCCCTCGCTCGCTGCCCCAGGGTCAAACGCCAAAAGCCCCTATTCTGTGTGGATGGAAAGGCCCTGGTTCCACCCCGGCCTTCCTTCTTGAAGCCACCTGAAGGCACCGGAGCAGATGACCAGCCCGTCCCAGGAGGGTCACACCTGAAACGACTGCTGTCCCGCCTGCCCAGCCCCCCCACGCCCCTGCCTGGACACCATGCCAAATCCTCTGCCTCCCCCCGCCCCGGCCAGGGAGACCCCGCAGGCAGACTAAACTCGCCCCTGAAGGCTGTCACCTTCAGGCGGCAAAGGCCCCTGGGAGGGGGGGGGGGGGAACAGCTTCTCAAACAATAAACGTGTGACTGCGTCTCAGGGTTACGGTGGGCCTCTGTTTTTATCTTTTCTTCTTAAAAAGCTTCTCACAGCCCCCTGGCTTAGAGCTAAATGTCTCTGCTCTTCAGTGAAGGCAGGCCAAGTACTCAGAAAGCCGATAAGGCTAGATACGGTGAGACAGCTGGAGGTACTCAAGGGGCTGGGCTGCAGGGATCAGCGCTGGAGACGCCGGTCCTGGATGGCCCGCTGAGACAGGGCACCATGGATGGGGGGTCGGGGGAGACAACAGTCTTGTTTCCCTGGAGAGGCTCCGATGCCCCTGGCACCCCAGGCCCACAGCCCTCAGGGTCAGCACGGAGCAGAGCAGGGTGGCTTCCCGGCCTCTCTGAGCAGAGGCTCGTGGTGACCGTGTCCATAATTCCAACCTTCTCCAGGAGCCCTGACCCCGAGACTTTAAAGGCGCAGCCCTTGGCTTCTTGCCACTGCGACCTGCTTCATGCCCTGCTTCCCGGACATCTGGCCTCTGAGGGTGGTTCCCCTCCCGGCTCTGCCCTGCAGCCCACGCCCCGGCCCGTCCTCGCTGGGAGTTGGGGGCAGGGGGCAAGGTGAGTGGGGCAGCACACAGGCTGAGAAGACCAGGGGCCAGGGGTCAGGGGTCAGGGGTCCAGCTCTGGCCCGGAAGGGCGGCAGGGAGGGCCCGCTCGCCACAGCCTGATCCAATCAGCAAGGAATGTGAGCGCAGAGTCCACGCATCAGAGGAGGGCTGGGGCTTCAAAGCCTGGCTCACTGAGCATGCCTCGGGACAGACAGGATCTGGGACAGACAGGATCCGGGCCAGATGTGGCTGGAGTGTCCAAGCGGGGGCTGCCCTGCTCCATGCTCTGGGCCCCCCGGAAAGTCACCTGCGGTCCCACGCAAGGGCCAGCCGCACCAAAACTGAGGTCCAGATGGGTCCCTGGAGGGGGACCTGTGCCGCTACCCTCGCCTGGGTCTGTGCAAGATAAGCCAGGCCCATTCCCCCTCTGTTCATCTCCAGAACTGTCTCTGCCCAGGTGTGAACCAGGAAGACACCAGCCCGGCCCAAGGCCGGTGGTCCGTCACCGGCACGGCCCCAGCCCTGAGCCCTACTCCCTTCCCTGCAAACCAAGTCATTCTGGGCTGCAGGGGGCCTGCTCTGAAGGGCGGGGGTCTCAGGCCCGGGAGGTGGGCTCACCGGGTCCAGAGATGGTGTGCACCCATCAGGTCACTTGCTAAGGGATGCTAAAGTTCTCACACTCCCTTCCTCACTCGAGGGGGCGCTGGGGTGGTAGCTCCTGCGCCCCAGCTGGGCTCCTCTCTGACCCGCGCCCCTCACTGCTCCCCACTCCTCGCCCTGGCCCTGCACACAGCCGGACACAACCCGTGTACCCCTCTGGGATGGAGGCAGCCGACAAGGCCAGCGAGGGCTCTGGATGAACCAGACAAGGCAAGAGAAAAGTAACCAAGGACGCCTGGGGCCGGCACGCCAGGGCGGGGTCTGCACCCTGTAGGTGGGGAGAGGCCTGGGGGGACGGCAGGGTGTCTTCCCCAGGTCCCGGCAGGAAGAGTGGGCAGCCCTGTGCCCCCACACCCACCCACAGGTCCTGCCCTTTGTCTGCTTCAGGCCACCCTGCCTCACACTACCCGGGACCCAGAGCTGAGGGGGCACGATGCCACGTGTCATGGGTGGCAGTCTCCACTGGCCTTCTGTGTGGACAGTCTCTCCCGAACCTGCCCAAGGGCCGCCTTTCAGCCTCCTCAGCAGTCTGTCCGACCCCTCTGTTCTCCCCATGCTCTCCCTTTCAGGCTCCTGCCCGGCTCTTCTGAAAAAGCCAGCTGTCCCCTGGCTCCTGAGTCCCCTTCTCCTGCTAGAGAAAGCCCGTCCCAGCCCTGTGCTATTTCTGGGAGGGGCAGGGGTGGGGGAGTCGGAGGAAAGGAGACAGAGCAAAGCCCCCAGCGGCCCGCCCACCTGGCCCCTGCAGGACCGGGGGCTGAGAGGTGACCCTGGCTCTTGGTTCTGAGCAAACCGATTCTGGAGCAGAGGAAAGCCACAGGACGCTTACCGGTAGTTTCCCTTTTTGCTGAGCTGCTCCTTAAAGTGGCCCAAGGTCAGGCTCTGGGCCTTCAGCATCCTCCGGTAAGGGATCTCCTCCCCGCAGAAGAAGTAAGTGACCACCAGCTCGCTGGCCTGGAGTGTGTGCATCCCTGCCAGCTTCTTGGGCTCCTTGTGGCTGAAAACAAGATGGAAAAGCCACAAGTCCAGCACCTGAAAGCGGTCAGAGCGCACACACACACCAGGAGGTCTGCAAACCGTGTCTTCAGAGGTGAGGCTGCAGCTGTGTGTGCCGAGGGCACTGGGCAGGGGCCCGGCGTCCAGGGAGCCACCGCTTCTGGACACACGGCCCTCCCCGGTCATCAGTGCAGGGCACACAGGTGTGTGTGTGTGCCGCCCAATGGGGGGACAGAGCAATGTCCACTGGGGGCATCACAGGGAACTCGCCCCCAAAGAGAGGAACTCTCCCAGAGCGACCAGGACACCACACTCGCCCCAACCAGGGTCGGTGGTTTCTGCCTCTGCCCAGGGATGGTGTGAACTCGGAACGCCAGGGCCCATCCATGGTGGGGGTGTGTAGGGATCAGCCCTCGGTCACTACAACTTCTGAGTTTTTGCAGAATGGCTAAAAGAAGAACAAAAGGCCCAAACAGCTGGTCAACTTAAGGTCAACCAATTCAAACGTTGTAGAGGCTTTTTTCTCTCTCTGAACACTACTCGTGATGGAGCAACTAAGAAAGCACAGGTGGACGATTTTGGCCACTTCAGATCTCAGCAGCTGACCACTTTTTTCACACACCGTCCCGGAATCAAACGAAGCCTGCCTTCCCTGTCCGGTCACAGGAGTGTAACTTGACAACAGGAACTGGGGCATCGGCCGGGAGATGCTTTTCCCACCACTCCCAACCCCGGCGCCCGCAAGACAGCAAGGATGGGCCCTTCGTCTGTCTCTGCAACCGGGAAGAAGCGCCTTCCTGCTCAGTTCCACACAAACGCTGTCAACCCACTAGCCTTCCAGGTGAATGGGAACAACTTTTCCATCTGCGTTTGGGGTTCTCTAACCAGAAGCTAAAGGCTTTGCTCTCAGCTTGCAACCTTGAGCCAACCACCACTTCACGAAGGAACACTTGTGTGTTACTACAAGCCACCATGCATTCCTCTTGGACAGGGGTTTTCCAGACTCTGATCTATGGCACCATCTGGGTTTATTGTTCCTTGTCTTGGATGTTAAAATCAAGATGATTTTATAGACTAAAAAAGTTTTCAAAAATTGCAACCCCTGACATGAATACCCTGAAAACACAAAGCCTCTGGGCGGACCTCAGCGTCACTAGGCCAAGACACTCACTCTTCGAAAGCTGGGCTTGGGCTGGAGAAGGGCGCGGCGCCCGGCATCCCAGGGCCCGGGTGGCTCCTGTCCCTCTGCTGACCAGCCGCACAGCACCTGAACACAGGAAAGGTTGAGAGGGATCCCTGGGGCCAAGGGAAAACAGAGAGCCAGCCTCCCCGGCTTCCGACTTCCCCTGGGCGGAGCCCCACCCAGGCCTTGTGTGGACAGGAGCTTCCAGGGCCTGGCCCAACCATGCTGAGCCCTGGGCCCCTGGGACTGCACGCTGCCCACCCAGGCTGAGGGCTGCAGGTACTGGATCCCCAGTGGGTCACAGCACCTTGGAGCTCATCTCACAACCCCAACTGACTGGGACATTCCTCAGGGAATGGGATTTGCAAGGAATTTCAGAGATTCCTTCTCTTTCTTGCAGGCACGACTGGTCAGATCCCAGTGAGCCCGTCAGAGCAGCTAGACCTCAAGGCATGGGTCTGCTGGCCTGCCCCGCCCCTGACTGCTGCGGCCTGTCCACTCACCGCTGCTT
>NW_024070192.1:1115272-1129745 GCF_014754425.2 Oryx dammah | reverse complement strand
CGGCCCCGCCCCTCCCCGCGGCCCCGCCCCTCCCCGCGGCCCCGCCCCTCCCCGCGGCCCCGCCCCTCCCCGCGGCCCCGCCCCTCCCCGCGGCCCCGCCCCTCCCCGCGGCCCCGCCCCTCCCCGCGGCCCCGCCCTCGCACAGGCTCTCTCACCCAAGCTGGGCGGCCCCCGGGGGCTCGGGGACCCCGGGGTGGCTCTTGCACTTGGCGCAGCAGTAGTCGGCGCCCCCGGGGACCGGGCAGGGGCAGCGCACACGTGGGGCAGCTTCGGCCTCCGCCTCGTCCCTGGTCCGGGGGCCGGCGTGGTGGTGGACGTAGTGGTGGTGGACGTGCTTCGTGGCCTGCCTGCTCACGAAGCCCCTGGCCCCAAGGAGGGAGCAGCCGGCCGGGACGGCGGCGGGCGGTAGGGGGCCCCCGGGCGGGGGCAGCGCACGGTGCGGCTGGAGGTGGTGGCGGTGGTGGTGGTCGGGGGAGCGCGCGCGGGGGCTGTAGCGGCCCACGCCCGGGGACTGGCAGCCGGGGGTCTTGAGGACCCTGGACAGGTGGTCGTCCAGGATGGTCTGCGGGTCCTCCTCGTAGCTGCTGGACGGCAGGAGGCAAAGGGGGTGCGGCGCTGTCCCCGCCTCCCGTGAGCCCGGCGCCAACTCCGCGCCCTCTTTCTCCTCGTCCTGGAAGGGAAGGCAGCGTCGGTTGGGGGAGGTGGCCCGGTCAGCAGGAGCCCCCTCCCCCTAATACGGGGGCGGGGCCGGCGTGGCGCCCACCTCTTGGATCTGCTGCAGCCGCTCCTCCAGGCTGTGCCGCGTCTCCAGCTCCAGCTTCAGCTTCTCCAGGCGGGCGATGAGCTCGGCCGCGAAGGCGGCAGGCTCCACGGGGGTCATCTCCTTGGGTAGCCGGTGGGTTCTCTGCGGGGCGTGGGAAGGAGATGGGATGCTTGCGGTCAGGAGGCTGCCAGGGCCGGGGAACGGGTGTCGGGATGCAGCCAGGTCCACGGCCGCGCGGAGACTGGGCGGCGCGGGGCCTGGGTGGCACGGCCGCTTTATGTGCCGGCGCCGCGGCCTCGTGGAGAGCCATGGTCCCCGGCCGTGCGCCGTGGGCACAAGCAGTTGGTCGCACTCCGAGAGGCCGCGCACGCTCCCTCTGTAGTACAACCAGCCCATCAGTCGCTACTCTGAAGTTGAAAATCTTCAAAGACTGTTGTCAAACATAAAAAAAAAAAAAAAAAAAAAAAGGCAGCTCTCTGCAATGGGGAGGGGAGAGCACAACTCAAGGAATAAAAAGTACGAGCCTAAACAGAAAAGGAGTTGGGAATGTGAAAAAATAAGATTGGAAGGAGGTAGTGGGAAGCAAAAGAAAAAAAAAAAAAAGGAGTCACAGGGCCCAGATCAGAAGCAGCGGTAATTTCTTCCCTGGCCGCACACTGTGCACCTTTGAGGTGGTGTTGTCTAACACTGTACCCACCCCCCCTCGTTCTGGCCCATCCCTCCTCCCATCTCTTTGTACAGAAAATGAAGAAAGCTGCTGCAGGCTAGTAGCAGAACACTGCTGAGCTTGGCTGCCTGAAGCTGATCTACCAAGGGAAAAGGGAACATCTCCAAGTCAAGTACGGAATATAAAAAGGCACCAGAACACTGCCAAGAGCAGCAACAGAGAACCCCCGCCGCCGGCCCTCTGCCCCCTCCCGTCGTCCTGAGCCCCCCACCCCCACCCCTGGTCCTTCTGCCTCCTCCCCCACTTCCCTCCTGCTTGTGGCCCTTTTCTTGAGGGGGAGGTGGGCAACAGAAAGCCAACCTGCAGAGGCCAGCATCTCCCCACCGCAGCAAAGAACTGAGCCTCACCACAGCAACCGCTGAGCCACAGGACCCCAGGAGGGGAGGGCCCATCTGGAGACAGCTGCCATTCTCACCCAGGCTGGCTCCATGCAGGCCCCGCACACCCCAGCAAAGTGCTGCCTCCTGGAGAAGACCGGTTTGCACTCCCCAGGACAAAAATCGTGTCATTTACAAGCCTGGGCAACAGAACTTTTCTTAAACGCACAGAACTCCCCCCAGCACCCTGGCTTTACCAAATCAAAACATATACATCTCATGGATACTGTTGTATTGGGGTGAAGAGACGGTGATTGAGAAGGGGGGCGCTCGAGGTCCCCAGAAAAGCCATCTTCATTGGCTATTTTCACAAATTTGAGTGCCCTGGACTGTTCCAGGAGCTTTGGAGAGAAGTTGCAACAGTCTACACACCAATGAAACATGGGACCAGCAATTCAATGAGCTGATTTTCTACATGCGACGTAGCCAGTGGGCCAGTTGGGTTCTTTGGGGCTGGCAGGAAGGACTTGGAAACAGATGCTGCTCTGAGCTGGGCACTCTCTTCCCTTCCCCAAGGAGCAGTTAGATGGGGTAGGGTGCCCCCCTGCGTGTAGGGGCCTGGGGCTGGCTGCCCTCCAGGACCTGGAAATCGTTAGGGACGTCCCTGAAAAGCCCTCCACACCCCACTGGCCTCTCGTCTCAAGCAGGAAGAAGCACTTATGGATCCTCAAACACTGACTGCAGATTCAATAGGCAGGTACTAAGCCATGTTCTGGGGCTGGAAACAGGAGGGACAACCGGTCTCCAGGGCTCTGGAGCAGAAATGGCCGAGTACAAAGAGGAACACTGGCTGAGGTGACAGAGCCAGGCGGGCGACACGAGGAGAGGGCGCGGGGTGTAGCTGGCCCGGGCAGGAGGCAGACTCCCCCAGCCTCCTGGTTCAGTCAGTCAACAGGAGCTCAGGGAGACCTACGATGCGCCCAGCGCGGGTCTGGTCTCTGTGGAGAAGGAGCTAACAGACCGCCCAACGCAAAGCGTCCATCACCTTCAGCCCTTTGGGGCCTGGTTTCTGGGAAGGAGCCTCTTGGTTTCTTTGTCTTTGAGAACTCTTTGTTGAGAAAATGGAGAGGGTCACACAGGTCATCTTGAGGTCCCCTGAGCTAGATTACACCCCGATGAACCCCGTCACACCTCTCAGGTGGGCCTTCCCTTCCTCCTGTTCCCAGGGCTGACCCGCTGTGGAGACGGCTCTTCCGGGCCCCGCCCCCACGAGGCCCCGCCCCAGCAGACTCACCCCCGCGAGGCCCCACCCCCAGCGGACTCCCCCTCCCCCACCATGCAGGAGCACTCACCGGGGCCCTCCCGACAGACCCCACCCCCGACGAGGCCCCGCCCACGGCAGGCTCCCCCTCCCCCACCGCGCAGGCGCATTCACCGAGGCCCTGCCCCCATGAGCCCCCCGGCAGAGCCCCGAGGTCCCGCCCCCCGCAGACCCCACTCCCAGTAGACTACCCTCCCCCACCGCGCAGGCGCACTCACCGGGGCCCGCCCCCCCCCAGGGCCCCCCCCCCCCGCGAGGCCCCACCCCCAGCAGACTCCCCCCTCCCCCACCGTGCAGGCGCACTCACCGGGGCCCCGCCCCCAGCAGGCCCAACTCCCCACCGCGCAGGCGCACTCACCGGGAAGTGAGGTAGGGACACTTGACCGTTGGCCTTCACGCTCCGGTGCATCTCTCTTTGCAGCTGCTTCTTACTCCCCACGCGGTAGGGAGGGACGCCATCTCTAAGGGACACGAAGGACAGGACCCACCGGCTCACGAGGACGCCTCGGCGCACGCGCCCTGCGGCGCTCCCACCGAGGACAGACGCCCCGCCCACGCCCGTCCCTGGGCGCCATGGTGGGCCCCGAGGGGACGTCACGCCGAGACCCAGGCGCCCTGCCCCTCAGGCCTCTCTGGAAGCGGCTCCAGCTCCGGGAAGAAGCGCCAGCTTGGAAAGAGCTCCCGTCTGGCTCTGGTCCTAGCAGTGGGCCCACGCGGAGGGAGGCTCCCCCAGCAGGACACGGAGACCCTTTGCTTCCTCCAGTGGTCTGCTCGCACCGCAGTGCGTTAGCCCGAATCGGGGGCCGGGGCCTTAAAGTACACCAGGCGGTGCTGACAGGACGGGGACCAGACCCACAGGAGTCTCAGCCGGGCTGTCGGAGGGGTGCAGAATTCGAACGTCGACCTCCGGTTGTTTCCGAACGTCTCCCTCCCATCAGTCACCAGCAGGCATCTTTGGCCTCCTCCCTTCCCTCAGCTCCAAACCCTACTGCCCCCAACCACCGGACTCTCAGATCCATGACCAAGGTGGTAAAAAGAGAAAGCCCCTACTCCCGGGTGTTCTGCCTGATTCATCCAAATTAAGTGAGCAGCTACTATGTGCCAGCGCTTATTCTAGGCTCCAGGCAAGATAGCAGTGAAGGGAGGGGATAAAAAATGCAGATGACTCCCTGATAATGCTTGTGTTCTAATGGAGTGGAATACACAGCGAGTGAAACATAAAAAGCAAAATCTATGGTAAGTTCAGAGGTAAAGAATCTGCCTGCAATGCAGGAGATGCAGGTTCGATCCCTGCGTCAGGAAGATCCCTTGGAAGAGAAAATGGCAACCCACTCCAGCATTCTTGCCTGGGAAATCCCATGGACAGAAGCGCCTGGCGGGCACGCCATTCATGGAGCTGCGAAAGAGTCAGACATGACCTGGCAACTAAACAACAGCATGGTAAGTTAGAAGGTGGTAAATACTATGATGAAATGCACTGCAGAAATGGGGGGCAAGGACTGCTGGTTGAGTGGAGCTGCAATTTTAAATGGGGGGGGGGATTGTCAATTAAGTCCTCGCCACAGAGGTGATTTCTGAGCAAAGATAGGGAGGCAGTAGAGGCCCTTATATTTTTATTTATTTTTAAAAATTGAAGTAGAGTTGATTTACAGTGTTGTGTTTATTTTTAATTTCTGGCCTCACCCTGCAGCATGGGGGAATCCCAGTTCCCTGACCAGGGACTGAACCCACACCTCTGGCATTGGAAAGCAGAGTCTTAACCACTGGACCTCCAGGGGAAATCCCCATCATTATATCTTCTGGAAAGCAAATGGAAGAGGCTTAAAAACACCACTACCACGCCCTCCTCCACTCTGCCCAGTCTTCACTGAGAGCAGGACCTGGAGTTGCGAGGACGTTTTTAAAAGACTTTTGTAAAAAAATAAATAAAAGACTTTTGTTCTTGGAAGCTGTTGGATGGTCAAGGTGTGATTATATCCCCAATGCTCTTCCTTTCGGAAGCCACTTATTTACAAAAGCCTCGGGGTTCAGACGCTTGCATACTGAATCATCCTTCTAGGCAGCAAATGTTGAAAAGAGCTGCTTGGCTATTTCCCTTTCCCTGGCATTTTCTTTGTCATCAGGCCCCTGACTTGTCAGTGGTGGGGTAGCATCAATTGTGTCTAAGAAAGCCAACAAGTCTCCTTGTATATACTGTGGTATAACTCTTGAGTGGCCCCAAGGGCTGTAACCCGCCAGCTCCTCTGTCTGTGGGATTCTCCAGGCAAGAACACTGGAGTGGTTGCCATTCCCTCCTCCAGGGGATCTTCCTGACCCAGGGGTCAAACCCGCATCTCTTCTGTCTCCTGCACTGCAGCAGGTTCTTCACCACTAGCGCCCGCTGGGAAGCCCGGGTGGTTACCCTGCCCCCACCTAAAATCCCCTGTGGGCTGGGGGTGACAGTGGGGACCCACAGCTTGGGTCTCACGCTGGTCTGACCAACTCCTGCTGCCCCAGGACTGCAAGACAAGGTCCACATCCTGCCAGCAACTCTCTTGGACACACCAGGATCTCCCTGTGAGGCACACAGGGGCCCCACTGGCCCCTCCAAGGCTTTGACCTTGAGCGCCCTCTGGCAGCCTCTGCCCCTCACCCCTTGCCTGCCAAGATGAAAGCAGTGCTAAGGCTTGCACATTTCCCTATAAAAGAGGAGACAGAAAGGTGACCTGGGGAGGCAGTTGAGAAAGGGAGGTGGGGGAGCATGGCACGGGCCACCCGAAGGCAGAGGACACGTGAGTTCTGGAAGCACCCCGCAACCTCACCCAGTGCAGCCCCTGCACCTGGGGCAGGTGGAGGGTCTGGCTGCCGGCGTGAAAGCCTATGACCAGCGCAGAAAAGGGAGCTGCTAACCCAGCTCAGAGGCTTCCCAGGCGCCTTCAGGGAAACGTGGCTTCAATCCACCCCTCTCCTCCCCACAGCCAAGAATCTTCTTCCAGAACAGCCCCTCATTCCAGAAGGGGGCCTCTCCTTTTCATCCAGGCTCTATAAAAGTCTGTGATCAGTTTCCTGGCTTCTCAGGACTGTGAGCTGATGTGCGCCCAAGTCTTGGTCCCTGAACAGTCTCCTTTAATTATAAACGTTTTAGCTAACAAGCCTGCTGCCGGGCCCAGCTGTTTCTGGGGAGCACGGTTTTGAAGTGTGGACTCCACTTAGCTGCCATTTAAGCCGAGCCAATTAGCTTAGCCTTTTGACTGGGCCGTGCCCGGCCTAACCTGAATGTCAGTTTCCGGCAGCTTTGGAATAGCGGGCTCACGTGCACATGTGTCCACTCGCATTTCCGTTTGGCCACCACTTCGAGGGCAGCCTCTGATCACAGCCAACATCAAAAGGCTGGTTTGTAAGATAAGGCACTATGTGAAGTTCACTCAGACGCTTTCCCCGGGGACCAGAATAAACCCATAAACAAGATAAAAGGAAGTAAAACTAAATAAAATGACCTGGACCACCCTCTGCAAGAAACGCATCTCGGGCCAATTTTGTGACGCCCGAGCAGACACTGACTTCAGAAGCAGCTCTGTGCAGAGAGAGAAGTCAGGGTGCTGCCTCCACGCTGGCCTCCCAACTTTCACTTCCTATCAGAGAGGCCACACTTGAGCGGCAGGAACTTGCTGCTCCTGGTGAATCCAGCCCCCCACCAATCCTTCTGCCCAAGGACTGGGCTTGAGGACTTGGCTGGGAGTCTAACTTTCAAATAAAAAAAAGATTTAAAAAAGTCATTTCTTCTGAATGTAGGTTTCGGAACAACAGGCTCGTAAAACGGCCTTCTCAGAGGCCTGTGTGAAGACTCAAATCCCCAACCATCTTTAAAGGGACTTTCTCCTTAGCGGGGAACCAGCAGTGGGGAGCAGGCCCTGGCCTTCTGGCCCCTGAGGCTTCCTGGACACGCTCAGGGCAAGGCCGCCCAGCCCAGCTTCTCCCCAGCCTCAGGCAGAGGTCCCCAGACTTCATTGGTTCTGTGGCAAATGAGACCAAGGCTTCCCCAGGCTTGTGTCTAATAAACTCCAGCCTTCTGGAGTCTATTGAAGGCGGCCCGTGACCCCCGTCCCCCCCACCCAAGCTGCGCCCCTCCCCAGCCCCCAGCAGGGCGGCCAACCCCTTGCTGGCCATTGTGCCCTGGAGAAGCAGCAGGGCCTTTTCATGCTTTACGGGGGTCCTATTCACTCGTGCGAGGAGATTTCAAAGGGGTCTGCTGCCTCTCATCCCTGAGCTTCCCCAAGTGGACAATGGGCTGAAAGCGACTCAGTTCAGCTTTTCATCCCCCGCGCTCCTCACCGTGCCGGGCCGCAACTGGCTGAGCTGAAGAGGGTCTAATCCCAGCCGGGGATCCGCCCGACGCCGGGCCAGCGGCCAGAAAGTGCCTCGCCCAGCGGGCTTTCCGTGTCTGCCAAGCCGATGGGCCCAGGACCCCTAGGATCTCCAAGCCCGGTCCCGCCTGTCAGAGCAGCTCTCATCCTGAGGCCCTTTGTCCACCCCTGCATAGGCAGCGGGAGGCAGCCCCACGCTGATGGGAACTGTGGGCCCAGGGGCGTCAGCACGGGCAACTGGGGACAGATGGCTGCATCCAGCGAGCTGCTCTCGAGGCTGGGCAGCCAGAGCCATGCATCCCCCTGCCCCCGGCACTGACCTCAGGAAGGCAGGCTCAAGTTCATGGGCCTCAGGCCACCCCCAACCCTGGCCTTGGCGTCCTGGTTTACTCATCCCGTTCAAGGGGGCCACGCCGAGGGGGGAGCAGACCCTGCCCTGGGGTCCTGCCGCCTGGGACCCAGGGCACCCACTGTGAGCACCCAGAGAGCGGCTGCTGCGCGAGGGGTCTGCCTCAGCCTCTCCACCCACCAGGACCTTCCTGGCCCACATGCTCACCCAGGACAGCTGACTTCTTCCTACACTCTGGGCGCCTTGAGTCCACGGCGCTTTAGCTAAAGGTGGGGAGGGTAAGGGCTTTGAAGTAACCTCTGGGGATGCCTTCTTTCTGGGCAGGGTCTAAAGAAGAGGGGGAGGGCAGAGGGGTTGGGGGGGGGCTGGGTGGTTAGACCTTAAGTCATTTGGGCTTCCCTGGCAGCTCTGCCAGCGCAGAAGATCTGGGTTTGATCCCTGGGTCGGGAAGATCCTCTGGAGAATGGAATAGGGACCCGCTCCAGTATTCCTGCCTGGAGAAGTCCACAGACAGAGGAGCCTGGTGGACTCCAGTGCACAGGGTCGCAAAGTGTCAGGCAGGACCGAGCAACTAACGCTTCACTAAGTCATTAAAAAAGAAAGCTGTGTGGCCACTAATAGAGAGGGACTCAGGGCAGCTCAGAGATCTCCTTGTCATCTGGTCCCTACCACTGCGCTTGTTGACATGGGGAGCGGCAGCAGGCTGAGGGCAGGGGCCTGTGGGCTGGACCGCAGTTCTGTCTCTGACGCGAGCAGTTACAGGAGCACCGGGCCTTCCTGCCCCGTCCAAGAGTCATGAGCGGTGGCCAGTTTTCCTGATTGGGTCTTGTGAGGCTCAGCCAGGTATGGGGACTACACCCAAGTTATCTCATCCCAAACCCAGAATAACACCTCGGTGACGCAGAGCAGGAGGCAAGCCAAAAATAATCTCTAAGAAAACTAAATAGAAGCCTCACAGTCTTCAGTCAACTATGTTTAACTAAGGAGATTCACTCAATACCCTCATTCAGACCCAACTTACACTCCTACTTTACACGCTAACACTGACTCCCATGCAATCCACACTCTAGTTACGAACCAGAGGGAAAGTGGTGCTAGAAGTGAGCACACCAGCGCGGCCAAGAGGAGAGGGGAGAATTGTTCTCAGGGCCGGGAGGCACCAGTGCCTCTAGGGGCAGAAAGTGCCAAAGTGGAAACGTGGGTCTCTCAGGCGTGTCTGACTGTGACCCCAGGGACCGCAGTCCGCCCGGCTCCTCTGTCCATGGGAGTTCCCAGGCAAGAGTGCTGGAGTGGGTTGCCATGCCCTTCTCCAGGGGATCTTCCTGACCCAGGGATCGAACCCAGGTCTCCTGCACTGCAGGCGGACCCTTTACTGTCTGAGCCACCAGGGAAGCCTCCTGGGGGCAGAAGGCCTTATACAATGTTGAATTCTGTGAGATCATATTACAACGTGGTATGAAAACAGACCTTCAGATTAATTATCTGGACCAAGAGACAGAATATATCTTGTCTGATACTATTCAATAAGGAGAGAGCAAAAACATTCTTTTAAGAAATACGTGTTTTCCAAATACAATAACTATGGAAGCCTCACCTCTGTAAGAGCCCTCATCTCTTCATGCTGGATGATTCACGGTTTCCCTCCCTCCATTTCACTCAAGCCAAAGAGGCATTCTTGTATTAAATCTCACCTTAAACGTCTCTCTCCTTTTACTAACGGAGGAATCTGAGGGGATACAATAAAAGCCACCAGGAAACTCAACAGTCAAGTCTCAAACCAACCCGTCTACTTTCCTCTCAATCGGCTCCATGCCGCAGGCCAAGCAACAGATCGCTGGGCTACCGAAACCAGATCGTTTCAAGCAAACTGGAAGAAGAGCTGGGAAGCCTTGGGAAGGCAGAAGGGACAGCCTGGAAATACGTGTGTCAGAAGCGACTCCAGCTCCACAGGCTTGCAGAAGATTCTACTCCAGAGCGCTTGAGGAAGACTCTCCAGAGACCATTTCCAGAGCGGTGGCTCCCAGCGGGGCTCCACCTCTGAGCCTCCTGAATCAGTCGTCAAAGTTGGCAGGAGATGGGGATGTCTGGTCCACGCCGCCACCCCACCCCCACCCACCTGAGACTCACAGAGCGCCCTTGTTCTCCAGCCACAGAGGTCACCACTGCACGACCTCAAACGACCTCCAGCTCAAAGCATGACCCTGCCCATGGCCCGCTGACCTCATCCGACCACCCTGATGGCTGGGACTGCCTTCAGGAGCCCCAGCTGTCCACCTGCAGAAGAGCCAGGATCTGAGACGACTCTGGAGAGAACGTCCAGCGACAGAGCAGGCACCACACTGGCGCTTGCTGAACTGAGCCGTCCGAGAGGGGGCATCACACGCAGCGGCCTGGGGAGCACTCGGCCTTCTGGCCTGGGGAGCACTCCGGCTTCCGGACTCCGCCGTCCCTGAGCCCAGACGCAGCCTCCCGCGCTCCCTGCCTCCCACCTGTCCGTTCTGCAGACGCAACACCTGGATTCAAGGCCCGCCAAGTTCTTCTGCCCACAGGGAAAGGGGGCGAAATGACGAGCAGAAGGGGGGTGTCTGCACTCAGGGAACCTACAGGCATTGCCCTTAACCTTCTACCTTGGTTCAGTTGCCTTCTGTGAAGATACCTTCCGATCCCCATTCAAGGCTCTAAGCCTCCAGCTACCCAGGCTCCCAAGGGGCCCTCCCGCACTAAAGCTGGGCCACACCAGCGGCTCACTCCCGTCCCAGCCAAGAGACGCCCACACGGACACAGGCGGGCTTCAGACGCCGGCCGAGGACCCTGCCCGCTGCTCCGGCGGGCCACACTGCCAGCCGGGCACGTGGTGGGAAGGCAGAAGGCGCTTACACGCTACTGTCCGTCATGGACATGGAGTCGTCGGTCAGCGCATCACTGGATATCTCGCTGTCGTTGGCGCTGGCGGCTGGCGCGAAGACGTAGCCGGAGCCCACGTGGTACGGATTCACGGGGTCGCTCCTCCTGAAGGACCTGCGGGGAAGCCACAGCTGTGCATCCCGACTCTCGCCCCAACCTGGAGCGCCTGGGAGACCCCGGGACAGCCCCCAGCCTGCTGCCCAGGGCCTGCTGATCCTCTGGGCAGTGAACAGGCCCACAGGGAGCCCGTGGAGCCACTGACCTGCCCTGGGGAGAGAGCAGGGGGCTTCTCTGCCCGCGAGGTGCCTCGGGGGGACACTTCCCGAGGACTCTGCTCCTGGAGGGGAGGCGAGCGGAGGACAGAGGAGTGAGTCAGTGCAGACGGAGCATCCCTGCCCACGAAGTGAGGCAGCCCTTTACACACGTGACCTCATCTGATCCTCGAGGCCACCTGGGTGAAGAGGTCGCGTGCCCATTTCAGACGTGCCCTGGGGGCCCTGGGTCACGGAACCACAGTCAGTGGGTGTGGGACCCATCCGGACAACTGCCCCTCAGCCCATCTCTCTGCTTCTTCCCACAGGACTAGCCTGTGTCGAAAGACGCTTCAGTGTGAGAGGCAAGATGACTGACCTGTGGCGGGTGTCTGGCTCCCAGGGGGAGGAACCGGCGGGGTGGTGGGGATGCTCCCTGGGACAGGTGGGCCCGGGGACCGTGGATGGGACATGGGGGTGGGGCCAGGGAAGCGAAGAGCAGCGGCAAGTCCTCCACCCTGGGCGGTGGCGGGGTGGCGGAGAGGCCTGAGGCTTTCCCAGGGGGCCTGGGTCAGACCGAGGTGAGGGGTGGGCAGGGAGCTGCTGCACAGCTGGGCAGCAGAGCTGCGAGGAGGGTGGGCACCGCGGCTGGAGTGAAGGTTGGGGGGGGGCAGTCCTGCCTTTGGGACCTGCCCTCTGGCTGCAGCGACAAAGCAGACAAGTAACACTCAGAGCTGTAACACATCACCGCAGAATGGACCTTATAAATGATCTAACCCAACCCCCGTTTAGAAATGTTAATAAAAACCAAGAGCTACCACCAGTGACGGGAACAGTCAACTCACTGGAAAAGACCCTCATGCTGGGAAAGACTGACGGCAAAAGGAGAAGGGGGTGACAGAGGATGAGATGGCTGGATGGCATCACTGACTCAACGGACAGGAGTTTGAGCAAAGACCAGGAGAGTGAAGGGCAGGGAAGCCTGGCGTGCTGGTCAGTCCATGGGGTCACAAAGAGCTGGACACGGCTGAGTGACGGAACCAGCACCACCATCAGCTCTGGGCTCAGTGTGGGTGGGGCCCCATCTCCTCTCTGCCGCACCCCCACCAGCACAGGAGGTGCTCAAGGACTGTCTGCCGCCCAGTTACTGGCAAGGCCCCCCGGGGAGTGACGGAGCCCCAGGCAGAGCCACGCGCTGGGGGGCGGCCACGTGGAGCCCACATCAGGTCCTGGAGGAGCTGATGGCAACTGAGGTCCCCAATCTGCCGGTCTGAGCGAGGCTAGATCTCTGAGACGTCAGGTGGCCGAGGAGCGACCAGGAAGTGCGCATGAGGAGCGTGGCGTGAGCCCCCTGGACACCTTGGGCCAGGCCACCCTGCCTGGCCCCGCCGCTCCGGCCCCGCTGGCCCACCTGTGAGGGTGGGGGGCCTGGCCCCGGATTCTCGGTGCTGATGCCAGGAGGCCGGGGGATCCTCCATGACTTGGAACTGGTGCCCGCGTCTCCAGTGTGGCATTTCCAGACAGCAGGGTAGGAGAAAGAGGGAGGAGGGGACCGCCGACGAGAGGCCCGTGGTCCTCCCAGAGCAGAGGCGGGGCGAGGGGCGGCTGGTGCGAGCACGCGCGAGGAGGCGCACTCTGTGGCGTCTTCACCGCGGGCGGGACAGGAGGGGAGCGGGAAGAAAACGCTTCCCCACGGTCAGGTGGCCCCAAGGAGCGGGTGCGGGCAGGATATGGGGTCGCCCAAGATGTTAAAATGACCCAAAGCTCCAATCTTCTGGACAGGCCCCTGCCTTAAAGCAGGATGGAGCTTCCCAGGGGGCTCAGTGGTAAAGAATCCACCTGCCAATGCAATAGACACAGGTTTGATCCCTGGGTCGGGAAGATCCCCTCAAGGAGGAAATCACACCCGCTCCAGGGTTCTTGCCTGGGAAATCCCACGGACAGAGGAGCCTGGAGGGCTACAGTCCGTGGGGTCACGAAAGAGTCGGACACGACTGAGCGACTGAACAAGAAGGATGGAGGAGACGACGGCCCTCAGGGGCTCCGTCAAGCGCAACTGGAAAGCTCCCAGCCGGCTGGGTGTCCTGGGGTGTCACAGCCTCCACGGACAAGGGGTGCGGTTCAGGACATGGGGTGCGGTTCAGACACAGCCACTGGCCTAGGGCTGGAAACACTCTCCAAGGGCGCTGTTTACAGGGGTCGTGGTACCTCTCCAGAAAACCAACCATCAGCAAAAACAAGGCATTCTCGGGTGGTGTTTATCAGAATGACTGCACAGCGCAGGTGTGTTTCCCTCGTAAAGGCCTGTCCTGTGTGTGCAGAGAGCAGGGCCGGCCCCCAGCACTGCCTGTCGTGTGGGGCAGAAGCTCACAGCTTTGTCCACACTCTCTTTTTTAAGGACCTAGGACACAGTGGGTTGCTGAACGGGTTTTTCATCTAAGAGGTGTAACACAGAGATCAAAAAAGCCCAAACCGCCTTAAATAGCCTCGGGCCCCAGCCCGCCCCTGTCACTATCTCTGTGGTCCTCATACATCTGCACCGCCAGGCTAGGGCTGCAACAGTGCCGCGGGGTGGCGTGACTGAGACCCCCAGCAGAGCAAGGTGCTGCTCGCAGACGCTGCACGCAGGCACTGCTCTGCGCTCCCAGCCAGACACCGGGCCCCCAAATAAACTGAGCTCCCTCCCTTCCAACATAGAGGGCTACTGTACCACTAGCGATTACAAGTGGAATAGACCACTTTTCACTCAGTCCCTGCAGTCAAGTACAGGGATTTCCCTTCCATCATCACAAGACGACTCAGAGGAGGGTGGCTTAGTCGCAGGGAGAGACACAGACTTGATTTTTTCTTTTTTTAAAAAAACCCAGAACTTTGTCAAGACCACCACAAAGTTTGGAGAAAATGAATTAGAACTCCTTTCTTGTGATCGCTTTAAAAAACAAGAAACTCAACCAGGCTACAGTAATTGTACCCAGATGTGGATTATTTCTTCAGGGCCGAGGGGCTCCCAGTTGTTGCAAGCCCTTTTGATTCCTCCGGAGAGCAGAGGCCGGGACAGCGCTCGCGTTGGGCACCCCCAGGCCCGCGGGTTCAGCGCGCACAGGGCCTCGGCAGTCAGGGGGCAGAGGCCCCTGGCACCCTGCTCCTCACGCCCCCGGCCTGGTCTTATCCGTTATCTCCACGTGATCCCTTCCAGGGCCAGGCCCATACAGAGAGAGCAGACCCGGCCTTTGGGACCCCTTTCTGGGGCCCCTCTCAAAACAACGCACCTTCAAAAGCATTGGCTTCTAAGGCTGTGCGTTTCTGGCTCCTCTTTTCAGAAGCCCTCTAATGTCACCAAGTCCGCGCCCAGAAGGGGACGCTCCCTCCCGCAGCATCTTCTAAGCGAGGCGGGGGTGGTGGAGGGCGAGGCCAGGAGCGCAGGCGAGGCCAGGAGCGCAGGCGAGGCCAGGAGCGCAGGCGAGGCCAGGAGCGCAGGCGAGGCCAGGAGCGCAGGCG
>NW_024070192.1:1108778-1115262 GCF_014754425.2 Oryx dammah | reverse complement strand
GAGCGCAGGCGAGGCCAGGAGCGCAGGCGAGGCCAGGAGCGCAGGCGGGGCGCGCGTCGGCACAGCGCCCCCCTCGGCGGCTCCCAGCACAGCCTCCCTCGGGCGTCACGTTCTCCCATGACGTTGAAGCCAAGCGGGACTCCAGTGGCTTCCACAGAAACGGGCCCCATCAGCGATTGCTTCGGGGGCACAGGAAGCGCCGGGAGCTGGCAGGCGACACCTGCTGGGCCCCTGATGCACCGTGAGGCCATGAGGCCGGGGAGCCAGCGACAGATGGGAGACCCCCGAGCGCGCGTCCCAGCGCCAAGCCAGCCCCCCAGCACGCCGCCATCCTCCAGGGAGGCAGGGAGCGCTGTGCGCGCCCCTCCTCCGAGGGCCCTGTCTCCTCTTCTGTGAGTCTGTGTCTGGCCCTTCGTGACCCCACGGACTGTGGCCCGCCAGGGCCCTCTGTCCATGGAATTCTCCAGGCAAGAACACGGGGGAGGGTAGCCATTCCCTTCTCCAGGGGATCTTCACATCCCAGGGATCGAACTCACATTTCCCGCAGCGCAGGTGGATTCTTTACTGCCTGAGCCACCAGGGAAGCCCCTTTATACGAAACCAACCAAATCAGTAAGACCAGAAAACAGGTCTTTAAAAGTGAGGCTCCTCTGAGTGCCCAAGGTAAACTCAGGGCTTGGGGACCAGCTGGTGCCCTTGGCATCCGGCTGCCAAGCCTGTTCCTCAACAGCTGGTGACAGGGAGCCCTCAGCAGGACTCTGTCTCCTTCATTTGACTACACCGAGCCGGTCCGTAGGCCAGGGACCTGTCTTCAGGACTGGAGGGGAGGCAGACTTGAGCTGGAGGCGCTCCCTACATGCCAGGAACTAGCTGGGAACTCGGACACAAGTTCAACAATACCGGAAGTCGGGGCGGGGGAGGGGACACCTGAGACGGATGGGCTCAGAGTGGAGGACAAAGCAGGTGATGACACGGGATGCTAAGAGGAGCTGTGGGAGACCCGTAAGTCAGTGGCCGCTCCGAAAGGCAAAGCACGCTTGCTTGGCAACAAAGCCACCAACGGCAGCACTGGCACGCCCCCAGACGGTGAAGCAATGCTGACCTGAGCCCCCCATCCTGCTCGGTGAGCCCGGTGAGCTCATGAGCTCAATAAAAACCAGTCACCTGTGGACTGGCTTGACCACACAGGGACCATAAAACTCCCCTGCTCAACCTGGAGGAGCATGACGTCTACTCACGAGTCACAGAATCTCTTCTCCCCTCCTCACTTTTCCTGTGATCATAAAACTGTACCCAGTGAGCTCTTGGGCCATGGCACCCCTTTGCCTGCCTGCTTGTACACCTCGCAAGTGTCCTATTCTAACAAGTCACTTCTTATCTGTCACATTGCATCTGAGTTCTTTTCTGCACTGAGACAAAGGACTAAGGTACTGGAGCTCTTCAGAGCCCCCAAAAGGACACCAACCTGTTTCAAAGCTTCCCAGTGAGCGTGGGCTAAGACTCGAGGCTCACTCTTTGCAAGTGAGACCTGAACCTGGTTGCCCTTTTAGTACAGCCAACGGTGAGCATGATTAAATCAAGCTAATTATAATGCCTTGTCTGTTCAAACCATGTCCCTTTACAAAGGGCTTTCCTGTTCATTATTCTGATCCTAACAGCAACCTGTGACGTTAGCAGAAGGGACAGTGTCCTCTCATCTGCAGGGCACACGGGCTTCAGCAAGACTTCAGCCCAGGTGGGAAGAGGTGGACAGGGCTGTACCTCAGGCCTTTGAATAGCTCGAGGCAGCTAACACACCGCAGGCACCCTTGAGTATCTTGCACTTAAAAAGAAAAACCTACTGGGGTAGGTCTTAATCCCTCCCTGACAATGCCCAGGTAAGACATATGCAGTCCAGGTAAGGTACCAGCCTCTCAACCCAACAGGGGGATAAAGTCAGGCAGGAATCTAGTAGGAAACCCAGGGAGCCAATGAAAAGGTGTTATTTACATATGAACAACGCCCACCAATCCCAACCAAAGAGGCACCGATGAAACGCAAAGGAGGATGCTCGGCCTGCAGACACCCCCTTAAAGCTGAATCCTGGTAGAAACACCCAGGCTGGGCAGGGAGGGGGCGGGGTCCCGACTGCCCACCCACAAAGGGGAGGGTCCCGCCCAGGAGCCCGAATGGCTCCAAAACCAGCCAGGGTGCGGTTTACAAAGGTGGCGCTCTGGGCCCTGACCCCGGGGGGACACAGAATCCCCACTGTCTCAAGGCCCTCAGAGAAGCCGCCTGACCACAAGGCCTTAAGTAGCCTCGGCGACCGCTGCCAACCTGGAGGGCACGGAGGCCAGCGGGGCTTTTCCCAAGTTTCCGCATAACGGAACGGGTAGGGATGGCAGGTGGCCTGGAGCTGCCAGCCTCAGAAATCAGAGCCAGCATCTTTCTCCAAACAGCCCGAAACCATAGCTTAAAGATGCTGAAACAACTCGGTTCCGATGATCCTTGGAGCACTTGCACAAGCCAGTCGGGTCCCACCGAAGGTGGTGGTGGACCAGATGTCCGCCCGGCAGACCAGCTCTTGGGCCGCAGGAGCGCCCCCTGGTGGTGCCAACGCCACCCTTCCCTCCCAGCAGGGCCACCCCAGGACCACCAGCTTCCTGGCTCAAACCTGGCTCCGCGCCCCTCCGCGGCCCGCCGGACCCTACAGAGGAAGGCAACCCCCAGAGACAGCCGCCAGGTCGCACGCCCCTCCCACAGGGTCAGCGAGATAAGCTGCCCCCAGAGCAGCCCGCGGCCGGCCCCTCCCCCGCGGGCCATCAGCAACAACCTGGAACCCAGAGGCTCATTCTCTCTGGATATTTGGAAGGGGAGAGAGAGCGAGAAACAGAAGAACTCATTCCAACAGGAGGTCTGAAGTTGCCTCCAAAGGTCAAGAATCTTAAGACTTGGCCGTTCTATAAAGAACTGCTTGTCTTCCAAGCCTCCAAGAGAGAAGGCAGTCCAGGGCCCAAGTCCTCTCACGCCAGAACCAACTCTCCATCAGCAGTGAGCAATACAGGCACCAACTGGAGTCTGCCCCCCAGGGCGGCAAGCATGTAAGACCTAGAACAACCTATCAGCAGATTCTAAAAGCACAGGACCCTTCACTGGGGAGTCACAGGACCCTGCCTCTTCTGGAGGATTCCTCGAAGGGTTCACATCTTGTTCCATAAGGAGCCACAAGCCCAGTTGTTAAGCCAGCTGCTGGCTCTTAACATAACAGTTCAAACGATCCCACTTACCCCCCAAGTCAATGGGCACACACACTACCGCCTGGGCCTCCAGCTCAACCCAGCGGGCTCTGCGGCCCCATGCACTCTTGGCCAGGAGTGACCCCTTCCCAAACCGGCGCTTAGTGATTGACTGACTCTCCCTCCTGGGGCCCCTCTAAGACTGGTGCAGGACAATAAGTAACCACATTGAGGCATTCTGCCTGCCACTGTCTGCAGCCGGCACTGGGAGACTCCGGGTATTTAGCTGTGCGTGCATCCCTCTCCTCTCCTCTCCACAACAGAAAGCCAGATCAAAGGGCTCGTGGCCAGCGGTCGGAGCACAAGACAGACCTCAGCAGCACCTCTGACCATCCATCCACCCACCCTCCTTAACTCAAAACATCTGCAGAGCCCACCTCATTCCCCCCCCCCTCCCCGTTCCCCCCAGGGCTTACCTGTATCCGCTTTCGACGGTGTCCATGGCCCGCACGCTGGCTGTGGCCCTCAGGGTCTTGCTGGACAAGCCCACCACGGTGGGGGGTAGTTTGCACTTGAAGTCGGCACAAGTCCACTCCTCCTCCTCGTTCAAGGTGGGGAGGTAGCCACACACGAGCCTGAGGCTGCCCAGGCCCCCCTGACTCAGGTAAGCTGGGTTCTCGCCCCCGCTCCCCACGTACTCGAGGCATATGTCTGACGTCAGAAATGTCTGGTAGGCGTTCTCCTCCATCACCGCCTGGACCTCGGTCTGGGCCTGGTCGAACATTGCCGAGTCGATCTGCTGCCTCTTGATGCCGTCCCGAATGTACGTCTTGGTGGCAGGTTTCAGCTGCTTGGAGACGACGCTGTGGTTCTCAATGTACCTTTTGTAGATCGCTTTGGCTACGCGTAAAGTCTTGGCATCCCTCAGGCTCATCTGCCGGAATCCATTGCAGGCGAACCAGAAGTCTAAAGTATCCACGCATTTCTCCCGCTCCAGGAAAGTCCGGAAGAGATAAGCACCGTCCTGATCGCCCAGCAAGGAGTGCAGAGACTTGGTCCACCTGGTCAGCGGGGAATCCGGGGACGCCCGGCCCTCCGGCTCCCCCAGCCCGCCCTCGTTCCTCCGGGCGCTGGGGGAGACGGGCGGGGCCTTGGCGGCCGGGCCCTTTCCCACGCCGGGCTGGCACGGTGGGGTCTCCCCTTCTTCCCCGGGCACTGGGGGCCGCGGGGCATCCTCGCGGAAGCTGCTGCTGGGGTCTGGAAGCCGAGGCACCAGCACAGCACTGCTCATGGCGAGTGCCTTCTTCTCGCTGAGTTTAGGAATTTTTTTCTTCTACCAGTTCCTCCCAGCAATCAGCGTGGTCTCTCTTTCTCTCTCAAGTCAGCAGGGACTCATCTGAGCCTCCTTTCTGGGAAGAAAAGGAAGGACGGGGGGGAGGGGGGGGGAGGCAGAGGGAGAGAAAAGGGTATTGATATAATCAAAACCAGATCTACCCAACATCAAAGCAAGAAAGTAAACAGGCTTTTCAACTCCTCAAATTCAAATCAAGCAACCCAGCTATCTGCGAGGTGCTCATCTAAAGTATCAGACGCTGCTTTTTCAAAGGCGAAATCTGAGCTCCACTTGGGGGCGGGGAAGGGGCGCGGGGAGGGTGGGAGGTGGGGCAGAGGGCCCGGGAGGTGGAAGGCACCGGCTTCCAAAACCCCACCCGGCCCCGGCGCGCGCAGGGCAGCCCGGCGCGCCCCTCCCCTCTCCGGGACAGCATCCACTCCAAAGCCGCGCGCCCCGAGCCGCCGGGCGGTGCGCAGGTGAAACCAATTTCGGTGAATTTCCCCACTCGGCTCTCGGCACAGATAACTCGAGCTCCAAACGTGTCCTTCCCCGGCATCTGGTTCCCATCCCCCACCTACCCCTTCCCACTCCTTAAAAATTCAGAAGAGCCTCGACCGAGCAAGCAGCCCGCCCAGCACAGGGCGGGATGGGCTCCCGGACTCCCAGCTGGAACACCACCGCCCCCCCGCCCCGGCCAACCCCCAGATGGAAACGTTCGCTGCGCCCCGCCTCCCGCCAAGAATCCGGCTCAGCCTACACCTCGGTCTTCCCGGTTCCCCGAAACCAGAAATCCACTCACTCAGACAAGGCTTTGATCTCCCAACTTTTCCAGAGAGCGGAGAAGCCTCAGGACTCGCCGCCCCCTGCCCCCCGCCCCCCGCCCCCGCGGAGCCGCAAACCCTACAAAACAGGATCAGAAACCGTCTCACGCTACCACCGCCTGTGCCAAGAATCCCAAACTCTGCTGACCTCAAGCCTCTTTTTTCCACAAGCAAAAAGTCTTATCTAACCAATAAACCAGCCGCTCACCCCAGCATGGGAAGGATCAAACTCGGGAGAGCGGAGGGGAGGGCTGGGGGGGGTGGGCGCGACCCCGAACCGGAGGCTGGGGGCCCTGGGTGGGCGTGCGGTGCCCCCGCGCGGGGCCTCAGGCCGCCGGTAGCGCCGCGCTGCCCAGGCGGAGGGGAGGGGGGGCGGCCCCGTTACCTGGAAGACGAAGGGGGCCCGAGGCCGGGCTCTCATCGCTGTCGAGCGCCCCCCGCCCCACGGCTCGCCCCCCGGCCCCGGTCCACCCCGACTGTCCGGAGCCCCGGGAAGCTCTCGCAGCCCCAAGTCCGGGCGCGGGTCGGAGGCGCCCACAGAGAAGCCCGGAACGCGGCGGCCGGTCCAGCAATGGCGACGCGGAGGCTCGGCCTCTCCGCACGAGGGGCCGGGGCGGCTGGGGCGCGGGGCCGGCGGCAAGAGGGACGCGGGGAACGCAGGCGCCCCGGGCTCGGGCCGCTCCGGCGCGCAGACTGAGCCTCGGCCGGCGATCGGGGCCCCTCTGCGCCGACCGGGGGCTGGAGGGGAGGAGGGGAGGGGAGGAGAGAGCGGCGGGAGGGGGCGGGGGAGGGGAGGGGGCGCCGCCGCCCTTTCATCCCACCTCCCAAAGGCGCCCCGGCGCACTCGCACCCCGACTCCTACCCAGCGCCGCCCCGGCGCGGCGCCCCCTGGGGAGGGGGTTCCTCCCCCGCTCCGCCCCCGCCGATCGCTCGAGTCTCTCCGTCCGGCCCCGCCACCCCGGCCGAGCCCCCCGGAGCGCCGGGCGCCGCGCCCGCCACCCCTCTGCGCGCTCGCCCGGAGCGCGCCCCGAAATAGCCGGCCTGCCCACTTCAAAGGGCCGCCCGGCACATCAAAGCGCGCGGGCCGCCCGCCGCCGCGGCCTCGCACTCACCAG
>NW_024070192.1:996178-1103778 GCF_014754425.2 Oryx dammah | reverse complement strand
GCAAGCAGGCAGAGTTTTTTTTTTTTTTTTTCTATCATCAAACACTTTTCTACCTCTGTTCAAGTTTCCCTGGGAATTTGGGCTTAGAGAAGCTTGTTAAAAAAAAAAAAAAAAAAGAGTGCTAGACCAGGGGTGGACGGTTAAGTGTCGTAGGAGGAAGGCAGGCCTAAACCAGAAGTCGTGCATGCTTGTGATAGGACCCGCGTGCCTGGGTCGGTGGGTGTGTGAAGATGGTGTGAATCTGCCTGCAGAGGCCTGGGGGCTGGAAGTGGGCCCAGACGCCTCGCTGGGAAGCCAGCCTCAACTCCCTGCAGGTTTTAACCCCACGTACCCAACCTGGTCATCAGGACCCTCCCAGCAGGCCCACCCGCATCAGCTGCATCCCCCACTCTCCGGATGCTGCATATTAAACAGACATGGGATGTCTTTTCCCCCAAGGACTCTCGGTACTGACGGAGTGCAAGCTCCTCACCCCATCACCTCTCAGCCCCCCAACATCCACCAACAACCATCTCGCTTAGAATAATAAGAAAATATACCACAAACCCAGAACATTATTTACGCATCTACTGGACCTCTCAAATGATGAGCTAATAATTGATTTTTCCTCCTCTTAAAAAACATAAAGGTGGAGCCCAGACTTGTTGCAGAAGGGAGAGGAGAGCTTGGCATCCTCAGACGGAGAAGCACTGGCTTTCCACCTCTGTTTCTTTATTTACCTTCTTAGTGAATTGAACGGAGGGCAAAGCCTTTCTGATGCAGAGGGGCCTTGAACCTTCATTAGGCCTTTAGGACTTCAAAACATGCAAGAAACAGGTTTCTCTGACTGTGTAGTTTTCTGCAGAGAGAGAGGAACAGGGGGCGTCCCGTGACCTGCTGTGCCGGCCGAGATGCTCCCGGGCTGTGACCAGGGCCCAGAGCTCCTGCAAGACGAGCCGCCAGGGCTTTGCCCTCCCCAAGATCTGCCTCTCTGTGCTCCTCAGGCTCACCTCCCAGGTGGCCAGGCTGGCGTGAGGCCAGTGGCCCAAGGCCAGGAAACACTGGCCACTTTGGGGCGGACCAGTGAACAAGAGTGGCCAGATGACTTAGCTCTGGATTGGGACCGCTGCTGGGTGTGAGGACGCTGGAAGCCAGTCCTGCCTCCCCAGCCTTTCGGAACGGCGCACAGCCCCTCAGGGGACCGTAGGAGAGCCCGCTCCCGGGGTTCCCAGGAGCCTTTCGGCCACAGAGGGTGTGAATCTAGGCCCAGAAGTGTAGACGGAAGAGGATGCGTTGCCATAAGCATCTACAGTATAAACAGCAGCAGCGTGTGTGTGTGTGTGTGCACAACACACACACACACACACGCACGCGCACACACACACGGGGGAAGGGGGAGTGCAAACTCCTAAATCAAAATAAACAGGCTCAGGAAGAGGAGGTGCTGGAGGCAGTGGGCCCTCAGTCCTCCTGGGTGGCTCTCCTCCCCCCAGCGGCCACCCCCTCCCATCCACCATGGCCCCCTGGCCTCAACCATCCCAGGCTTGGCTTTTACCAAAGGGCTTGCCGCCTGCTCCCTATGAGCCCAGGCCTGGGCCGCGGGAGCAAGGGCGGGCTCCCTTGGAGCTCTCAGCAGTGAGCACTTGGAGAGCCCGGTTTCCAGAACAGGTGCTCGGTCACCTTGGGCCGGCGCCTCCCCCCGCTCCCCCGCCCTGTCCCCTGGTGGTACATTTAGCACTGGGGCTGGGCCAAGGGCCCAGAAGCCAGGAGCCCCTCAAGCCGCGGGGTCCCCGACTACTTGTTGATGATATTTCTGGAGGAGGAGCCAAAGCCCCCTGCTTCCTCCCAGCCCCTTTCTCAAGATAGCACAGTTTTCCATTTTCCCCTTCTCCCTGGCAGCCTCAGGATCATGTGACTGGTTGTAATCCTGCACGGTTGCCTGGAAACTGGAAAGCAAGGTGATGGATTTCTGCACATGCTCACTGCCCCTGCTTTGAAGACAAGCCCTACGGAGGATCAACAGCCCACTTGGCCTAAGTGCAGACAAGTTTAATAAAGCAGAGAGTAATTCTTTTCTGGAATTAGGTACCGGGCTGAAATCCTAGAATCCCAGAAAACGCAGGGCTCCCTGCGAGGCACCTGGCCAGATCTCCAATCTTGAGTCAGCCGGACAAAACCTCCTGGGGGGTGGAGCAGGGGAAGTCACACCAGCTGCGACTTCAGAGCAGCTCAGACCCAGGACATTGCTCTCGAAGAGTTAGTGACTCTGTCTGTCTTTTATTTCTTTGGAAAATTGCCACCTTAGGCAATGCAGCTTTGTGTGGGGAGGGGGTGGAGAGGCACGCAGGTAATATTTCTAGAGACTGCAGGTCGCCCAGCTGCTCTGAGGCCCTGTGTTTGCCTGTAAAGTGGAGGGGACACCCCTCCAAATGCTGTTGTGAGGAGGCGCCACGCTGGACACCCAAGGCAGTCTCTGCAGTCCCTGCTTCCTCAATAGCCTGTTAACTGTTCCAGGAAGTAACTCCCATCTCTGAAGCAACGACAACCTCCAATTAGGGGCTGTGCTTCTGGCCTAGGGGGTTGGAAACCAAGCAGGGGGCGCCTGCAGAGGGGACGCCCAGCCTCTGCTGTCTTCCCCGGAGAGGGGCAGGCCTCGGTGCAGGGGGGTCTGTGCTGTCGGCTAGCTCTCGGAGGCCTCGTACCCAGGACCCCAGAGAAATGGCAGCAGCTGCGGGCTTCCCTGGTGGTTCAGTGGTTAGGGCTCTCTGCGTCCAATGCAGGGGTTGCAGGTTCGATCCCTGGCTGGGGAACTAAGACGCTATGGTGGCTCAGCAGCGCAGAGTCCGCCTGCAGTGCCGGAGACGCAGGTTCCATCCCTGGGTCAGGAGGCTCCCCTGGAGGAGGAAACGGTAACCCACTCCAGTGTTCTTGCCGGGGAAATCCCAAGGACAGAGGAGCCTGGCGGGCCACAGTCCGTGGGGTTGCAGAGTCAGGCACGACTGAGCAACTAACCAGCAATACATCTTTGGCAGCGTCTTCCAGCCAGGGGAGGCCTTACAATGGGGTCTAATCTAACCCATCGTTTAAGAGATGAGGAAAGCGAAGCAAAGAGGAAGGGAGATCTTCCCAGGGTTCCGTGGCCCACTCCCAAGCTGAGCTAGAGCCCTCCAGTCCATCCTCTCTGCTCCACACTATGGTCAGCAGATGTGGGTAGTTCGCCCTGGGTCCTTGGCTTCCATAACAGGACGGATAAATATCATCTGATGAACAGAACATTGTCAATCAACTATACTCCCAATAAAGTTAAAAGAAATAAGTCACCAACTTAAGTGATAACCAAAAAAAAAAAAAAGCTGAAAAAGTCATCAGCCATCTTAATTAGTACAATTCTGAAGGTAACCAAATAAAGGTTAAATAAAAGAAGGCTGCTACTTTAAAAAGTAAGAATAATTTGGGATGCGTTCCTAAAGCATCATTGCAGGGCTTGAGCTGGAAATGCCAAGGAAGCACATTCGTTCAGCTCCACCCAACGGGCGGCCTTGGCCCCAGAAGTGGGGTCCCTCCGGCTGGCTCCTGGGCGCTGCTGCCAGGCCTTCAGTGCTGACAGCTGTTTCCACGGCGTCTCTGTGGGGTGGGTGCAGCTGAGGGCAGGGTGGAGCCCCCAGAGTCTGAGAGGAGGAAGGGAGTGGGAAAAGGTGGGCTCTGCTTCCTCCCCCTCGGAGGGGAGGGGGTGGGAATGGCAAGGTGGGGATTTTCAAGCCACAAGCGAAAAAGTGAGGTCTTAGGCAGCCCCATCCCCAGCAGTTTGGAGAAGAAACCTATTTTTAATAAAAATGATCATCTTCATTCTCTTCAATTTAGAATGAAATTAAGCTAAACAGTCAATCCTGAAGGAAATCAACCCCGAATATGCACTGGAAGGGCTGATGCTGAAGCTGAAGCTCCAATACCTTGGCCACCTGATGCAAAGAAGCGACTCATTGGCAAAGACCCTGATGCTGGGAAAGACTGAAGGCGGGAGGAGAAGGGGACGACAGAGACGGTTGGATGGCATCATCGACGTGATGGACGTGAGTCTGAGCAAGCTCCAGGAGCTGGTGAAGGACAGGAAGGCCTGGCGTGCTGCAGTCCCTGGGGTTGCAAAGAGTTGGACCTGCCTTAGCAACTAAACAACAACAAAGCTAAACAATAATTTAAAACTTCCTAATGGGAGGGATCTGGGGCAGGAGGAGAAGGGGACGACAGAGGATGAGATGGCTGGATGGCATCACTGACTCGATGGGCATGAGTCTGAGTGAACTGCGGGAGATGGTGATGGACAGGGAGGCCTGGCGTGCTTCGATTCATGGCGTCGCAGAGAGTCGGACACGACTGAGCAACTGAACTGAACTGAACCGATTTACCTTCAGGTGCTTTTAATATTTACTGTAAGTGGAACTAGTAACTGCTGTCATGGCTGGCATCCCACCAGGGGTTTTCAGGGAGATGGGCTTTCAGGAGCTTGTCACCAGAAGAGACCATCCATAGTCAAACAAATCCAGAAAGAGGTTCTGATTTTTGAAGTTCTCACCTCCTGAGTGTCCAGCAGATACACACAAAGGCTGTTTTCAGAAAAGGAAGTGAAAGATAGATAGGAAAAAAAGTCCCTGAAGTCAGCATTCCAACTGGCAACATGTGAAACTTTGTAAATAAATAGGTCCCTGTTCCTGAGCTGCGGCCCTCCATCGGCAGCCCTCCGTGGGCCTTGTTTTCTGCTACTGAAGTTTCGTCCTGCTCCCTTTAAACAGCTTCTGGAAGAGGCAGTTGTCCCGGGCTTGAGACCAGTCCCCTTGTTCCTTCACGTCAGTGTTTCTTCGTTTGTCCTCAGCATCTCTGCCAGCACTCAGTGCTTCCCCGGCTCTGAAGGGTGGGCCACGTGGCCCGGGATGCTCGGCAGGGCTGCGGGCTGCCCCGGAGCACCTGGGAGGTTCTGGATTGGTTTCTGTTGAGCCTTCCCGACATCAGGCCCTGGGCGATGCTTTAGCGAGGTCTTCATCCCTGGCCCCCTGGGCCTCAGAGCACTGGCGCTAGAAGGCTGACTGCCGTCCTTCAAGAGGCGTCTACAGGTGCAGTCTGCTCTGCGTGCCCTCTCACTGTCCCCTCCAGCCGTAGTGGGCTCTCCGACTCGAAAGCGCCTCAGCAGGTGAGAGGTGTCCTGCCTGGGAAGTCCCGGGCCTTCCCGGGTGCGTGCGGCTGTGCCCCTGTTCGCGAGCCCCGCTCGCTTCTTCCGGACGACCCTCTAACCGTTGCCGCCTCCCTTTCTGGGCTCCTCCCCGTCGGGTGCCTTCCTCTTTCCATCCACAGCTCCGAGCCCATCTCTCCAGGGACCACGGCCTCCCAGCCCTCCAGCCCCACCTCTTCACCAGCCTCTTTTATCCCCCCCATCCTGGACCACTGGCCACAGGAGGCTACAATTTAACACCATTCAAATGGAACCGCCTTTGTCTCTCGTAGAAGCCAGGCGGCCTCTGTCAGGCAGTGACCCCGCGGCCTCTGCCGCCTCCGAGCGGAACCTGGGCCAGTCCAAGCTCCTCTCTCTCACATGTGCCCACCGAGCATCCAGCCCTGATGCTCTGCCTCCTAAAATCTCCCCAGATCGCCACCTTCTCCCCGTATCTGCCACTACCACACAGCTCTGACTCTCCTCTCTTGCCAGGAGCAGCAGCATGCCCTACCTACCTGCCCTCCGGGCCTGCGGTTTCCAGTCCCTGCCTGGGGCCCTTAGGTGATGCTGCGAAGAAAGTGCAAGGCACTCTCAGGCTGACTGTCCTTCCCACCCTCAGACCCCCGCAGCTGCAGTGACCTTCAGGCCCCAAACTCTGTGCGAGGCGATGGGGTGGTCGGCGGGCTGGCCTCCAGCTGCGTGTCCACCTCACAGGGAGCTTCCATTCCCCGTCCTCACAGGAGTCCCCTGCCAGCTGGCCACCCCTCCAGCTTCTTCAGGCCTGATCCCTCTTCCCCGGACTGGCGCACCTCCTCACGTTGTCGTGGCGGCGGCGGCGGCCTGGAGCAGAACTCGCCCCCACCTCCTCCGGGTCTGCCCACTCAGCCACGGACCCCGGACGGGGCCACGCTCCAGCACACTCGCATGCCTGAGCCCAGCCCCTCCCAGGCACCAAGTCGGGACTTGATAAACTGCTGAACCGTCCTGTGGACAGAGATGGTAGTGAAGGAGGGAACCGGGGGCCGTCCGCCTGGACCGAGACGCCGGTCTCAGAAGCGCCCTCGCCAGGCTCCAGCCTTTAGTCCGGACTCAGGACAGCTATTGATGAGATGAGGCTGAGATGGCTGGATGGCATCACCGACTCAATGGACGTGGGGTCTGAGTGAACTCCGGGAGCTGGTGATGGACAGGGAGGCCTGGGTGCTGCAGTCATGGGGTCGCCAAGAGTTGGACGGACTGAGCGACTGAGCCCCATCAACTGCTAGAGGGTGTGCCCTGAACAGATGAGGAGAAACGACCTGCACAGCAGACACGCCTGTGCTTCCCCGATGGCTTCTTAGCAAAAAACATTAGCGTCCCACCCAGAAATTAAAATGTGAGAACTGAACTTCACTCCTGTACTAATATCCTCTTGATAACCACTTGCCCAGGAACTCGAGCACGGGAACAAGACCCACTAATTTACTGAAACTGTGAAGTTCGTCCTGGCAATACCAAGGAACCACCCCAACACTCAGAAAACGTCAGGAAGAATTAAATGGAACAAACACACTGTGTGCGGGCCCAGCTCGTTGGACAAGGAGACCCAGAGAAGACGCCCCCAGCTCCACAGAAGAGGAGGCCAGAGGCCCGGCTCCCAGCTGATAATACTGCTGCTTCCCCTCCCCTGAAGGGAGCATATCTTTTTGGCAGAATTGACAATTTTTTTTTCAAGATCAGAATGTTTCACATGAATCCATCCATTCACAAATCAGATAGTGATCAAGGCCTCGTGGCCTGATTTTGGGGCCAGAAAATTCAGTCACCAGGAAGGGGTGGTTGAGGGGCCCTGCCCTGCCCCCGCCTCTGGTCCGAGGTCAGGGGAGACCTTCGAGCCCTGGGCCAGGTGTGGGGGCAGGTGTGAGACGGTCGCCTGCTGGGTGGGGTGGCGGGCAGAGGGGTGTGTCATCTTCCTGGGGGACTTTGGCCCTGGGAGGAGCCCCCCGCTGCAGGACGGTTTCTAGAGGCCAAGACCACAAGGCCAGCCTGGGCGAGCTTTGCCGTGGGTGTGGCAGGCAGGGGGAGGCCCTTTTCCTCGGGGGCCGTGGGCTTCCTCAGGCCTGAAGCTGCTTCAGCCAAAGTTGATTTTTCTGAGAGTGCCCTGGCCCAGGCCAGCCCATCCTGGGGTCTGACCTTTTGCCACACCAGGGGCGTCTCCGCCCCACCCTTCAGCCAGCCCTAGAGCAGCTGGACTCTGGATTTCCCTGAGAAAAGGTGTCAACATTCAACTCTACAAGACAATGGAGGGGCCTGCCTGCCCTTGGCAGGGAGCTCCCCCCAGAAGGGCCTGTTCTTGGGGAGCCAGGACGGGAAGAGGGTGGGCGTCGCTGGGTGCAGCACGGGAGGAAGGGAAGCGCCCGGGAGAGGCCTTCGATGGGGGAGGCCTTCGAGACCCAGCGCCGCGTTCCCGTACTTCGTGCAGCTGTCAGGCAGGAGAAGCCGGGACACAAGGCAGGGCTCCGGTCGCCTCAGAGGCAGGGAGCTTGCACCCTGCAGTCTCCCCAGGAGTGGGTGCACCCTGGGGCTCCCCAGGTGGTGCTAGTGGTGAAGAAGCTGCCCGTGCAGGACCCCAGAGAGACGCGGGCTCGGGAAGATCCCCTGGAGGAGGGCACGTGCCTGGAGAAGCCCGTGGACAGGGGAGCCCGGCGGGCCACAGTCCTTGGGGTTGCGAAGAGTCAGACACTACTTAGCAACTGAACAGCAACAGCCCCAAAGCCGGGTCAGGAGGCGCATGTTCCCCGCGGGGACGGCCTGGGGGCCGCCTGGCTCCCGCCGGGCCCTCATTGGCTGTCAAATGTCCATCCCCCGGCCCGCCTGTCTGTTCTGCATGCGCCGTGCCCCGGGGCAGGGAAAGGGGCCGTTCCTGGCCCCATAAAATTTCACCTCCCTGTTTAGAAGTTGTTTCACCTATAAACATGCTCTTTGAGGTGGGCCTCACCCAGGGGCGCCCAAGGCAGGGGAAACTGGGGACAAGGGCGCACGATTGCAGACTGCCCCTGCCCGCCTTCCGCCCACGGCCGGTGCCGGCTGTGTCCGGCATATGAGGGCGCTAGGTCTGTCCAGGGCTGCCCATCAGGACGGCCTGACCCCCACGAGCCCCCAGAGCTGCAAACCGAGCCTTGCAGTGGAATGAAGGGAGAACCAGAGGAGCCGGGGTAAAGAAGCGACAACACACACTGGACTCAGGAGCCAGGAAGGCACATCACGTTCCAAACCCTGACCCACCGCCATCCAGCTGAGACCTTGAATAAGCCACATCCGTCCGTCATCCATCTACCCATCGATCTGTGCGCTTAGTCGCTCAGCCGTGTCTCTTTCCAACCCCATGGGCTGTAGCCCGCCAGGCTCCTCTGTCCATAGGATTCTCCAGGCAAGGATACTGGAGTGGGTTGCCATGCCCTCCTCCAGGGATCTTCCCAACCCAGGGAGCAAACCCACGTCTCCTACATTGCAGGCGGATTCTTTACCATCTGAGCCCCCAGGGAAGCCCCATCCATCTCTCTGTTATCTCTATTATCTATTAATCATCTGTCTTCAGGCTCTCTACTATCTGTCCATCCGTCATGTATCTACCTATCTATATATCCCTGTCTACCCATCCTTCCATCGATCACGGATCCATCTGTCATCTCTCTATCCGTCTTTTCGAGGCCTCATTTTCCCATCCATAAGTGGAGCTGAGGATAAATGACCGCTTTGTAAGCGACAAACGGTCAAGCTGTCCTTTTTGGTTTGTTGCCTGGTCTCAGTCCTGGGCACCGCAGAGCCTCGGGATGTTGTGAGAACCAAGATGAGAGACACAAAGTGCCCGTTGCGGAGACCGCAGAGTGACCCAGAGCTGGGGCGTCATTTCCCCACTGGGTGTGTGAGGCCAGGGCACTGGTCCTGGGGGCCCCGGCAGGGTGACCACCCCCAGTGCAGTAAGCGCAGGGACCCCAGGGGTCCCAAGGCCTGTGCGTCCTCCGAGCGGAGGCGGGGCCGTGCCCTCCTTGGTGCCATCTCCCCTCACAGAGGCGGTGGCGGTGGGACCTTCAGGCCGAGGGCAGTAACCGGGCCCTAAAGAGGCCCAGCCCCCAAAGATCAGAGATGGGTCCCGAGCCGGTCTCCTTCCTGGTGAAAGGCCTCAAGGGCTCGGGCCCCCTGTGACTTCTAAGTCTGGTCCTGCAACCGGGATGTTTGAGGCCTCAGCCCAGAGTCCACGGAGACGGAGATGACCACGGAGGGGCCAGAAAGACTGGGAGGGGCCGTCCCGCCCCGGGCGAGGGACGGTCCACAGGGTGAGGCGCGGAGGAGGAGCCACCCGGGCAGCCCCTCTCCCCGTCAACCACGGCCTTCATCAGCCTACTTTACAGAGCGCTACGGGGCGGAACCCGCTGCAGCGGACAACACTAATCCAGTCCCTTGTGCAACAGTTCTTAGAAGTTTCAAGATGGTGACGTGCGTGCGTGCTAACTCCCTTCAGCCGTGTCTGACTCTTCGTGACCCCCTGGACCAGAGCCCTCCAGGCTCCTCTGTCCATGAGGATTCTCCGGGCAAGAAGACTGCAGCGGGTTTCCACGCCCTCCTGCATCCTCCTGACCCAGGGACTGAACCCGCGTCTCCCGCACTGCAGGCAGATTCCTTTCCACTAGCGCCTGTGAGCTCGCTTCCTCCCTGCTGAAATGCAGTAGGAAGAAAAGGTCCGGGTAGGTGAAGCAGGGGAGGGAGGAGGGAAGGGCCCCTGGACCCCCTGGGGCAGCCGGGGGCGGATGGTGGGCCCCGGGCTGCTGGGAGGAGGACGGGGAGGCCACAGCTGAGACGGGGAGGCTGGGCCGGGGTCGAACCCCAGCACATCACTTGGAAGCTGTGGGGCCTCGGGCACAGGTTCTGTGATTTCTGAGCCTCCATGTCCTCTACTGTGAGGTGGGCCTAAACCACCTCGTTCCCGAGAAGGCGAAGGGAGGAGATGGATTTAGAAGTCCGTTGAGACAGCAAGGTGTGCGCCTCCCTCGACTTAGAGGATCAGGCTGTGCTCTCCCCCAGAAAAACGCCTGAGATGCTCTGGGGAGCCTGCTGGAGCTGGGGGTGCTGAGCGCAGGCCAGTCACCCCTGGCCAGGCAGACAGCCCATTTCCAGGCTCGTCCTTGAGCGGAGGGTCGCTCCCTCTGCAGACCGTGTCAACAGGCAAGGCCGCCCCAGCCCAGGGAAGGGTGACGGGCGATCAGGTTTGGAAATGTGTGCCAAACCCAATTTCAACCAGATGCGGCTGGCCTGCTTCCAGCGGCCGCCTGCCATCCCAGGCCTGGCCAGGAGGAGGCCCATGCCTGGGCAGCCAGGCCTATTTGTTCCCCGCGTCCTTGGGTCCAGACTGACATGCTCACCTCCCTGTTCAGACAGTCCAGGCCACGAGGAACTCAAGGACACAGCGAGCCTGGGCAGAATCCACCTGCCCATCTTCCAGCCGGATGGGCAGCGTGGGGGCGGGGAGCTGGCGAGGAGACGCAGTGCAGCCTCTGTGAAGGGGTGCATGAGCCCAGCCTCCCCACCCCCACCACGGGAAGCACCCCCCGAGCCACAGATGGGCCCCCAGCAACCAACCAGGAAGCCGCGCTTTGCTGGGTTAAATATGGTGGCTGAGAAAAACCCAGGCTGCTGCCGCCACCACCCAGAAACCAACCCAGCAGAGAGTGCAGCGTCCCAGCAAGAGTCGAGAGGACAGGAAACCCAAATGTTTTGAGTTTAGCTATTAAGCATAGTTTCCAGCGAGTGTGCTCATGTCTTGAAATGAAACAGATGAAAGCAACATGTGTCAATGGTTGTAGGAAGACAATAATGTCATCAACAGGAAACAGGGAAATTGAGCCCCGAAGCCTCAGCCTGGAGCTTAACTCTTCCCCTGCCCATCCCCAGAGCCTTCTGCGGGAGTCTGGGGGCCTTTCCCCAGGGCAGGGGCCCTGGGAGACCCCCTGCAAGGGTCATGAGCACCAGAGAAGGACTTGCTTTGGTTTGTCAGGGCTGATGGCCATGGCGGGGGGGGGGGGGGGGGGGGGGGGGGGGCCCCCCCCCCCCCGGGCGGGCCGCGGGGGCCCCGCGCAGGGGAGCCCCCGGCCCTGGAGCGGCCGGAGGGGGAGCCATGCGGCCTCGCTGTGCTGAGTGGCTGCAAAGCTTTGGCTGTGGAGTCACGGCTCCGAGGTCTTGACCAGGGCAGGGCAGGCAGCTGGCAGAGGTGGCCCAGCCCAGCCAGCGTGTTGGCACTGGGGGGTAGGGGGGACCCTGCAGGCCCCAGGAGGCGCTGATGGCTGCCTGGTGGCCAGGGGTGCAGGCAGAGCAGGTGGGGTCTGGGAGACCCCCTTCTCACCCAGTTCCCCCTCAAGACAGAGCAAATGAAGTACACCCACCCCTCTAGCCAACCCTCAGAGAACAGGGGGGAAAACGCTGACTCTGTGGCTCAGTGAGTAAAGGATCTGCCTGCGATGCAGGAGACGTGGGTTCGAGTCTTGTGTTGGGAAGGTCCCCTGGAGGAGGAAATGGCAACCCACTCCAGTGTTCTTGGCTGGAGAACCCCACGGACGGAGGAGCCTGGCGGGCTGAAGTCCCGTCCTGTGTTGCTGTGCTTACTCCCTCAGTGACTGGGGAGCTTAAGCAACAGGTGTTTATTTTCTCACAGGACTGGAGGCTGGAAGTCCAAGATCAAGGTGCTGGAAAGTTTGGTTCCTGACTAGAACTTTCCTACTGAGCTTCTGTGTCCTCACATGGGAGACGGGGAGGGAGCTGTTCTCTTCCTTGTCTTAAAAGGGCACTCACCCATCATGGGGCCCCACCCGCACGATCTCATCTAAACCTGATTGCCTCCTAAAGCCCCCCCCCTCCAAATTCCATCATTTCAGGACTTAGGGGTGCAGCACATGAATTTGGCAGGAGACAAGATTCAGTCCACAGCACTGAATTTGAAGGAGTGTCAAGGTCAGCCGATCTACCTCTGCAAGCGGTGGCCCCGTGCCCCCCGCCGTCTGGGGCTCAGGAGCTGTGTGGGCGACGGGCAGACCCCGGCTTCATCTTCTGGGGGCCCTCAGCGAGTGAGAGACCAACCCAGAGGTGGACGACAAGGCACCAGCAGACCGAGGGTCTCAGCGGAGATGTCCACGGGATCCGGGCTGGGAAGAGGGAAAGGGCACTGGGCCCACCCAGCACGTGACAACGTGAGGAGGAGGGGGTCCCTGGGAGCAAGATGCAGCCTGGGGAGGGGCTGGGTCCCTGCAGGACCTCCCCGGGGGAGCCCAGGAGGCAGGAAGCCTGCGGTGGGGCGGGGGATGGCGTGGAGCTGGCATGGCCGGATCGAGGGAACCCAATCCTCTGGCCTTGACTTTGCAGAGAAACTTTCCATCGTTTGGTGGGGAAGCAGTGTCACTGAGCTCTGCTCTAGGAAGTGCCTTCTGCGGATGGTCAGGGACCAGATTCCATGAGGGCTGGGCTTCCAGAAGCCGATGGGAATCTACTGTAATCTAAGAGGCTGTCCTTGGCTAGATTGCTGCTCTTGATACATCGTGTCCGACTCTTTGAGACCCCACAGACTGCAGCACGCCAGGCCTCCCTGTCCGTCACCATCTCCCAGAGCTTGCTCAAACTCATGTCCATCGAGTCAGTAATGCCATCCAACCATCTCATCCTCTGTCGTTCCCTTCTCCTCCTGCCCTCAATCTTTCCCAGCATCAGGGTCTTTTCCAGTGAGTCACTTTTTCACATCAGGTGGCCAGACTTTTGGAGCTTCAGCTTCAGCTTCAGCGTCAGTCCTTCCAATGAATATTCAGGACTGCTTTCCCTTAGGATGGACTGGTTGGATCTCCTTGCAGTCCAAGGGACTCTGAAGAGTCTTCTCCAACTCCATAGTTCAAAAGCATCAATTCTTCGGTGCTCAGCCTTCATTATGGTCCAACTCTCACATCCATACATGACCACAGGAAAAACCATAGCTTTGACTAGACAGACTTTTGTCAGCAAAATCATGTCTCTGCTTTTTAATACGCTGTCTCGGTTTGTCATAGCTTTTCCTCTAAGGAGCAACCGCCTTTTAGTTTCATGGCTGCAGTCGCCTCGGCTATATATTCACACTTGATTTCAGCAACTGCCTTAGACTGGACTTCCCCGAAGCAGATCTGAGATGGGTGTCCACGTGAACTATTAGGAAAGTCTTGGGGACAAGGGTGCTGGGGTGTCCACACCACCACTGGCTCAGGACTGGGGCCACACACTCCACACCCGCAGGCTTCCAGCAACTTCCACCAGAGATGCAGGAGGGAAGGCAGAGAGTGAAGCAGGAAGGGGTGGGCACCGAGGCTGGGGAGCAGACGCTGAGTGACTGCTGACTGTCCAGTTAGGACGCCACCCAAGGACGCCCCTACAAGCCACAGCACTGGCCTGGCCAGGAGTTAGGGCGTTGGGGAGAAGTTTGGGGGCTCAAATCAAGGATGTCATGGGAAGCCCAATACCCATATCCAGGATCATGAGAACTATGGCTGAGAGACCTCTTCCAGCCATGGACGATGGAAGCCCCGCAGAGCAAGGAGCGCTGGCCCCGCGCTAGCTCAGTGCTGACGACGAGCACATCAGTGGCTGCGATGGGCTTCGCAGCGAGAATCAGAGCCGGGCTCCTGCGGCCAGGAGCTGTCCGTCCCTGGGCTGTTCAGTTGCTAAATCGTTTCTGACTCTGCAGCCCCAGCGTCTGCAGCCCGCCAGGCTCCTCTGTCCTCACTGTCTCCTGAGTTTGCTCAGATTCACGGCTCCCGAGTTGGTGATGCTCTCTAAGCATCTTGTCCTCCGTTGCCCCCACTCCTCCATGATCACAGCCTTGTTGTGGTGAAAGGGCCTGCAAAACTCAATGAAGCTCTGAGCCATGCCACACGGGCCGCCCAAGATGGACTGGCCACAGGAGAGAGTTCTGACCGGTCATGGTCCACTGGAGGAGGGAAGGGCAACCCACTGCAGTATTCTTGCCGAGAGAACCCCGTGAAGAGTATGAAAAGGCAGAAAGTCCCCGGGCTGTGCCGACTGGTTACCTGACTGCGCGGCGGGGTGGGTCCTGTCCACCGGTGACTCAGGGCCCTTTGGCCCTGTAACCAGGATGGCCCCACCTGCCCCGCCCGTCTGTACGGTTGTTCCGGAGGTAAAACCGGGATGCCAGCCTGGGGAATTCTCCAAGAACGTCAGGCATGTTTTGCTTCTGAAATGCTTAGCAGAGTGAGGCGGGGAAGGTGACTGGTACTGAGCGTCCCCTCCAGGCCCGCAGCTGCCTCTGCAGCTTTGAGCAAACGCAAAGGACAGCAAGGTGCCTAGAGCTGAACTTTGACCCCCAGGCAGGGACACTGACAGAGACCTTGGTCTGTCCCTACAAACTGCAGATACCGTGAAGGCACGTGATCTCTGCCCAGATGCGATTAATCACAGAGCATCTGAGTTACCTGCTGGGGAGGGAAGACAGAGATCACAGCCAGCCGTCAGTGAGGCTTTGAGAGTCTCCACCTGGGTTCTGCGCCGGCTCCCTCCCTTCCTCTTGGTCGGCCAGACACTCTTTGCCTGGGTCTGCCCTGCCACTCACCAGGCCAGCACCCCACTTCCCCTGCCCCCGGGGACTCTGGAAAGTTCAGCCCTCAGAGTGACTTCCTGCCTGTTAGAAAGGGGCGGGGACACCAGTCTCTGGGAGACTCAGCGCTGGGAGTGATGTTCCTTAGGGGCCGCCTCTCTGCCTGCCCGCAGTAGCCCCTCTTTACCCTCATCTCAGAGCAGGATGACTCCCTCTAAAGCATCAACCTCAGGGCCCCACGCGAAGCCGCTTCAGTCGTGTCCGACTCTTTCCAACTCCATGGACTGTAGCCCTCCAGGCTCCTCTGTCCATGGGATTCTCCAGGCAAGAATGCTGGAGTGGGTTGCCATGCCCTCCTCCAGGGGATCTTCCCGACCTGGGGATGGAACCCTCGTCTCTTGCATCTCCTGCCTTGGCAGCGGGCTCTTTACTGCTAGTGCCACGCAGAGCCGTGGGACCATCAACTGTTTGTCTTCGACCCGTAAAGTGCAAAAAAAAGAAAAGCCCCAACTATGGCCGTGACCCTGGACTGCAGGGGCCCCATGGGGCCTCGCCGTGGGCCCTCCTGGATGCCCGTGTCCACACCCGAGTCCCCACCTGCCCAGGAGAGGAAGCCTCTGCCCAGAGCTCTGGACCCCAAGCTCCCTGAGGGCGAGGATGGCACTCAGCCATTCACCCAGACCCGCACACAAGGCAGGCGTCCGCCTCTCAGGGACCCTGTCACTCATCCCTGAACACATGGAGGACCTAGGCAGCACGGGACGTGTCCAAGCTGGCTAGTGAACGGCCGTGTCTGGACCTGAACACGTAGCTGTCTGCCTTCCAAGTGTGGGTTCGTTCCAACCACACAGGTGTCTAAACGGAGACACCTGGGATCCCATGTCACGAATCTCAGACCTTGGCGACGCTCACGTCCCCAGCCTCCAGCTTCATCCTGGCCTCGTGCTTCAGAGCCAAGGCCTGGAGGCCGTGACCCCAGGCACCTCTCACTGACCAGGGTTCTGGGTGAGAGAATCGGAGCTGTCCACAGGGCTCCTGGGCAGGAAGGTGGGGCCACACGGAGGGTGTTCCCGGTATCTCCGGGTTGGTTTCTCTTTTCTACAGCAGTGTGCCGGCTGCAGTGTTTAATGTCTAAATGTGAGGATGATTTTTTTAAAATGTTGGATCCTGGGAGAAATAATATATATGATTTTCTGCTACCAGGCTATGCTGAAAATTCATCAGTTTTCCGAGAACCAACCCAAAGCAAAGAAAGGATGGGGCACCCCTGTTGGCATAATTCGGAGGGTGTGCCACCAAGGAGACGCCCCTGGGGGCCAAGAGATGAAAGAGGCTGGGCGGAGGGCCACAGCCGCCCCGCCCCCGGCCCCACTCGCTGCCCCACACCCCATGGCAGGCGCTCTGTGAGGCGTGGATGCCACATGGGGGGTGGACTCAGAGGAGTGGGGGAAACCCCAGCTCGCTTCTGCCTACCTGCCCCCCACCCTGTTCTTCCACCTGGGGCCCAAGTATGCAGTTCCTTGGCGGGACCTGGTGGTCCTTCAGCGAGGGTAGTCGCCACGCGTGCTTCCTGAGAGGTTTGTGGGTGGGCAGGCTGCAGTGGGGGGCCCTCGGGGCTCTGTACACTGGGGACACGTGCTCTGCACTCAGGCGCTGTGCCGGCCGCGGCAGTCGGGCAGCTGCTGGCCCTCTGGGGCCTGCGGGCCGCCTTGCTGGGAAGGTGTTCTCACCACCTCTGTGGCCCCAGGCTTGGCCCCAGGGGTCAGAGCAAGAGGCCTGCCCCTCAGCTGCAGCTCTGCAGGCAGGGGGCCATCTCAGGGGCTTCTGCTACCCTTCTGACGGCCTGAGGGGCAGCCCATGCCCAGGGAGCCTCACCCTGTCACGGTCCATCTGGCCTGGAGATGGAGACGGAGCGGGCAGCCGGCATGGTGGGCCGGCACGGGTTCCGAAGGGGTCACGGGCACCCGGAGAGGAGGCCCCTCCGTCTGGGGTTTACTTAAGGCCGCGCAGTGCGGGCGGGAAGGAGGCCCCGAGAGGCCAGCAGGAAGGCTCTGGGGGTCCCAGGGGATTTCCGCTTTCTCTTCCCAGGCCTGGTCTGCCCCCGCCCGTGGGGGTCAGAGCCGGGCCTCTGGTGGCTCCGTTTGTTCCAATGAACTGGCAATTTCGGGGCGTCGCCTCGCTTTTCAGAACGATACCCTCTCCATACAAGAGTCGGCCTGGTCGTCATGGACACCGGGCGTCTCCGAGGATGCAAGGACGCCCAGAGACCCAGCCTCGGAGGAGGAGTGGGTGTGGGGGGCTCGGAGGGCCCCCACTCCCGAGGCCCCTGAGGGTTGGATGATGCTCCCCGACTCCCGCCGGCGCCCCAGACCCTCACCCTCAGGGTCTGCAGAGTCCGCCCGGAGCCGCGGAAGAGGACGTCTTCCCAGCCTGGGCGACCGCGCCCCTCCTGTGTCTTCCTGTAATCTGACTCTTGACTGCCGCCCTGAAGGGGAGCCCGGGGACCTTTGATCTCCCCGCCCCGGGACGCTGGGCCTGTGGTCTGGCTGAGTTTGCGGGGAGCAGCAGCCGCCGTCCTGTGCGGGAGCCTCAGGCCCAAATTGATGTAGCACTCGGGCGGAGTGCTACCTGGAGCTTTGAAGCTCGTAATGACTCCAGACCGTCTTCTCAAGTCAGCGGCTACAAATGTTAATAAAATTAAAGCCACCTGAGAGTTCAGCCTGGCGATCCTTTGAAAGCAAGTCTGTGCTGGGTTATTACCCTCAATTATCTAGTTGTCCACTCTCTTAGCTTGGGGTTAAACTCTTAACTCTTCCCTTTGAAGTCATTATCCTTTTATCTATGACTGGACCAAGGAATTTTAGGACAATAATCAATGGAAACTTCCTAAGAATAGAAGAGCGGGGAGGGGGGAAAGGTGTGAATATCCCTTTAACTGTTGGCCTGCTCGGGGAGGGGGTGGGGCAGGCGAGGGGCTGTGTCCCCAACTTGCAGGGGAAAAAGGAGGGGGGCCCCACTCCAGCATCTCAGTGAGCAAGGTTCAGCTCCTCAGAAAAATGAAGAAAAGGGATAATTTGGGGGCAACAGAGAGGTGCAGCCTTCATCAAAGGGGAAGGGAAAGTAATGAAGCAAAAAGACACAATTAAAGAACGGGTTTAATTAGGGCTTTGATGTGTCCCGGTGCCTGGCAGTCTTCCAGGAAGTGGCCTGTGAAGGGAGCTGACCCCAGAGGCTGCGGGCTGGGGGCTTCTCCACCAGGAGGAGAGCCAGGCTCACCCAGATCCTCACAGCAGGAGGACAAGAAATCACAGCTTTCTTTTCTGCAAAAGTTCTTCTGGCCTCCTGGAGGCAGAAGCTCTTTCGGTATCATTATGCTGCCTCTCTCCCTGTTTAAAAAGAGAAAAAGAGACAGACACAGAGAGAAAGACAGACAGACAGATGAAAGGCAGAGAGAGAGAGGAGAAAAGAAAGACAAAAATAGGGGCTGCTGACTAATGCTGGCAAGGTGTTTAATTTTCCTCTTCATTTAATCCTATGTGGGACACCTGTCTACACAGAAAAGATAAAAACACACAGGGGAAGAGCCCGTTGCTGAAGTTTCCGGAATGAGACACGCTGGATACAGGAGCCACGTCTCACCGGGAGCAGTTGCCCCGCCTAGACGCTGCACACACATACACACACACGCTATACACACACACGCTATACCCACACACGCACACAGACTTGCACACATGCAAGCACAGACACACACACACATGCAACCAGACTTGCACACACGCACACGTGTACACACGCACCCACACGCAGCGCACACCCACACATGAAGCACACACACACATGCACACACCCACACGCAGCACACACATGCGCACACCCACATTTTGCCCTGTTACAACCCCCCTCCTCATTACAGAAAGAAACCTCAAGCTGCTGAGCTGCGCACACATCTGGAAAGCACCCTCGCCCACCAGCCGGGCCGTGCCGGGGATCTGGGGCCATGGCCGCCTGCCGGGGCTGAGGTGGAGCGAGGCAGACCACCAGGCTGGCCCGGGGCTCTCTGAACCCCACTGGGGCTGCGCCTGGGGCTCTGAGTTTCAGGGAGGCAGTTGGGGGCCCCCGAGTCTGACCGGGGGAGCAACATCCGCACTTTCCCGAGAACGCGAGTCAGGCCCTCCTGACAGCAGGTGAGGGGCGCTCCGCGGCCTGCAGACCCCAACATCGACGCCGAGAAGTCCACTGGAAATGAGCCCGTCTTGAGCTTGCATTTCAAAAATGCCTCTGTCTTAGGTTCTTATTTCTTCTATTTATACAGAGACTCTGCGAGGCAGCAGGTTTGCGGAGGAGAGAGGTTCATGCGAAGAGAGGAGAGTGCTTTTCGCACCTTCTCTCCCAGGGACTGAACCCTCTCTGAGAGAGGAAACCCCTTAGCGCCCCAGCCCTCACTCTCTTAGGTCACTCTACACAGCTTGGATTAAAGGAGCCCGAGGGTCGCTCAGAAGCGCCGGGGGCTCTAGCTGTCCTGGCGTGATGGTGGGGTGGACAGCTGACCAGGACCAGCCAGTGAGGGGTCACAGAAACGAGGGGTCCTTGGGCGGGGGGAGGCCCCGGCTCCATCCGTGTGAACGGACACACATTTCTGCGTGAGCAGAGGTGTGGCGCGTCCTGGGATGCGTGTACATCTGCTCCTCATTAGCGTGGATGCTAAAGTTAGCTTAACAAAAAACAAACTCCATCAAATCAAGTGTAATTATTCTAGATACATAAAAGCTGCTTTCTAATATGATTTGTACAGACCCTGGAGGAACTTCTACTTGAATTGGAGGGTTTCATTTGCTTTTTTTTTTTTTTTTTTGGCCAGAACTACAACTGCTCAAACGTTTCTACTGTGGAGAAATAAAAGATGGAGCAAGCCCTGGAAGCCCGCACAGGCCCACATTAGGGACAGTAGTAATCTCGCCTCCTCTCTGCGGGATTTTCCATTTCCTGGTGGTTTTCTAATCTTTGCACGTTGGAAAGTAAAGATGCTTGGGGTTGTTTATAATAAGAGAGGGGGCAAAAACTTATGGTGGGCGTGGATTTTTTTTTAAAGCTTTAACATGCCTCAGGGTTATTCTAAAATACTTCTGAAAACATTCCGCTCAGTGTTCCCTCATCACAAAAGGAAGATTTGATAGGGAGTTCATTTCTAATTACTGGTTCTGAGAAAGTCTAATCCTGGCTTCTGATATGTAGATCTGTTGGGGGGAGGGGGCTGGGCAGGAATGGGCATTGGGGGGCTGGGTTCCTGGGTTCCTGGAAATCCAGCTGGGGGACCTGGGGTCAGGGGTTAGCCGGATTCTTCAACAACTCTTATCCATCCTTTCCTTTGGGGTCTGCCAATAGTCCCCCTTTTATACCTTGCTATTTTCTTTATTAATGTGACGAACATTTCAGCAGCAGGAGGGAAATGGACGTTCATTACCAAGTGAACTTAAACATGGATTCACCCAGGCCGTTCTCCACAAGCTGCTGAGGGAGTCAAGCCGAGGGCCTTTCTTTCAAGCAGCTTTCAGGGGCGGCCGGCCAGGGCCGTGATGAGAGTAGGTGCCAGGAGCAGGCCCTATTGGAGGTGGCTTTGCTGGAGGCCGCCTTCTTTTAAATAAGCTTCGACCTGCCTCTGGCCTCAAAGCACAGACAGGCCTCAGTGTGACTATCAGAGGCAGTATTTTGGGGCATTGTAGCTGCACTTGATACGCCCGCCGATTGTCTTCCAGTAATGTTCTGTGTGCAGAGACCCGGATGAGAACAGATGGGGTCCTGTGGCCCCAAGACTGAAGTTTCCCGAGGGCAGGGCCCAGTCCCCTCTGCACCCCTGGTCCTGGTGCGCCGTTGGCAGTAAGATGAGGCATTTTGGGTGGTCGTGGGCACACTTGGCCCGCTGCCAGGAGAGGGGCAGGGCACGGAGGGCCACGGGGCCTCTGCTGTGCCAAGCTCGACCTGGCGGGGCTGCCAAGCCCACACAGGCGGGCCTATCCAAGGACGGGCAGCTGTGGAAGCCAGGCTGGGCCACCGCGTGCTAAACAGGGGCGCCTACTGGTCAGGCCTGGGAGCGCAACCCGCTCTTATTGGACACTGCTGGCATCAGGCCGAAGGACAGCGGAGCGAGCGGGTTCGGAGGGTGGGGCCCCTCGGCCCCGGGAGCTGCAGGGAGGAGACGGAGGGGCGACGCCAGGCTCTCAAGCTGCTTGCAGAAGGCTGCTGCCCCCTTGCCCGGCGGAGCCTGGCCCGTGGGGTGGCTCTGCTCCCGCTCCCACCCACTCAGGCCACGGCTCATCACGAACGCGCGACGGACCAGACGACCGCAGGGCAAATGGGCCAGGCCGAGAGATCAGAGTCACTGCTGTGATGCCGGATCAGACTGGGGGGTATCCCCTCCCACCAGGACGACAGCAGAGGACGTCCGAGGGAAATGGACTCACGTTACAGGATCTCTGCCCACTGTCCCTCACCTGCCTTCGCTCTAGGGAGGGGCCGGCGAGCCCCTGACCTCATGAGGCCTCGCGTGTGTTTCCATGACCCTCACTGAACACCCGCAGTGTGCAAGGGTGCTGTGCTCGGGGCACGTGGGGGACCGGTCCTCCTTGTCAGCAGGGCCGGGTTGCGGGCCCCACACAGATACCAGTGTCCGCGAGCGCTCAGACCCTGACGACAGCGACGTCAGTGCGGCCCTGCGTGTCCATGCAGCTTCCGAACTCGCGGGTCCCGTGGGCAGCTCCGGAAGCAGCCCTTGCGTCTCCGTGCCCCCCACTCGCACGGACCGCTGGCCAGCCCTGTGAAATCCTTGGTCTCAGTTTCTCCCAGTCTAGAGCGAAGAGTTAGACCAGCTCCTCCACAGTCCACAGTCAGCCTCTGAGCATCGCGCTCCAGCTGGAGAGCAGGGAGCCGCCCTCACTCTGGAAGAGGCAGGGCAGGTGGAGTGGCGGTCATGTCTGTGCTCACAGTCCCAGCCGCCACATCAGCGCCTCACACACGCAGCTGTCTCCCTCCCTCATCAAAAGCCGGGGGCTTCGGCAGGTTGGTCCCTTCTGCTTCTGGCAGGCTCCCCCGTTAGGACTGCCAGAGCTCGCAGGCCTGGGTGCCAAGGAAACGAAGGGGGACACAACAGTCCGTCCTCTCTTCTCTGAGCACCCCCCAAGGTGGGAGGGAGCCGGGCCATTTGAGGAGGAAGAATACAGAGACACAGAGTGCCTTTTCCAGGACAGTCGTTGATGGTAACCCTTCCCTCAAGCTCCAAGTCACCCTAAGGCTGGCTCCTCGTTGGAAGCTTCATGGGCAGATCTTTAGAGGAGATGATCTGGCATGAGCCTTAGTGTCTTAACATTTTTATAATTATTATTTCTCCATTTATATGAAAATATCTTCCCTGCCAACCTGATTTACTGGTAGGTCTTCTATTTCACTCTTGATGAAAGTGAAAGAGGAGAGTGAAAAAGTTGGCTTAAAGCTCAACATTCAGAAAACGAAGATCATGGCATCTGGTCCCATCACTTCATGGGAAATAGATGGGAAACAGTGGAAACAGTGTCAGACTTTATTTTGGGGGCTCCAAAATCACTGCAGATGGTGACTGCAGCCATGAAATTAAAAGACGCTTACTCCTTGGAAGGAAAGTTATGACCCACCTAAATAGCATATTCAAAATCAGAGACATTACTTTGCCGACTAAGGTCCATCTACTCAAGGCTATGGTTTTTCCAGTGGTCATGTATGGATGTGAGAGTTGGACTGTGAAGAAGGCTGAGAGCCGAAGAATTGATGCATTTGAACTGTGGTGTTGGAGAAGACTCTTGAGAGCCCCTTGGACTGCAAGGAGATCCAACCAGTCCATTCTAAAGGAGATCAACCCTGGGATTTCTTTGGAAGGACTGATGCTAAAGCTGAAGCTCCAGTACTTTGGCCACCTCATGCGAAGAGTTGACTCATTGGAAAAGACCCTGATGCTGGGAGGGATTGGGGGCAGGAGGAGAAGGGGACGACAGAGGATGAGATGGCTGGATGGCATCACGGACTCGATGGACGTGAGTCTGAGTGAACTCCGGGAGATGGTGATGGACAGGGAGGCCTGGCGTGCTGCAATTCATGGGGTCGCAAAGAGTCGGACACGACTGAGCGACTGAACTGAACTGAACTTCTATTGTTTGGAAGAAAAAAAAGAAAACAGGGAGAGAGATTGGAACAGTTTGAAATATCTTTAAGGGAAGACTCAGATCATCCACTCAACCAAGTAGGAGTCAACTCCCCTACAAATAACTTACAAAAACTTTTTTGGAGTATGACATTTTCAAAGCAAAATTCCTTTCTTTTTCCAAAAATACCACAAGCAATGCATTGAGTTCAGGGAATATTGGGCCATTCTACAATTTTTAGACTTAACCTTTCTTCTTTTTTAATGTCTTGCAAAAACATGCTTGGAACTCTTCAGAAAAATCTTTTCAGCTTGCAAGTTTGAGAAAGAGTCTTAACTGACAAAATTCTTGGTTCTTGGCCTCCTTGTGTCTTCCCTTGCCCCTTCCCTGGTTCAGGAGAAAAAAGATCGTTGCCCATTTGTTCACCAAACCTTTCACCTGGTTGGGAAGGGCCAGGCCCCGGCTCTGACTGCTGGCTTGCAGCGACCACACCTCCTAAGTGACTCGTTGTTGACGCACAGCTTCTTGAGCCATTTAAAGTGAGACCCCCAACTGTGCTTATGGTGGAAGAACGGCATCACTCGTGCCCCTGCTCCACCGGCGTCAGGGCACATCCGCATTTTAAAGTCAGTTCTGCCAAAGAAATGGAGAATCCATCTACAGAGTGGCACTGGTGGCTTGTCAGCATGAGAATCGGACTATTAAAAAGGTGTCCAGGAGACACTTGTTAGAACAGGAAAGCTGGTGGTGCTCTGGGTATGACATCCTTTGGGCCGAGAAAAAATCACCATCTTGTTCTATTTTTCCTGAAGTCAGAGAAGCCCTCCCAGCCCAGACAGCAGCCCCTAATTTGCTTTCTTTTTCCTGGCATGCGTTTTATTAACCATTTTCTGTGTTACTCGCTCTGGATGGCTCAGTGGGCAGCGTCATGCTTAGGAGGTGAGCGCCTCCCTGGAGATGCTGAGTCGGGGCAGAACTGCACACGCGCTCCCCGCCCAGCGCAGCAGGAAGAGCCCCTCTGCGCTCCTGCCTGGTGCACCTGCAGTGGGATCCAGCCAGCCTGGAGCACTCGGGCCTCAGGAGAACAAGCACTGTCCAGGAATGCACCGGGGACAGGCCGGCAGTTCGCGGAGTGATTAAGATTTCGGTTTCCCAGCCAAGGCCAGTTGGCTACTCACCACATCCCTGCCCCCGCTCGTGACAGGCTCCCAGCCCAAATGCGACAGCGTTGGGAGGCGCTGTCTCGGAGGCCACAGGAGCAGCCTGCATCACACCGTCTCAGGGACCAGCCGGGCTCCGGTTCAGCCAGGTGACCCGAGTTCCCACCAGAGCTGCGCTACCATCCTGAGTGTGAACTTGGAGGCCTGTGTCCTTGTTGCGGCCAATTAGAGCTCATCTCCGGGGCTGGTGCCTCTCTGCACGTCCAGGGCCCAGGTTGGTCTCATGATACTATCGGTTTGTGAATTTTCCTTTGTTTTTTAACAAATGAGAAACAAACAAACAAAAGGCACTTCAGCTGTCCAATCCCCAAGGTGACGGCTTTGGGCCCAACAGAACCCAGCTCTGCAATTTCCCGGTGTTGTGAACCTGGGCAGGGCCCTGCTTCATGGAGTCTAACACGGTGGCCCTGCCCCACTCGTCCCAGCTGAGGCCCAAGGACAACCCCAGACGCCCCCAGCACGGCTTCCCTTCCGTCTGCTAGCCCCACCCCCCCTTGCAGACATAGGGGCCTGAGTGCTTGTCCTTCTGCAGTGCCCTGGATGAAGGTCTCCAAACTCTGTCCCCAAGGAATCTGTGGGCAGCGTCCTCACTTCCGAGGGGTAAGACAGTGGGGGTTGAAGCTCACGCTGAGGAGCTGGGGGTGGCTGCTCTCAGCCGCTCCCCTCTCGTGACACTGGCTGACTCCACGAGGACACGTGTCACTGGTCACCAGGAGGGCACCACAGTCCCCAGGGCACCAGGCGGGATGCTGCCGCTGAGAGTGACCCTCTGCATCAGCCAGGCGTGTTGCAGGTTTAATGCAATGCTTGCTGCTTTTTCAAGACAGAGCTGTGAAATCAAGTTTGAGAAGTCCAATTGATGTGCAATTAGAAAAATTTCACCTCACCCTCTTGTCTCTTTGCTCATCAGCAAGACACAGAGTTGGCAGTGTAATGGGATCCTTCTTCCAGTGAATGGGTTTATAAAGTCTCTCTAAAGTCTGGTGCAGGGTCCTTAGCAGGGATCCGTGTCTGGGCCACGCGTTAGAACCACCCGGAGCCTCCTAAGCGTCCGCGGGCCCTAGGACCCACCCGGGTGTTCTGTCCGACCCGTCTGCCTGGGCCACAGGTCTGGGCGTGTCTCAGAGAGCTTCTCAGATGATTCTGGTGTGTGACCCAGGTGAGGGCCACCGTCCACTCTCCCTGGCTCCAGAAGAGTCCTCTCCCACTGGCCAGGCTCGAGCGCCTGCGCCCCGGCATCGCTCCCCCGTGAAGGGCCCGGTGGCCTCCGCCTCCTCTGTGTGAGAGGAGCTGAGGCAGCTCCGCCCCGGGAACAGTGAGGGCTTGGGGAGGAACGTCGGGCGAGGCGGCCCTCGGAACACAGCTGAGTCCTATGTGGACTGACCGTTTTTGGTTCAAAACCGGCCTGCTTCATGATGGCCCAGGTCTCCCGAGGAACTGCTCGCACCCCCTTTATCCAACCTACGTGTGACCATGGGAGCTATGAGAGCTTCTGGCTTTCTTTGGAGGTGACCCTTTCCCCTAGGAGCCCCGAGGTTTCAAGAGCTGCGGCCCCCAAGACACGATCTGCTTATCAAGCCATCTTGGAGCATTTTATTTCAAGTGAAAACAGAGCTGGGACGTTCTGAAGACAAGGAGACCCAAACGTGGGCATGGGAGGCTCTGCTTCCTTCTTTTGCACGGGGTCTCCCCGGTGGCCCTGGGCCCAGCAACTCACGCCCCTCACCTCTTCAGATGGAAAATGGACCTGGCCACGGGGAGCCTCAGGGTCTCTCTGAAGGCGTCCGTTTTCATCTGGCCCCACGTGAGGCTCCCTGGCTGGATGTGGAGGAGCCTCTGGGTGTTTACTCTCTGTGTGCTGGGCTCTAGTCTTCTATCTGTGTCCTGAGATTCCGTCATAGCGTCTTGAAGTGACAAAGCCCTTGAGACACCCATTGCACAGGCAATCTCTCCATCTCCCTCTTGCCTCCCTGGTGCCCCTGTTGGAAGACTTAACAGGAGTGAGGCCCTGCTGTCCCCGGGGATGGGAGGTCTACTTCAGACACCTCAGGTAACAGGAGGGAAGTGGAAGTCCAGAGAGAAAGGATTTCCTCCTTCGGGTTCAGCAAGGCCTGAGGGTTCAGGAGGCATCTTCTTCGGGGACCCCTTGGCCACTGCCCGGAGGGTGGATGGGGGAAGCCTGAGACCCGCAGGTGGTGCCGGGGTCCTGGCTCCCAGCCCTTCACACCTCTTGCACGTTGCCCCAGAGCAGACGCTTGTGTGTCTCACTCTGGGGACTCTGGCAAGTGCTGCTCTTCTAGAAGGTGTCTTATCAGGTGATTTATGAAATGAAGCTTCTGTGCCTGGGAGCACCTCTTCAGACAGACACCGTTGCCAGGACAACCAAGGGCTGGACTTTCTAGATCAGGAGGCATGCAGAGAAATTAGGAAATGGACATTGGCTGATGGTGACAACTGCAAGAAAAGAAAGCTTGATTCATCTCAGCACAGAGTGGTGAGTGTGTCCCATGCTCCTGGTGTGTGTAGGTGGGGGGTGGGGAGGAGAGCAAACCAGAGGGAAGATGGGCTTTGAAGCCAAAAGCCTGGGTTCTGGACCCAATCTTCTCACTGGAGGAGCTGATCTGTGATCTCAGAAAATCAATCAAACACTGAATCATAAATTTTCCATTTTGAAGGTTTTTTCTTTATGAGTGGAGTTGGATGAGCTTTCTTAAACTATGAGTTCAGTGATATTGGACAGAAAAAGGTGTCTTCGTGTCAACATTTCTCATCACTCCAAGGGCCTTGGAACTGTTAAATATCTGGGTCATCTCTAGAGAATAGTAACGGTGGGTGTGAAGGGGTGAGTGTTCAGGGAGATGGGCTCTTTTGGTCCCTTTCATAACTTTTCTGTAGAATTCTCGGATGCTTCAGAGCAGGCTCATCAAACGTTCTTCTGTACATTGACATCAAACCAACAAGCTTGTTCCCAGAAGTGCTGAGCCCTGCTTTGGTGGTGCGGAAAAGCTTCCTATTCTCTGGCGTTTAGCAGGGAGACGCCCAAAACGCTGCTGGATTTGGGGCATATAAGCTCACTGCCTCTGATAAGGGGCCTCAGATTTCTCCCTACTTTATAAATGAGCCCGTCACATTCTCTTATAACCTAGGAGCTGGCTCTGTGTGTACTTCAAATGCTTTTTGTGTTTTTCAAAACTGTGCTTACAACTAAATAAGAAGTCTTCCTTTTGCTGAAATGCTTTATTTCTAAAATGTGGCCTCTCCTTTTGTTGATTTCAGAATCAACGCGTCACTTCTGCTTTTCTTACAAACACTGAAGCGTGGAGACATTTTAGTACTTGATGAATTTTTGAACAGAAGTGTTGCCGGAAAGATCTTGTTTTTCTAAGTTGCAAATGGAGTCAGAGGAAACACCGGCAGCCTTGACCTTGACTGGGCGGACGGTCCACGCTGCTAACTCGGGCCGTCGTCAGTCTGTGTTTGGATGGCTGGCTGTCTACTCAGGTGAAGAGAAGACGTCACGGCGGGGAGGGGACCCAGACAGGCTGCTCGCGGCAGCTGCAGTGGCGTTGCTCTGTCCAGATGGCCTCAGTGGTTTCTGACTTGTGACTTCTGTATCTCAATCCCACCACCGATTTGGTACTTCTGTAATCATTTTTTCTTGTCTGTTTATCTTGATGGTGAGCCTATGGCACACAGAGTTTAAGTGGTGAGCCTAAAGGCCATTTCACCCAGTGCTGGATATTGAACTTGTCTATCGATACGAGCTCTTGCCTGAAGTATCATGAATGATGCTTGCAACAATAAGATAGTTAATAACTTCTCTGAAGACACAGAAGAATTATACTTTCTCTTCTCTGTGGTCAGAAGGTATAATGCAAAATTCAGCCATTCTTAGAGGGACACTCACAGGTAAAACCATTACAACCAAGTATGTGTCAGAGTGTAAACTATAACTCTGTAGATTGGAACTACTTAGATGCTGTTCCAGGGAAGTCATCTGACATCAGACTCTACTTACTTTTGGCCCAGAGACTCCTTCCCAAAGATGAGAGCTGCCCCAGGTTTACACGGGTTTCTGGGAACAGAGCGCCCCTCTCCAGCAGGAGAATGGTGCACGCTCAAGAATCAAGCTCCTGACAAGCCGCAGCATTTCAGTCTGCCTCTAGCTGATGCTGGCAGGAGAAGAGGGCCCCACTCCTAGGACACCAGCAGCAGAACCCCCAGTCACTGTCTACAACCCCCTGTCAGTTCTGCAATGGACAAGCTAGATCCTGACAAGCTTGAGCGCTGGGACCAGGTGCCAGCTTCTCTTTCCTCTGTAGCCAAGGGATCAGATCCTGTTGTTGTTGATAGAATAGAGTCCAGGCCTCTCCTCATCCATGGAGGCAATGCAGAATAGTAGATGGAGCAAAATTAAAATGTTGCTGTTTAATTGCTAGGTTGCGTCTGACTCTTTGGGACCCCATAGACTGCAGCACCCCAGGCTCCTCTGTCCTCCGCTCTCTCCCAGAGTTTGCCCAAATTCATGTCCATGAGTCAGTGCGGCTATCTAAAATAAAAGTAGAGGAAGCAAAAGTGAGTGAATCAGGGAGACACGGGTCCTATTTTGTTTTCATGGGTATGAGAAACGCGGCCTTGAGCAATTTTCCAGAGGTCTCTCTCCTTCAGTTTCCCCAGGTGTAGTTAATGCTTAGCTCACAAAGTTACTGACGACTGTGGGAAGATAAGAGGAGCCTTCATCTGTGGAACGTCTGTTGTGTGCTAGACTTTGTAAACGGATCACCTCAGTGAGTCTTCATGCCACGGCCACCGTTTCCTCCATCTCGAAGGCCCTGAGCGCTAGAGCGGAGGCCTGGCCAGCAGCGGGTGGTCAGCTCGCCCGGACGTCTGTAACCTGAGTCCAGCACACCTGGGGAAGCTGGTCTCCAAGTGCTTTTCTCTGAGCTTGCTGTGATCCGGACCGTCCGGCCCTTCCCCACATCTCTACCGACTGAAATCCGACTCCTGTTCCAACGACCAGCTTAAATGTCACCCTCTCCCACGGGACCGCATTTCAAAATGGTACCACTTCCTTGGAGTTGCCATAAGACTCGGCGTTTCCCCTGTACAAAGCTCTTGCCCTCCTCTTCCTTTCTCCACGCATGTCTCATCGCCCCTGGTGGATGACAAGCTCGTCATGGGCCAGGGCAGGTCCTGCTCGCTCTGGGTTTGGCCCTGGGGTCTGTGGGAGGTGTGAGCTGGGGGCAGACAGGGGCTGAGCTCGCGGTACAGTTGGCAGGGGGTGAAGTGGCTCCTCTGACGTCACGTGGAAGCACAGACAGACAGCAGTCCCAGCACGGGAGGCGGGGCAGCTCCCCCGCCTCCAGCGAGAAGGCAGATGGTGACAATTACGTGGCTTGGGTGAAACGCCTGAGAGCAGGGGCAGAGGGGGTCCAGGCGGTTTGTGGCCTTAATTCACCCGTTAAAAGATTCTGCAAGAAATACACGACTGAAAAAGAACACCTATCTATCTATATATGTGAACCTGAATCGCTCTGCTGTCCGCCTGAAACATCAGAGCTTCCCTGGTGACTCAGATGGTAAAGGAATTGCCTACAACACAGGAGACCCAGGTTCAATCCCTGGTCAGGAGGATCTGCTGGAGAAGGGACGGAGAACCCACTCCAGTATTCCTGCCTGGAGAATTCCATGCACAGAGGAGCCTGGCAGGCTACAGTCCATAGGGTGGAAAAGTTGGACACGTCTGAGAGACTAACACTTTCACTTTTATCGAAACATTGTAAATCAACTATACGTCAGTTAAAAAAAAGAGAAAAGTATAAAAAAGAAAAATACTACAAGAAAAAAATGCATGGATAGGCCTTTGAAAGTGTATGGATTTACCATCACACACACACACACACACACTCCAAATAAGAATGTAGAAAACATTTTAAAAGAAAAAAAAAATCCCTTAAGTCCAATTTGTTTGCAATCCATGTGCCCAAATTCATCAGTGAAAATTCTAAAGAAGAAAATCGGATACAGAAGTGGGATCTCAGTCAGAGAAAAGGTCTCTGATGTTGGAAGAAATACCACTCTCAGCAGAAAACTGCTCCCAGATCCCTAACCTTGAGAAGGAGCCGGTGGGGACAGATGGAGGTGACCCCTCCAGGCACCTTGCGGGAGCTGAGCACCGGCATGGGTAAGTGTATCGTGGGCGCAGTGACGGGTCCTGGGCCTGGGGATCGGTTCTCCACGTGGACTGCACGTGGGGCTGTGACCCACAGGAGCTGGGAAACATGAGCGTGTGCGCGGGAGCCGGGGCTGGAGCAGCGTTCACGTGAACGCGGAGAGAGCAGGCTCCGGGGCTGGGTCAGCAAGTACCCCACCCTGCCCCCCGCCGACCTGTGAGAAGCCAGACTGGTAAACAAAGCTGGCTTCTGAGAAACCTCCGTGACGTCAGGGCATTTCTGCAAAGACGCGAGGTTCTCAGGACCCTTGCTAGCCTGTGAGGAGAACACTTCCTCTTCTGAAGGAAATGATGTCTCTTCTTTCCAGCCTTAAACAGGCCCTGCATGCAGGCCAGAGCTAAATGCCCCTCAGACCAGCAGCTCTTTTTTCAAAACACATGCTGGTCACCAGTTTGGCTGAACCGTCCAGTGACGTGCAGCGGTCAGTGAGATGGGGAGAGTCAGACAGGGCGGGACCTCCCTCACGTCCGTGGGTGCTGGGCTGGGTTTTACACGTTCACGGCCGCCCGCACTCCCTAGATTCAGGCCGAGAGGAGCGATGCGGAGAAGCTAGAAAGGGTGGGATGAGCAGAGATGACTTGGTGGGGGCGAGAAGGCTGACGGGCGCCCAGGAGGCTGATTCGTTTGTTTAGCTGGGTGACTGAGCCCCACTTCCTGAGCACTTCGTCAGTGTCTGTGGCTCAGGAAATGTTCCTTTGCAGGCTCGTCAAGTCCACATCCTTCCATGTGCCCGGTATTTCCACGAAAGAAGGAAAAACCAGGATAAGCACAGGGTCTGTGTTTTGGTGGGCCTTATAATGATACACTAGCTGAGATAATTACAATAGGCCCTGCATTCCAAGCCCCAAACAGAGGAGAACTGGGAGAATCAGTCAACGCTGGTCACGACCATCTTCCCAAAGAGTCACAGAGGGAGACAGGGTCTCCCCGAATGTTCCTGATCCAAGCAGTGTCTCCAGACCGCTCACGTAATCTGCGGCTAGAAATATGACCCAGATCAACAGGATTCTTGGACAGGAAGGAACTTTCAAGTCATCACCTAGGCCTGCACTTTTCTAATCAACGTCTCACAGCACTTTAAACAATAAAATATGTGGACCCTGGAAAAATGCTTCCATGGATCCAAGCATTTTAGGAGATTCCAGGTGAAAGAGCTGGGGTGGGGGGGAGGTTCTTCACCAAGGAGGCGGTCATGGAGTCTCTGACCTTGCCACGGTCTCAGTCCTCTGCCTCTGATTCTGGGGACAGAACTCGGCAGAAGCGAGGCTGTGCCCTCTCTGGACCCAGGCTGCACGTGGCCCAGGTGCTGTGGTGGTCTCCCGGGGTGGGGGTGGGGGTGTCTTGAGGGCTCCTCACAGCTGCAGAAGAGTGACCCATCGAGGGCTGGGGCCTCCCACGACTGCGGCTCAGCCTACAGCTGACTGCACTTGCGTGAGACCCCAGTGACTGGGGCCTCGGCGAGCTGGGTTGACCCTGAGCAACCAGAGAGATGACGATAAGTCAGTGTTTCAGCCGCTGGGCCTGGCACATGGCAGATGGTCAGTAGCTATTTACTACATGGATGCAGGAATGACCGGCCAGGGCCGTGAACAGGAACCTTGTAGAGAGGCCAGAGCCTGAGAAGCTTCCTAAATCTGACAGCTGAAGACCAGTCGCACAGACAGGGCTCCGTGGAATGCTGGTCCGAGACACCCTGAAGTAGAGGACGGGAGTGGTGCCCAGTAGGAAGTGCTGGTCTAGTCGTGCCCGTGACAGTGGGGCTTCCCAGGCGGCTCAATGGTTAAGAACCTGCCTGCCAAAGCAGGAGACCTGGGTCCAATCCCTGGGTCAGGAAGATCCCTGGAGGAGGAAGTGGCAACCCGCTCCAGTGTTCCTGCCTGGAGAATCCCACAAGCAGAGGAGCCTGGTGAGCTACAGTCCATGGGGTCACCAAGAGTCAGATGCGACTGAGCACACACAATGTCAACACCCTTGGTGTTCTAGATTAGAGCTGTGAGGCCCAAGTCGGTGAAGGGAGTGGCCTAAAGGAACAGCTCATCTGTAAACCCCACCTAGGAACTAGCTCCTCTTTCTAGCTGGAGTGAAGGAGTGTGGGCAGAATGGTTTTACTCACGGAGGCCCATTTAGCTAATAAGTCTTTCAGGCTTCTCACCAGGTAACCCTCTTGTTTTGCTCCGTGATAGATCCGTGATAGAGTCTTTGTCTTTGTTTCCAGCGAGCTGTTCTCCATAAGACTCTCTTAAATGGTAAACTCCCAAAGAGGGTATAAGAGTATCTATTAGCCTCATGTCTAGACTAAGTTCAGTTCTGAAAACAATAAAATCTAAGGGAACATCTTGGGCCTTTGGCTTTAAAACATTCGCCTGGTGGAAATCCTTGCTTAAAACTGAAATGTCTAGAAGGAGGGAACTTCAGCTACAGTAGATACTAGTGAGGATCCAGATTTCAAAATTCCTTCAATCTTATGTTTCAAGTTGCCTTTTTCTTCCTCCATGGAGAGAGAAATAATATTATCTGAGGGTTGATTCAGTTCTTAAAACTGTAGTGAAGAATGTTAACACAGGTCAAAATCTGGGATCTTCAACTTTTACTTCTCAGGTATGATTACAGCCCATGCCTCTACTTCCTAATCAAGCCTCCATATCCAAGAGGCACTTTAGCAGTTGAACAAAAGTTTCATCTAATTATCTGCTTTTCCTACTTTGAATTGACCAACCATGTATCTCTTCCTGGCTTTATCAAAGGGGCTGCCGGGGTGGAAGCACAGCCAATTCTAAGCGAGTGGCAGTTAGCAGACTCAAAATTGATCATGCATTTTACTCTCAGTAACTTGCAATTTCTACACCCTTTGATAACCCACTTTAAAGAGCAAACCGCCTTTAATGACAAGGCTTAAAAGAGACGACCTTTCTGAACAAAATATGAAAGTCGAGAGGAGATAGTTCTTTTAAGGAAACTGTGGATGAGGATGACCTTGTGTTCTGAAACCTTCCCCGCGCATTTTTGATGTTTTTACCTTTCCTTTTTACTCTGGGAGAGAAAGCTAGGACAGCCCTGCCTTCCGCAGATGGGAATGTCTGCTAATTGTCGGCTCCAGCTCACGGCCCCCTCTCTGCCCCTCTCTGCCGAGACCTTTAACGAGGCCGTGCGTGCGAGTGTGCCGTCCTGCTGCCTCGCGCTGCTCCGGGACGAGGTTTGACTCCGGCCCTCTCCTGCGGGCCACAGTCGAGCCTCGCGCAGGCTAAGAAGCAAGCCTGTCTGCCTCCGCTGCCTCCCTCTCATCCCCCTTTTTTCTCTGTGGTGCCCCTGGGTGGCTGCCGTCTGGGGAGCTGGTTGTTGAGCAGGGATGCGGCCGAACCTGGGGTCAGAGCCCTCAAGCGGCTCACTACGGGGGAGGCGGAGACGGGGGTCAAACAAAACCCTGACACGTGCTGATGACCAAGGCCAGCGTTCACGCGAACCCTTCTCCAGCCGACCCCTATTGGACAGACGTGCTCTCCAACGACGCAGTGACCCCACACCTTTCCTCCGCTCACTGTGGCCACCCCTGCCTGTTGACGATGGCGGGTCGATGCATGAGGGGCACAGGTGCCTGGTGCAGGTGCAGAGCCGCTAACAGCTGCCAGAAATGCAGCCGAATCAGGTACCGGTGATGAGACAGAAGAAAGGACGACATCTCGACGGCTTTACAATGAGGCGCACTGTCTCTAACGTGTTTCCTGGGCACTCATTTCCTCTCCCAGTAACCACGGAAATACCGAGTGCCCCTCTCGGCAAGGAATTTGCAACGGGCTAAGCGCAGTCTTCTCTCCCTCCCTGTATCAGAGAATGTTCACAGGAACATCCGTGTCGGCCACCTAACTCCTGTCACACAGAACCCAACCGACCAGTGTTTCAGTCCGCTGACTCCCAGAGCAAAAACGGGATCTGGGTAATGTCAAAGGTCCACCCACGTTTGTGATTTCATAAGCCTTGAAATAAGGAAAAGAAAGAATAGCAGGTAACTTTCCAAAACAGCCTTTACTCACAGAGAACAAATACTCCAAGTGGGAGCCGGGCTTGAGCGTACAGCACCATCGGCAAAGCGCTTTCACTTCAAGCTGCTAACAACCATCCTGCCTGACGAAACCTGCTGCCCATCCACCCGCTGTCCACGGTCCCGACAGAAGCGCTGAGAATCAGCCATGGCGTCACGATGGCGCCCTTCCAGGCACTGAGTCGCAGCCTGGTACCAGCCGCCTCCCTTGCGGGGTCGTCGCAACAGCACCCAACACAATTTCGCTTTTTCCCGAATAGTCTTTAGGCATTTATTTTACAGGCAAGGAAAACCCGAGCTTCCAGAGCACAAAGACTTGTGTTCCTAGAGGAGGGGCCGGGGAACCTCTCTCTGCAGGCAGCCAGGTGCCGGCTGAGACAGTTCAGTGCAAGAGCTGGAGGCCGCTCACCGCCTGCGGCCAGCAGGCAGCAGTCAGGCTGGCCCGGGCCTGGCTTTGGACACGGCTGTAAAATCTGCTGCTCCCTGATCACCCCCGTGTCTCAGTCACAGCACAAAATGGGTGATTAATACTCCTCAGGCAGCAGAAGATGACAATGGGCGTGGGAAAGAGAAAAGAATTTGAAAAACTGTAAATAAACATCCTGCCCTGTCCTTTCGCAGTAAACCAGATGACTCCAGCCTCACCCACAGCCCAGATTTTTTGAGCGGCTCAGAGGGCCTGAGGCACGCACCACAGTGCAGCCGAGAGCATGCGACCATCCGCTGCAGTTCAGCATTTCCCTGGCAGGTGGGGCCGGCCCATGAGCACGGAGCTGCTTCCTGGCTTCCTGGGTGGGCACTAAAACGCCAGATTCTCTCCGCGAGGATGGCGGACCCGGCAAACTCATTCCACCATCACTTGCCAGGGTGTTGAGCAGCCTCCCAACCCATCTCGACATTCGGAGGCTTCCGTAAGGAGCATCCATTGAGGTTATAATTAAACCACAGCCATAAAATCAGAGATCAAGCAGGTAACAGTAGAACCACAGCTGCCACACAGAAGTCGTGCCCTAATCTGCCTCTAGAGCCAGATGAGATTGGAGACCAGCATGACAGGGACTTGGACTCATGTCAGTTGACTCAGCGATTTTTATTCTAAAGAAACACACTATGTATGAATGTGATCTTTGACCCGACATAAGATATTTTTTCCCCATAGCACGATTTGAGATGGTCAGTATTTTCCAGAGAAAAAATACCATGTCATCTTTAGTCTAGCATATGAGGTACAATAAAAATGTAGAAATAAAATTGATAAGTACAAAATAATATTTTAATAATATATGAACATGAAGATAATGCAAACACGTTAAAAATACTGATATGCTACAAACGTGATTTGGAGCAGCGGCAACTGGTAAAATTCTATGCAAAGGCATCCAAGAGGCACTGTGACGAATCATCTTCCTCCCAAACCAGCAATTCTCAGGACACACTCAGATGCACACAAATATGGAAAGTGGAAATAAAGGAACGTTAAAAAAAAAAAAAGGCAGACACACAAAACCAGCCATTGCTGTATGAGTGATGGACGTTTTTATGATCTTAAATCGTTTAAGTATCAAAAAAAATGCCACTGGTCTCACAGTTTACTGAAACAATATCCGAATCTTCAAACCTGCTGGAAGAAATGTGCAGTGCAGCTGGGCCGGCTGGATCCACCGCTCTCTCCGGGGTGACCCGGAGGGGCCCCACACGGTCACCTGAAAGGCAGAACCCAGAGTTAGGGCTTTCTTGGCGTCCGGGCCCATCTGAAGTCACATATGCTCTAATTCAGGAGGAGCTGGATGTGGGGCGGGAGGGCTGCTTGATGTCAAAACTTCATCATCAACACCCAGAAGGATCAAGTCCTCTCTATACCGAGGAACAGAAGCTTCTGAAAAGTGAACAAGTCTCGAAGTTTTCACTTTTTAAAAAACGATCAAAGTCGAGCTTATTTACAATACTGTGTTAGTTTCAGCTGTGTAGCACACTGATCTGTGTGTGTGTGTGTGCTTTCTCCAATTCTCTCCCCTCAGAGGCTGTGGCAAGACACTGAACATGCTCCCGAGCAGCACAGTAGGCTGCTGTCGTTTACTGGAGTCACGAATGGCAGCGTCTCCGGAGTTTTTACTTTTAATTCAGTGCCAGACAAACGGCTCAGCTTTTCACTGAACAGGGGGAGGGCTGTTGGGGCAGGTAAGCGCAACCCAGGTCAGCGACGTCTCGAGAACCTTTGACCAGAATGGTCTCCTGTGTCCCTGAGAGGGGGGCCCTGGGGACCCTGGGGTCCTGGCCAGCGCGGTGACATCACTGAGCCTTTATCTCTGGGGCCGGGAGCTCCTGTGTCCATGCTGAGCGCAGGGGACGTGGGCCCTGAAGCGGTGGGCAACCAGGACCGCGTCAGCCCACCGTCTCAGGAGGGAGACCTGCTCCTTAAGCTGCAGCCGGGCTTGCGGAGCACACCCCGTCCTGACTCTGCCGCAGCCCGGGCCCGTCGGGTGCCGCTGACCCTTGTTTGGGCGGCGCTGATGGAGCGTGAAGATGACGCTGGGGCTGGGGGAGGGCTCCTCCGGTACAGGCACTGTACTGAAAATTAAGTCTTTTTCTAACACTGGTAGGTTTGTGCCTTTTAATGAAGACTGGCTCCCGGGCAGGAGACCCCCAGGTGAAACGCAGACTGGTCAGGAGACCCGCGGGCGGCCGTACCTTCTGCTTTGGTAGGCGGTCAGCTCATCCTGTAGGACAGACGCCCGCTTCTGCAGGAAGTTAACCTGGAAAAGAGGCCTTGGGTGAGAGGAGGCGCGGCAGTTTCCTCGGCCGCACGGAGGGTTGTGCACCCCCGGGTGAAACACAGGTCCCTGGGAACCTGATGCTGTGGCCCCATGCTTGACCACATCCGCGCCCCCCGCACCGTCAGAGGCTGCAGAGGCGGGGCCACAGCCCGCGCCGCAGAGACGAGGGGGCCGGGCCCGTCCTGGCGGCTTCGTCTCCGCCTCCTCCATCACCGCCTTCCGCCCCACGTCCCCCTGATCGCTGGCCTTGACGCAGGCCTCCTGCCCACGGCCCAGTCCCGGGCTCAGGGTCTCGGCTCCTGCCCACCTCGACGCCTCTGGCTGCGAGCCGGGCAGCTGCCCCACTTCTGTCTCCTGCTCGGTTACCACTTATCCAGCTGTCTGTGCAAGAGCCCTTCTGTGAGGGGCGGGTGGCATGGGAACATCTGTGTGCCCCCGTCTCCTTTTCAGGGCAGAGACGTGGCTGGCACCCCCAGCTGCTGACGGAAAGAACGAGTGAGCAGGAAGCAAATCGCCGCCTGCGGAGACTGCTGTCTGCCCCCAGGGACTCCCCGGGGCTACAGAGGCGGTGCTCTGCTGTGCACAGTGCTTGGATGAGGCCAACTTGGGCTCAGTTCCTGGCGTGGCTCCCACGGCTCTAGAAAGTCCTTTTTGCTTCTGACGCTCACCTGTGACCTGGGGTGAATGACAGCCACTTGCCAGGGTCATGAGATGTCATGAAGCGACGGCTGCTGGGGCAGGTGCCTAGTACTGAGCTCTGGGCCGGTACCTCCCGCCAGTAGAGCTGGGGCGAGGGCCCCGGGGACCTGAGCTGCCCCCAGGCAGGCCTGCAGGGCGCGGCCGCAGGGTCCCGAAGCGCAAAGCTTGCACGATTAAAGACACCTGTGTCGGGTGGAGACTCAAAGGCACTGTATACAACCACGCAGGGGTTGTTTTCCGATGACTGATACTGCCGCTGAAGGCGACCAGAGTTGGTGGCATCCGATCACTTCGGAACTGTGTACTCTCGCCCCTGGTCTGAATGGAAAGCATGGTGACGGTGGCTGCTGAGCCACAGTTACGCAGGAGAGGCCAGCTGGCAAAGCAGAAGGCCTGCCTGCAGGAGCAGCGTGCGGGGCTCGTCTCAAGGGGTGCGCGCCTCACCCCGGTCTCAAGTCTACCTGCTGCCCCAGTACGCCCCGCGACAGTTCACAAGGTCCACGGATGTCCACCTCCCTGCCCCTACCGTGCTTTGCGATCAGAATGGCAACAGCTTTCACAAACACGGGCACCTGTGCTTTCAAACCGAATCTTCCCCGTCTGGCCTGGGACTCGGCTGAGCAGCTGCTGCCTTGGGGCCCACATGCAGCTGACAGCCCTTGCCTTTGGGTCAACGTCCAGTTTTAGGAGCTGAAGCACTTCTGTTACAGTGAATGATATGCACGGTAACAGGAGTTCTGCGGATGGATATCAGGTTTCCGTCTTTCTAAAACAACAACTCCTCTGAAGGTGCCGGGTCCCACACAGCCGGCCTCAAGGAAGGGCTCCTCCGCGCCGAGGGGAGAGGCACACCTGAAGGAGAGCTTTTCATGTAAATAAAGATGACCTGACCCTCTCTGAGAGCTTCCCCGGTGGCTCAGGGGTAAAGAATCCGCCTGCAACGCCGGAGGCAGAGACGCGGGTTTGATCCCTGGGTGGGCAAGATCCCCTGGAGGAGGGCAGGGCAACCCACTCCAGTGTTCCTGCCTGGAGGATCCCATGCACAGAGGAGCCTGGAGGGCTGCAGTTCATGGGGTCGCAGAGTCGGACACGCCTGAGAGCCAGCGTGCGTGCAGCCCTTTCCAGGCTAACACTCTCCCACCACGTCTGCTTTGTTGGTAGCCATGAGTACGGCCAGACTCCTTAGCTCCAGAAATGGGAGCTAGCTAGGGATGGATGTAATAGGCTTCTCATTCTCAGGTAAGAGGCGTTTACTGAGGGACCAGGAAAGGTGCAGCTGTCATGGGCCACGCACCCGCCTCTCACATGCAGACGGACAATGTGAGCGCCCTTAAACTGGGCGACCGGTTTTCTTTGTAAATACATGTATTGGGCCCCTTCTCTGTGGCAGGCACTGTTCTTGGCACAGAAAGCAGAGAAATTTTTCTCTTGCAGAGCTTCTGCAGGGAAAAAATAGTATGTTTTAAGTTTCTAAGTGTTTTAGAAATGGGAATATGTGAACTCTTTTCTCATACTGAGTTAAAACATTTGATTTTTTAAAAAGTACCCATCTAAAATCTAAAAAGTTATGTATCTATAAAATATATACAGCAAGTAATAAAACGTGTTTTAGAGAAAACTTATGTAGGAAGTTTTTCGCACTCATACTCAGCCACTAAGTCATGTTCAAGTCTTTGCGAGCCCATGGACTGCAGCCCACAAGGCTCCTCTGTCCATGAGATTCTCCAGGCAAGAATGCTGGAGTGATCTTCCCAATTCAGGGATCGAACCTGAGTCTCCTGCACTGGCAGGGGGATTTCTTACCACTGAGCCACCAGGGAAGACCAGGAAGTTTTAGTATCAAAACTGAATTAGTATCAAAACTGAAGTCAACTTTATTTTTTATAAACTACCAAGAATTACACGTTTCAGCGGAAATCTTTAACCAAATTATTTGAATACCATGTCATTACCCTCCTTTGACCTTAAAATGCATCTTCTTATCTCTAATAATCATATAAATACATCAGAATAAAAGCACTTCTAACTCAGCCCTGTTTTTTACTTCTTCACACATTCACATCATAAGAAGTTAGCAACGTGCTAAGTGATTCCATTTCAGGCCTGGTACCAAGAATAAAAGGGTGAGTCTGTATTGGAATGTGGACTGTAAATAAAAGTAACCATAACTGAACTTTTGAATTTCAAGGATGCTTTCAAGAAAGTCTTATCAAGCAGAGAGTTCTTAAAATGGTCAGAAAAATTTTAAAACCTCCCCAAAACACAAAACACTTCATCCTGGGTACCAGGTTATTCCATGACACCACACTGATTTCTGGCACCAATTCAGAAGTAAGCTTATTAATTAAAATATGCATGCCACCTGAGCCCTCAGGACATTCCTGACTTCTAGTAATTACCTGTGACTTTAGGGAGGAGATGGTGTCTTCAAGTTCTTGTCTTAGAGATGCCGGCATCAACCCTTTAAATTTTGTTTCATATTCTTGTCGTATGTAAGTTATCTAGAGTGAAAAGAACAGCAATTTTTTTAAACCACAGAAATGACTGGTTTGAATTTAAGAAATCACTGAAAAATATCGTTACAAAGGTAAGTTTGTGACATGAGGTCAGAAGCCAGACGACTGGCATGAGATATGGGGAAGCGCAGTCACAAACTGGAAAGGTACCCAGCAGTCCTGGAGAGGCTGCGCGAGGCAGTCCCCGCAACAGCATTTCGTTCCCCTAAAATCCTTGCAGTTTCAGCACAAAGTAAGGAGAACACTCGTGCTCTGCTCTCACGATGCTGCTCCTACATGCTCTTCTTGTTCGGGGGGTGGATGGAGGTCACGCTACGCTGTGTGTGCAGACGACCCATAGCGTGTGGCCAGGCGGCTCAGACACCCCCCCACTGTCTCGGTGCCTGGGTGCCTGGTACCACCTCGATTACAAAGAAACAAGGGAAGGAGAACCTGCACAGCCACGCCTCCAAGTGTCTCCGGACACGCAGACCAGACCAGAGCACCCTCGGCGCAACGAGTGTGTCTGATTCACGAGTTTCCCTCTGCCTCCAGAATACATTGAGGTCTTATTCTGCTAACGGGTGGCCACTGGGCTCGTCAAGAAGATGGTGGCTCGTCAAGCTACAAACAGGCACTGAAGGTGGGGGGAAGTCTGGGAGCCTGTGTCTGAGCAGGATGGAGACGCGTGTCTGTGTGTGAGTCTGAGTGTGAGTGTCCTTCCTGCTGTCTTTCTCCAGCTCTGTTTATTTTTCTTTCTCCTAGTCTGAGATGCTGTGGAATTTGAAAATTTGTGGCATGTGCTGTGGGGACTTAACCGAGTATTAACGCTGAATTGCAGTGTACCCCACAGACGATTCATTGGGCACACCTGGAAATAGGCACCAGACTATGAAAATGAGTGCAACTGAGTTCACTTAGACAAGTCAATGGACACCTTGAGCACATTACAACTACTAGCCTTTAATTCCAAGTCTCTGACACTAGACTAAATTAAGGAAGAAATGTGCTCTAATAGTTTATTTTACTACCTACTCAAGTCCCATGGCAAGTGCTCTTGAATGTAATTTTTAAAATTTTTGGCAAAGTATTTTTTGAGGTATGTCATAATCTTGTGATTTATATCCAAAGGGAAAAGAAAAGGATGAAATGATCTTCCCCACTGATGAAATGTTTGATTCTTCCCATTTTATCTTCTTGGACTTAAGTCCAATAGTAACATCTGTCAACTGACTTAAATGAAAGACAAACACCAAGAAAAACACATGACTTGTAAATCAGACCTTAGGGGCAACCTTAGCAAGGCCTCACAGGCTATGATATATTGACTGTTTTTTTTCTATCATTCAATGCTGGCTCTGGAATTTTGAGCTACTACTCATTTTTATTTTACAAAATGATTGTGTGTATTTATTTCTGCCTGTGCTGGGTCTTCACTGCCATGAGGGAGTCTCTAGTTGGGTCAAGCAGGGGCTACTCTCTAGGTGCTGTGTGTGGGCATCTCATTGACTGGCTTCTCGCTGCTGAGCAGGGCCTCTAGGCACACGGGCTCCGCAGGTGAGGCTCCTGGGCTCTAGAGTGGTTGTGGCCCACGGGCTTAGTTGCTCCGTGGTCTGTGGGCTGTGGGATTGAAGCTGTGTCCCCTTGCCCTGTGCTGGCAGGCAGACTCTCCACCGCTGAGCCCCCAGGGAAGCCCCGCCGGACCGCCTTTAAAACTGCTCACGTTCGCTCCAGTTTCTCTGTCACTGCTTGTTTGCAGTATCTGCCCACAACCTGTCTGTGTGAAACACAGCTTGGCTAGGTACAAAAATGATCCTGTCCAATTTCTCTCTCAGAAGACAGAGGCATTTCAGTGTGTTCTTTAAATGCTTTGGCATTATGCAGAACTGTTTCAAAGAACTGTAATTTGTCTGAACCTTTTCCCTGCTTCTTGGGTAATTTCCCATTTGGTCTGTGTTCTAATTTGATTTTTGCTTATATTCTTTCTCTCTCAATCTAACAAGGATCTTATGCTAACTCCTTTCTCTGAAAAAAAGTGAAGTTTTCATTTCTGAACGGGACCAATTTCTGAACGGGAGTGATTTTCTGAATGTTGAGGCAGGGGCAGTGAGTGGGGCAGCTGTGATTCGCTGTTGCTTCCGCAGCACCCTCTGACCAAGCCTATCATTTCATCTTGCCTCAAGGAGAACATGGCAACCCACTCCAATATTCTTGCCTGGGAAAACCCATCGACAGGAAAGCCTGGTGGGCTACAGTCCACGGGGCCTGAAAGAGTCGGAGGCAACTGAGTGACTGAAAACAGCAAAAGGCATCTCTGCCAACCTCTGAACATGCGTTGGGGTCCACAGGAAGCAGAGCTCACCCGAAGACACACAGCTGGGGGCCTGCGGCCAGCACCACCCCTGGGCCAGGTGGGACAGGAAATGGGGGCCAGAGGGCAGCCCACCTTCAGGCTTTCAAGAGAGGCTGGGGTTCTGGTGACTTCCCTGGTGGTCCAGGGGTTTGGTATCTGCACCTTCACTGCTGAGGGTTTGATCCCTGCTAGGGGAACTAAGGTCCTGAACTGCCTTGTGGTGTGGCAAAAAAAAAAAAAAACAACAAAAAACAAAAACAACAGAGGCTGCAGTTTCTGTTTTTACAGATCGGATAAACCAGTGCCTTGGCTTGGTCCATTTGGACAGGCCTGAGAGTGGAATTTCTGTTACAAACAGTCTGAACTCTCTTTAAAAGCCTTGAGTGTGCTGCTCCTGGCTCAGACAAAACCCACACGCCCCTACGACAGCGGTGGGAGAGGAGCCTGTGTGCTGGTCGAGCAGGAAGGAGGCGCCTTGTCTTCCTCCTCCTCATTCTCGCCAACGTGCTTCTCCACGAACGTCTCGGTGCATTCTTCATAAAACTGTTGCCCACACCTTCTTTAAAACACATCAAGCCAACAAAGGTCAAATCCAGAGCAGGAAGATTTTGTTCGTATTAAAAATGTACTGAGATCTAGAAACATATTCAGATGACGTCTGAGAAGAACTCACTGTGGAGAGTAAAAAAGACAAAGAAGAAAGCCCTCTACCAGCGCTGGGGGCAGCGGTCTGCTCCGTCCTCTGTGGCACAGTATTTTTCTTGACTTCAGTGATGGAGAAACATCACTCTCTAAAATTAGAAATAAAGACCCCAAACACCGTGTGCTGATAATGTGACTAACAGTGATTCACACGGTCCTTCCGCCTGTTTATCGGTCCTTCAGGTAAAACATACTATGGGGAACTATGGGGAACATTCTAGCTATCTCATCTATATGTGAAGACAAACAGCAAGGGTCTTTTCTTCCTTGGATGGAGTTCTGAAGTGTGTGCTGGCTTTATTTGTGACTGGTGGCGGCTGCTCTCAGGAGCATCTCTCTGGGCAACTCGAGTGGTGACTGAGACTTCCGGGCAGTTCCCTCCCTGCCCTGTATCTTGCCCACGCATTTAACACTGACCTTGGGCTTCCCTGCTAGCTCCGTGGTAAACAATCCACCTGCAAAGCAGGAGAGCCCAGTTTGATCCCTGGGTTGGGAAGATCCCCTGGAGAAGGGAAAGGCCACCTGCCCCAGTGTTCGGGCCTGGAGAGTTCCAGGGACTGTATAGAACACGGGGTTGCAAAGAGCTGGACACGACTGAGCGGCTTTCACTTCACTTTGGCGGCAACAAGTCTGAGATTTTGGAATAAAGATACATCTCACCCTGCATTATGCCAACGCCTTCCCTGCTCCCAACGTTGAGAAAATCTTTCCGTAATACCTCCTCGACTTCAGTGAGTTCTGTTGCTGCATCACAGGCTTTACCAAGCCCACTCTGCTGGCCCCTGGCCCTCTGGCTCTCTGGCCAGCCAGCCCTCCCCCACTGCTGGGACCTGGGGTCTGAGGCCCAGCATGTGGAAGCGGCTGGAGTTCTCTCCCAAGCTCAGCCCTGTCTTCAGACCTCGGGACCCGGGAGGGGCCAGCTTCATGAACCCCGTTCGGGCGGCCTGGCATTGCCCACTGTTCGAGGTCTGGCCAGGATGGAGGGCGGGCTCTGACACAGGAGCTGCGGGGACAGGCGCTTCCTCCTCTGTGGTTTGAGCCTGGACATGCAGGCCAGGGGCTGCTCGTGGTCGTCCCGCAACCACAAGGAAGAGAACTTGCCGAGAACGGAGCCAACGATAAGGAAACAGCCTCAAAACGGAGCGCGAGCCCCTGGCTTTTGGTCACATAACTTGAGTAATTGGATTAGGCCTCCCTTGAAGCCAGCGCTGCGTCTCAGTTACACAGAACAAAACATTCTCACTGTTTAAGCCAGTGTGAGTTTCAAGCAGCTATTTCTACTGGATTACGTGAAAACTGCCAGGGCCTGGACTGTGTGCCCGATGACGAGCCGGCCCGGCCGCCCAGCCGGGGACGAAGATGCCCGGTGACGCCGCGGCGCCGGCTGACGGCCCGGGGGGCTCAGCCTGACCGAGCCGCCGCTGTCACCAGCCTCCTTGGCCACTAGTGTCCCTGCTCCCAGTAAGGGGGAGTGCTCCCCCATCTCTCTTGCTGACTCAGCCAGACTGGACACACTCATTCCACTGGTCCTCTGGGCCAGACTCCAGCTCTGGGCACCTCTTGCAGCCTGCTTTCTTCACCAGAGGCTGCAGAGAGTAAACGACGACCACCACACACACACACACACACACACACACACAGTCTTGACGGGGTCCGCTACGAATTCCCGCCGCGGCCTCGGCGGCCCCTCTCTGCTCCTGCCTTCTCCGGGCACCGTCGGGGCCTTGCCCACACGCCTTCACTGACGAGAGACCGTCGTGCCCAGCAGCCCACTCGCTGGTGGTCGGCCAGCGGCCCGGCCGGGACCCGCCTGGCGGAGATGTGCACAGAAAGTGCCCCGGTTCACGGGCCTCCAGCGGAGGGCTGAGTGCTCTCTGCGGCTCCTGCTGCCGCGAGCAAGGTACGACCAGACGGAGGGCCGCGGCTGAAGGACGGGTCCCCTCGCAACAAGCCTTGCCCGATCTCCCCAAAACCACCAACTGGCTTCACCAGAGAAATTCCAACGGTCGCCTCTGTTTTCACTCCCGAGCACTAGGAGCCGACACTGGGAACGTAGCAGCCGATGAAGGGACGCGCACTCACGCTGGGCGCTCCCGAATGAGCGATGCAGAGGCCGACTCCAGGCTCTGGCTTCTCTGCACTTTTCTCCCCTCATCGCAGACGTCACGTGGACAAAGCACACCCTTTCTTCTCTTCGGACTCTCGGGGTGTTCTTTAAGCACGGGCACCTGGTCTGAGGGGCTGCCACATGGAGGCAGAGGAGTGTCTGGGAAGCACTTCACACCTGGTCTTGCACCGCTGGCCCGGAAGCACCCAGAGCACATGCTGGTTCTGGGCACCTGGGGCGCGCAGGGTGGGCTGGGCTGCAGCCTCAGGGGGAGCCTACGCCCGGCGCTGCCTCTAGGAACAAGGCGCTGGAGTCACTTCTTCGTACTGGTGTCGTGCCCTCTGTAATACGTCTTAAACAGAGGACAAAGATGGGCCCACTAAGCCTTGACCAAGATTTAAATCCGACCTGACAGAACTGAAGCCCAGAAGTCCAGGAGGCAAGTGGTTGAACGAGCTTAGGAAAACGCCCAGGGAGCCGCGTGGAGAAACCCAGGGAACTGGAGAGTGACCAGTTTCAGGGCAATGGGTGGGGGAATAAAGCAGTATTTTCTGAGTTGGTATCTGTTATAGGATTGACTAAAACTGTGACTAAAATTACTAGGGATTTGGGGTGGTAATTAATTCTAGGAACAGTTCAGTTCAGTCACTCAGTCACGTCCAACTCTTTGCAATCCTATGGACCGCAGCACGCCAGGCTTTCCTGTCCATCACCAACTCCTGGAGCTTGCTCAAACTCATGTCCATTGAGTTGGTGATGCCATCCAACCATCTCACCCTCTGTTGTCCCCTTCTCCTCCTGCCCTCAATCTTTCCCAGCATCAGGGTCTTTTCCAATGAGTAGGTTCTTTGAATCTGGTGGCCAAAGTATTGGAGTTTCAGCTTCAGCATCAGTCCTTCCAATGAATATTCAGGTCTGATTTCCTTTAGGATTGACTAGTTTGATCTCCTTGTAGTCCAAGGAACTCTCAAGAGTCTTCTCTAACACCACAATTCAAAAGCATCAGTTCTCCAGCACTCAGCCTTCATTATGGTCTAACTCTCACATCCATACATGACTACTGGAAAAACCATAGCTTTGACTAGATAGACCTTTGTTGGCAAAGTCATGTCTCTGCTTTGCAATATGCTGTCTACGTTGGTCATAGCTTTTCTTCTAAGGAGCAAGCATCTTTTAATTTCATGGCTGCAGTCACCATCTGCAGTGATTTTGGAGCCCAAGAAAATAAAGTCTGTCACTGTTTCCATTGTTTCCCCATCTGTTTGCCATGAAGTGATGGGACCGGATGCCATGATCTTAGTTTTTTGAATGTTGAGTTTTAAGCCAGCTTTTTCACTCTCCTCTCTCACTTTCATCAAGAGGCTTTTTAGCTCTTCTTCACTTTCTGCCATAAGGGTGGTGTCATCTGCATATCTGAGGTTATTGATATTTCAGGTCTGTGTTAGATTTCATACATCCAAACAACATGGAAAGGGGATGAAGATGAGCTCTGATATTTGAACACTGAGGATAAACCTGCAGAACCTCAAAGATGGAGGCAGTGTCAGAGGCCACGCGGCGGGGCTCTCCAGGGTCTCCCTCCACCTGGGAAGGTCTGCCCAGCAGCTCCCTGCCTTTCAGACGGGGCCCTGCACCCAGGACACTTAGGGACGTCACTGCATTTCAATAAAATAAAAGTTGGTGACGAGCCCATTTAGGAAATTTTATTTTTGATTCGTAAACAGTTCTCACGCCGGGCCTTGCTCTTGACCGGCTGGGGCCTCCAGGTGTGCAGAGTGTCCAACACGCACAGTAAGTGCGACTCTAGGTCTGGCACCTCCTGCCCACACCCAGGGGCCCTTGTTTCCCCAGTAACTTGTATTTCAGCAGTTTTCTTCTCATAACTCCAATCCCCAACCTGGAAAACCCTCAGTTTGTAGTTAAGCACTCAGAGTCCATATAATTCATAACCACGAAGGCAAAGGAAACCCTAAAACTGCCCAAGTGCATGTAGCTTCTGAGGAGCAGCATTCCTGGGATTTCAGAGGCTGACAAGGAACCAAGTGCCTCCGACCCCGCCAGGCAGACCCACGGCAGCGCCTCCCAGGCGGGCCGGCGCGGTGTCTCCCGCTCTGCTGCTGCTGGAATGCCACTCGATCCCCAGCTCGCGGTCCAGCACTGCTGGTCCACGGAGGACGGGCTGGCGCTCGGCCGAGGACAGGCGCGGAGGCTCCCCCGGCTGCCCGCCAGCGCGTGGGACCGAAGGGAGCGACGGTGCTGTGCCACGCGTGGGAGAGGCTCCCCGCGTGTCGTGCATGCGTGTGTGTGTACCGGCATACACGTGGATGCACGTGTGTGTGTATTCCTACCACATCACACCCTCTGCCCTCATGGGCATCTCAGTCCAGCGGGAAGAACAAGCATGCACACAGGTAATCATAATGAAGGTGTGGGTCTAAACTCCACAGATTCTGCCACAGAAAGCGGAAACTCTCAGGCACCGGAAAGGGAGCCTGACGGTATGGGTGGGAATGTCAACTCGTGCAGCTTCTGTGGAGGAGAGAGTGAGGCTCCTCAGCAAACTGAAAATAGAGCTACCATATCACCCTGAACCCCCCTCCTGGCCACATATCCAGGGAAAACCATACTCGGAAAAGACACCCGCACCCCAGTGTTCATAGCGGCACTGTTTACAGCGGCCAAGACGTGGGAGCAGCCTCAGGGTCCACTGACAGATGACGGGATAGAGAAGGGGTGGTGCAGACACGCAGTGGACTGTTACTCAGCCATGAAAAAGAGTGGAACAATAAATAATAAGCTGCTCTGTTTGGGGTGGATATATTCAAACAAGTGTCAGTATGTCTCCGAAAACAGGGACAACTGTTCAGAGAACATAAAGGGAAAGTCTGGCAGTCCATGCCTGCACAAAAGGCAAAACATGCCGTGATACACTTGGGAATAAATCCAATAAGACATGTACCCTGTCCATAGAAGAAGACGTCTCAGCTGTCCTGAAGATACGGAAGGAGGCCCAGTGAACTGAAGTTACGGAAGGAGGCCCAATGAAACGCAGACAGATGCAAACGCATCAATTCTCCGAAGACTGATTGGTGAAGTGCAGTAAGAGTGATTCTAACCTAACCCTCGGTGAGATTTTAAAACGCGGAAGGTATTGTGAGACTCATATGAAAGTAGTGATGCTCAAGAATAAGTAAGACAATCCTGAAAAAATGACGAGAGAAGACGTTCCCTACAGATGACAAGCTGCTATGCACAGTGCCCCTGTGAGCGGGTTACATGTAGCAGCTGACAGCTTCTCAACAGTTTTACGAGGTGGGTGTAATTATTAACCCATTTTCAGGACCGGGAAACTTAGACAAGAAAAGTAGGCTGATGTGTGGGGCGTGGAAGTGGCAGAGCTGGGATGTGAACCCTGGCCCTGGGGCTCCGGAATCCATGCCTCCGAGCACCATACCCTGTGACTCATCTTGGCACAGGAAGCTGATGATCAGGAAAGAATACAAAGTCCCAAGCAGATTCACGTACAAATGGAAAATCTGATTGTTGACAAAGCAGAATTTCCAGTAAATATCTCAGTCCATAAATGGTTCCAATAACTGGGTATATTTTTGGAAATAAATTAAGATCCCTGTACCAGTTCTAGGGTAGCTGTAACAAACGACCACAAACGTAGCAGCTTGAACCAGCACAAGCCCAGCACCTCCCAGTTCCAGAAGGAGGCTGAGGGTTCCTGGCCCCTCTGCTCTTGTCTCGCGAGGCAGAAAGGGAGGGCCAGACTCTCACCTGGAGGCGCTCTTCGAGGTTGTGGACAGAGTTCAGTTCCCTGCAGAGCGACACCCCCCCGCCCTGCTGGGTGTCCCCTGGGCCTTCCCTTGGGCCCTGCACCTCTCGGAAGCTCTCTGGCCCCACCTCGGTCACTGCCTTCTGCCTCCAGCCAGAGGGCCCTCTGCCCTTGATGTAGCCTCGTGCTTAGACTGAGCCCACTGCCTGTGTGATCTGAGATCCCGCCCCAGCTTCACGCTCACCGATTCTTCACTTCAGCTGCCTCGGCAGGCTCTCTTCTGCCGTGTGATGTATATATTCACAAAGTCCACAGATGAGAGAATGGACCTCTCCTTGGGGGAACATTCTATTATAAACCTCATACCATATGGTATATGACAATAAATTTGAGGTGGATTAGAGAGTCAAAATGCATAAAACAAAACTCTCAATAATAATGGAAGAAAATAAAAGAGAATATATTTTATAATCCTGGGGGAGGGAGGACCTTCCTAAGCAAGCTTAGAAATCATAAAGGAAAAAAACGGAAGATAATGTTCTCAAAAATTAAAATGCTGGATAAAGAGATTAAAGGTAAGCAACTAGGAGAAAGCACTTGCAACATATTTAACAGATCATTAATAGAGTTCATATGAAACTGAATTTCTATAGATCAAACTAGAAAATCAACTCAGTAGAAGAGACTAGCAATAATGTGATCGAGTAATTCACAGGAACGTAGACACAGATGGCCCCTGACCGGTGATGGAGCGACTTCCAGTTTTCTCTTTCACAGTGGTGTGAAGGCGATACGCATTCAGTGGAAACCGTACTTTGGATCTTGGTCTTTCCTAGGGCTAGTGATACAGCCTTGTCGCAATGCTGGGCAGCGGCTCCCGGTCAGTCACGTGATCACGAGGGTAAACAGCCAACATTCTTAGAACCTCTGTGTCCCGACAAAGCATTCTGAAAGAATTTCACTTTCAGGGCAGTACTCAATAAATTGCACAAGATATTCAACACCATTATAAACTAGGCTTTGTGTTAGATGATTTTACCCGACTGTAGGCTAACAGAAGTGGGTTTGGTATATTAGATGAATTTTCAGCTTGTATTCTCAGCTTCAGTGGGTTCATCAGGACGCAACCTCATCATAAGTCAAGGGAGCTCTGGGGTGGATTTCCGCTTCTAGTAATGAGTCTCTACCAAGTCTGCTTCAAGCTATCAGGGAACCAGGAGGGCAGGGAAGGGTTATGGGGCCGCCCCGGAGAGGAGAGAAATGCGGAGAACCGGGGGGTCTGGCTCTGGGGACATCTGGACACGGGCCTCTGCCGATTTTAGGTTGGGCGGTCAGAGGCTGAGAAGCTGAGTAGGTCTTTCAACAGCCGCACAAGAAGCCAGGGAGACATAAGCCGCATCCAGGGCTCACTGCAGGGGAGTGCTCGGTAAGACCCATGCTTCTGGGTAGAGCCCCTTGGGCTGCACCCTAGGAGTGGGAGTGAGCTGGACACAGACCACCCCTCCCCAGATGGAGCCCCACCTAAATGGACTACGGTTGTTCCAGATGGAAAGGGTACTACCTGCCTACAGAGAAGCAAACATAAATTCTCTCCAGAGAAAATGACCATCATCTTCGGGCTGCAATTACTGCTACCAAGTTCTATATAAAATATCTGGCACACTATCAAAAATAGTCAGGCTCGTGAGAAGCCAAGACCACGTGACCAGAAGCTGAGAAAGAGACGCAGCGAAATGACGACCACGCGGATCCACGTGACGGCCATCAGACCTGGACTTTAAAAGAACCAGAATAGACACGTCCAACAGAGTTAGGGGAAGAGTGCTGAACCCCAGCACAGAACGGGAAGCTAAACAAGCATCAGAGCAGAAACTCTAGCTCTGGAATATACAACAGTTAAAATTAAGAATGAGTGGAGCAGCAGGTTAGACACAGCTAAGGAGAGACTCAGTGAAGAAGAAGCTAGATTAAGAAAAATAAGCACAATCAATACAGAGCACAGGAAATACAGTTAGAAGGTGAGAAGTATACCTGTTTATACGTGTATATGAAATTACAGTCTCAAACAGAGAAGGGAGCACTGGGCAGAAGTTAGAATATAAATTCCGATACCACGGCCACCGAGGAAAGTACATCCACAAATAACTGAGACTCTGCCAGCAAAAAATCCTTAGGCCCAGATAGCTTAATCTACCAAACATTTTCAGGACAAAATAATTATCAGTATTACACAGATTCTTCCAGAAAACAGATAAAGAGGGAACACTCCAGTTTGTCTTATGAGACCAGCAAACTTTGACACCAAAATTGAATAACATCATCACAGTAAAAGAAAACTGTAAGATAATGTCATTCATAAGCATAGATGTAAAGATTCTAAGCAAAATATTAGTGAACCAAAATCCAGCAAAAGGTAAAAAGGAATAAGTCTTCATGATCAAATGAGGCTTATTCTAGAAATGCAACATGGATTTAACATTAGAAAATCTATGAAGTCCACTGCATTACTAGAATAAAGGACAAAATTCATATAATTATCTCAAAAGATGGAAGGGAGGCATTTAAGAAACATCCATTTATAATTTTAAAAAGAAAAGAGATTTTTGGTAAGAATAGAAAGAAATTCCCTAAATGTGATAAAGGAAGTCTACGCAAAAAGTCAATTGTCTTTTTCAGTACCAGCAACAAACTGAGAAAATGAAAATTTAAAAATAACGTCATTTAAAACAGCACCATAACACGTCAAATTGCTATTATTGTTGTTTAGTTGCTGACTCATGTCTGACTTTTTTGACCCCCTGGACTGTAGCCCGTCAGGCTCCTCTGTCCGTGGGAGTCTCCAGGCAAGAGTACTAGAGTGGGTTGCCATTTCCTCCTCCAGGGGATCCTCCCGACCCAGGGACTGAACCCGCCTCCTGCATTGCAGGCCGATTCTTTACTGTCTGAGCCACCAGGGAAGCCCAATTCTGTACAGAAATCCAAAAGGTGATTTACAAGGAAAGTATGTTCAAGTGGTCTTTTAAACTTCTGAATTTTCCCCTGTATTTAAAAAAAATCACCCTTCCTTCTTTATCCCTAATGTAGATTGACGTACATCTGATGGCTCTGAAATACCTCTGCTCTGTCACTCGCTCGACAACAATTTCAGTCGCTTCTACCTCAAAACAGCCCTTCCTCAACAGGAAAAGGAGATCTTTTCTGGCTGGACCACAGTAGAAAAGGAATTGCAAGTAAGGCTTAGACTATTTGACACTCTTTTCTGAATGTGACGAGCACAATATACAGTCATTAAACACTTATCTCTCCTGACCATGCTGACTCACTCTCTCTTACCATCTCTGTGTTTTATCTCTGCTTTTTCTTCCTCAGTTCCATGAATTCAGGGCTTAGTAACTGCCAGTGAAGTATGCCTTGACAGGATAGGGCCCAGGAATGCAGTCTTCTTACTTTCCTGGGAGACGATACTCCATCCCCCAGGCTAATGCTTGATCACTGTCCTTGTCCACCAATTCTATAAGGTGGGACACAGCCCAAGGTGGTTTTTAGCTTTTGTTCCTGCTTTTTTGAGAGACCTTTAGACAGCAAGATGAAACCAGTGAATCCTAAAGGAAATCAACCCTGAATATTCATTGGAAGGACTGAAGCTGAAGCTGAAGCTCCAATACTTTGGCCACCTGACGCGAAGAGCTGACTCATTGGAAAAGAGGTTGATGCTGGGAAACACTGACGGCAGGAGAAGGGGACGACAGAGGATGAGACAGTTAGATGGCACCTGTGACTCAATGGACATGAGTTTGAGCCGGCTCCGGGAGACGGTGAAGGGCAGAGAAGCCTGGTGTGCTGCAGCTCATGGGGTCACAAAGTTGGACAGGACTGAGTGATTGAACAACAATTATTTACTCATTTGGATCCATTATTTTTGGATTTTAAAAACTAATTTTAAAAAAGACTAAAATTAAAGACAAAACTACCTTTAAAAAAAGAAATCAAACCAAAAGACGTGAGAACGCGTGATCATGCCCCTTCCCCACGGGCGGCCGGGAATGAGACCCAGCCCCGGGCGCTCAGCCTGGCTTCGAACCTGGCAGCCCAGGTCAGAGTTCAGAGCCCGTGTACCCGGCGGCTGGACCCCCGCTTCATCCCCCGTCCATGTTCCATGACCAGCAGCCACTGCAGCAGGGCAGAGGACGCTTTCCCGAGCAGCTGCGGTGACGCAGGGGGCGCGGTGCTGGCACTTGGCTTTGGGACTTCAGAGGGAGCAGGAGGTTGAAACCACACGGGGGGCAGGCGGGGACCTGCCTCCCACCCCTCGAGTGAAGGCCAACACAGAGGGACTCTCAGGACAGCAGTGGTGGAGCGCGGAGCCCACTCACCCTCCAGAGCCGCTCTGAGTTGCCACAGAAACGGCTCTGTGGTTGCCGTGCGTGGCTTCCAGGGGCGGTTTTGGGTACAAGTGGGTTGACTTGCTTTGCCATGAAAATCTCCTAGAATAACGATTTACAAGGCATGGTTTGATGAAATGCACGCTTCAAGTGTTTTTCAGAAAACAGGGGCAAGAATTCAAACTCTCAGTGAGAATAAGATGTGGCCAAAGTTAAATGTGGTTCTGTCTCTCATAACAACTTACATTTTACAACAATGTATCATACCAGCTGTCTTGGGAACAAAGGAATCAGCCTGAATTTTGTAAATAAACTGTGGTTATTAAAGCTACTTGAAAGAAGCCAGAGTAATAACCATTAAACACGAAAAGTCAGTAAAAGTCTTTGAATGGTATTTCTGTTGCAATTATTATTTCCGTTTTCATAATGTGCTTAGGGATAAAACAGTTTTGAGCTGTTGGGACTTTCGAATAGATTGCACTGCAGATCTGTTAGTCCATAGCAGCCAAGACTGTGAAGTTTTAAAATCCATTATGGAAAATGGAAATTGAAGCCTTAGAAATCTGTAAAAGACAGCACTGGTCTTCCTTTCGACAACTGTCATGATTATTGCTTAACTGACCCTCTGTCTGCACCCCATGTCTGCCTGTGAGGCTGACCATGAGCACAGGCTCGCTGGCGGCCCCTGGCGCTGACGGGGCTTTAAGTGCCGGCCAGTGACGGCTTTACCGCGCTGACGCTGGTCCTCCCGACGCCCACCTTCTCCCTCACGGGTCACTGGGCCCCGTGGGAGGCCCACACACTCTTCAGGAATAAACGATAATGCGGTAACGGTGTGACGGCAGAAGGAGCTGGATTCAGCTCTTGTCATCTCTCATTTTGCCTTCTGCTGCTGGAGGGATCTCTCTAAAGACGCAATCATGTAACAGTATGCAGTTAAAGAAAAAGGTCCTCTGCGGCTGAAAACTGCCTTCTGAGCAGTGACTGGGTCCCCACCCCGAGCCCAGGGCGGGCACCACGGCCCCAGCAGAGCACAGAGCAGGCAGAGCCGGCGGAGACCCGGGCTCGCTGCTGCCACTGCTCCTCAACGGATGAAACGAGAGCAGCCGACGTCCTGGTCTCTCCTCCCCACCCACGGGACCCTCGGCCAGGAGGCTCCCCAGCACCCCGGGCTCCCGGGCCCTGTTCTCCGCAGTCCCCTCATCCTGACCAGTGTCTTTCCTTCTGCGGACGCCCGCCTCACGGGCCCTTCTCCTGGGTGAAGAGTTGTAACCACACGTGCTCCATCCGCATTCCCTGGCTCCTGACGTGTTTCTCACGAATCCTGCCGCGATGTCCACACGGGCCCCGTGGGAAGGTGTGGCTGCTGACCTTCTAGGAGCCTGAGGTCCGGGCCAGGTAGGGCCTGGACAGGCCACGAGACCCGTCGTGACGGGGTGGACCCGCCCCCGCAGGCCGTGCTCGTCCTGAAGCCTCCCCCGGTCCCGCCCCCGGGCCTTAATGGGGGTCTCGGGACCCCCCCCGCCCCCTCCGCAGATACACACGATCAGCCCCGACACTGGCCGCCAGACTCAGCAGGCTCCGTCCTGGATGAACCGATGAGTCCGGGCCTTGCCTGCTGTGAGGCTGGGACTGAACCGTGGACCGTGCCCAGCGCTTCACGACACACTTCAGGACAACCTACGCCCCGTCGAGACCTCAGGGCCTGGACACACCTGAGAGGAACGAGACCGGTCAGCTGCTGAAACACGCCAGCCAGAGAACTGGCAAGGCCTTCGGGCGGCCTGGGGTCTGAGCTAAGGGCCTGGCCACGGGCTCCGGAGGCCCTGCCCTGGGGGAGCCTCCCCTGCGGTCGGGGAGATGGCGGGCAGGGCCAGGGTGGCAACCTCCCGCCTCGTGGACCTGAGCCTCGAGGCCCCTTAGGGGGAAAAGCCTGTCGTCAAACCCCAGCCTGGAGCCTGCACCCCACACCGCCTCCGCTCAACTGCACTGGGAGCCCCTTGAGGGCGGAGGAGAACCCGCACGTCCAGGCTTCTTCTCAGTCCCCATCGCGGGCCAGCACCTCACGCTGCCCAGGAGTGACACGTGCAGGAAAGAAGGGACAATCCGTCGTGAAAAGCACGGCGCTGCGTCTTATGGACTGGATCTCCAAGTACTAGTTCTCACTGACTTATTTAAAAGAATCTTCTGGGAGCCTGAGTGGTCCAGGTTCACACGTTTGAGGCTGAAAATACCTGGCTCAAAGCAGGGGCTTCGTCACGCGTACGGCATTGTCTACGTTATGTTTGTGATCCGAGGCTGGTGTTGTGTAGTGCCCGTGTGATAAACACACCCTGGCTTTGAACACTAGTAAAATTTTAGACTAATTCTTTTCTTCCCTTCTTTTCCATAATTTACTGACTTACTTTGGCAAAGGCTTGCAGATCACCTGGTCTCACTGTGAATAATGAGACAGTGTTGTTTCCAAAAAGGAGATGTGGTTGCGCACACAGGCTCAGCCTGAGTGACCCCAGCACAGACTCAGTTCGCAGTGTGGTCAGTCCGATGGACGATGGCCCCGGGGTGGGCGGCCCGCTTCCATCACAGGAGGCCACGGGCTCCCCGAGGACTCAGTCTCCTCACACAGCGAGGTCTGCCCGGAGCCCCGGCCTCCCCTCCACTGTCGGAACTCTAGGACGCTTGCTCAGATCTTATCGGGAGTCAGGTATCATTAACTCCTGGCCTGGAGGGGATGACGGCTTTAAAATTACCTTCCTGTTGCTGTTGTCCAGTCACTAAGTCATGTCCAGCTCTCTGTGACCCCATGGACCACAGCACACCAGGCAGCCTTGTCCTTCACTTTCCCCTGGGGTTTGCTCAAATTCACGTCCATCGAGTCCATGACGCCATCCAACCATCCCATCCTCTGTCGTCCCCTTCTCCTCCTGCCCCCAATCCCTCCCAGCATCAGAGACTTTTCCAATGAGTCAACTCTTCGCATGAGGTGGCCAAAGTACTAGAGTTTCAGCTTTAGTATCATTCCTTCCTAAGAAATCCCAGGGCTGATCTCCTTCAGAATGGACTGGTTGGACCTCCTTGCAGTCCAAGGGACTCTCAAGAGTCTTCTCCAACACCACAGTTCAAAAGCATCAAGTCTCCAGCACTCAGCTTTCTTTATAGTCCAACTCTCACATCCATACATGACTACTGGAAAAACCATTTCGACTATACAGAAAACCTTTGTCAGCAAAGTGATGTTTCTGCTTTTTAATGTGCTATCTAGATTTGTCATAGCTTTTCTTCCAAGCAGCAGACGTTTTAATTTCACGGCTGCAGTCACCATCTGCAGTGATTTTGGAGCCCAAGAAAATAAAGTCTGTCACTGTTTCCACTGTTTCCCCATCTATTTGCCATGAAGTGATGGGACGGGATGCCATGATCTTCATTTTCTGAATGCCGAGTTTTAAGCCAGCTTTTCACTCTCCTCTTTCACCTTCATCAGAAGCTTTGTAGGTCCTCTTTGCTTTCTGCTGTTAAAGTGGTATCATCTGCATATCTGAGGCTGTTGCTATTTCCACTGGAAATCTTGATTCCAGCTTGTTACTTCTTTATTTATGCGTTAAAGGAAAGAAATGTTTCTGTCCACTCCAGTATTCTTGCCTGGGAGGTTCCACAGACAGAGGAGCCCGGCAGGCTACAGTCCAGGGGGCACAGAGTCGGACACGACTTGGCGACTAAACAACAGCAACAACCACCTGTTCCTGTCAGGTTGGCTTAGACAGAAAATTGGTCTTTTTTAGTTACATTGGTGTTATCCTGATGCCATTTAAGGGGCAAACTAACCCTCTGCAGCCACAGGTTCCCGGGCACTCAGGGACCTACCTGCCGAGGGTGGGGAGCTGGAGGAGAGGCCGATGCCAGCAAGGTGGGCATGGGGCAGCTGAGGCGCCAGCCATCGAGACTGGAGGAGAAGCGGCTTTCCGTGTTTAAGTAAAAACTACACCTTTCAGAACGCCTCATTCCGTTTTTTTGTTTTTTTTTTTTTTTTTAGAATTAAAACACAGGAATTTTTCTTAATTGAAAAATAGAAACAGCTTAAATTTTTTTTAGAGCAGGTTAAAAAAAGACGCCCAGGAAATTACCCTTTGTAATTCTGCCAGTTTCAGTTTTGATTCCCTATGCAGCTAGTATCAGGATAATAATATTTGGTTGAAAAGAAAGAGAAGAAAAATTTCAAGAGGCTGCTCTGCACATATTTTGGTTGACTGGCTGATGTCAGGTTGACTCCTGTTACCTAGCAATTGCTTTGCCAGATGCAAAGCAGAAAATCGCAACCGATGTTGACACTTTAAATGCCCTTAAATGCCCTCAGTGAGCACACACATAACGAGACCCTGAAGACTGTAAGTTACGACACTTCTAATTGTTTTTGACTACTATTAGTGCCACGAATGGAAAGGTCAGATTCAGATAAAATAGAAGTTAAATCAGATTAAACATAGATGAACTGAAGGAGTGCCATGATTTGCTCTTCAGTTCTCCTGAAACAATTGCTAAGCTACACCCTAGGATCTTGTGAAAAGAACCCAGCATTTCGTGGCTGCAAAGATTATGAAATATTCAGCCTTACCCAGGGGTATTTCCTGACATTTCTTTGGTAAACTGGAGCCTAACAGAACATATCAGGAATCAGTATAAGAAACAGTCTAGAAGCCTATTGTCACTACAGAGATGAAAGCAACTTTGATGATCAAAAAGAAGTCAATAAAATAAGACTGAAGTGGTTCCTGAACCCTTCCCTATTGTTCATATGGGATTTCTTAATTTCCCTACTCTCCATCTATTATGGGGTTTTCTGTGTGAAGTCCTGCCATGAATTAGAGTGATGTCAACAGAGTTTTACCTTGAGTCATATTTTATCACAAACTGGAGGAGGCCCGGTCCTTCAGGGAACACACTTCCTGCTCTTAAGAAGCTTGTCATCTTCTCCTAGTTCCAGACACCCCAGCCGGGCGGGGTGGGGGCCCAGCTTACCTCAACAACAGTGGGACCTGGGCCAGCCCCTCCAAGGCCACGCAGCCCCCGGGGTGGGTTTTCACCTGTGGCCACACTGGCTCTGCTCTCCAGCCATAGGGAGCTAACTGCCCGTTCCAGCTCTCTGGGGTGGTGGTTTTCCCTACCAGCCTTAAACTTTCCCCGTCACTGCTGTGTCGATTTTTATTTATTTATTTTTTTAATTTCACTCACCTGTGTCAATTTTTAAACTAGAAATGCTGTAACTTAAAAACTGTCATGATAAGAGCAAAGGTTTGGAATTTAGATCAACCAGGGTGTGACCCCACCCGTACTATTTTGCAGCTGGGTGACCTTGGGCAAGTCACTGAGCCTCTCTGAGCTGGAGTGCACCAGCGGGGAAACGGGGGTGTAATGCTGGCCTCAAATGGTGATTATCAGGATAAATGAACCAAGTCGTGCACTGCTTCTTGTGCAGTGTCTCTCATCTTGCAGGCCTTGGGTAAATACAGTTACAGCTCATTTTTCATCCTAGAGTCATATTTTGCGATCCTATTGCCTGTCCAGCATGGACTCTATACAAGACATATCCTACACAGACATAACACAGACGCCCATGACACGTCCACAATACACATATGAAGCAGGGTGAACATTAGACATTGGGAATGAATCCGGGAGGTCAAGTCCATTCAGTATTAATATTACTACGCAGCATCGATCAGATACTCACACCTGCCACTCTCTGCAGTCCCCCACCTGGGGGGACAGGCTCCCCTGCTGGCTCAGTGGCAAAGAATCCACCTGCCAGTGCAGGAGACGAGGGTTCGACTGCAGGGTGGGGAAGATCTCCTGGAGAAGGAAATGGCTACACACTCCGGATTCTCGTCTGGGAAATCCCATGGACAGAGTAGCCTGAGGACAGTCCACGGGGCAGCAAGAGTCGGACACAGCTACACGCGTGACCTGGGGGTCCTGTTTGCCAACAACTCCAGAGGAGATGCAAGTCTCCCCATTCGCCTTACGTCAGGCTACTCTTCACAGAGGCAAGATGACCCCCCCGGCATTCCTGTGCTGAATGGACCATAGGAAACAGCAGCGCGTAAGTGTCTGCTGACACCCACGGCGGGTTCTGTTCCCCACGCTGGCGGTGCTGAGAAGGGTATCAGCAAAGCTGCACATCAAGGCCGAGGGCGATGCATTTATTAAAAGTTTCATTAAGACTCGTGATATGTATTGATACTCTGTCGGCTTTTTAGTTTAAGATTAGTAAAATTTAAAAGCCTTGGATAAAAAAGACCCTTTCATTTGAAAATAAAACAGGTCAGTAGCCACTGCGATAGCTGGATCATCCTGGTTACACTAGATTTGTTTCCTGAACATAATGGAAGAAAGGAGGAGAAAATTAAAATTCAAGAGAAAGCGTGATTCGTGTCTCTAAGCACGATGGTGTCCCTTTATCCTAACAAGCAGACCCTGTCGGCTACATCCCCAGCACGGGCCTCCCCTTCTCCGGGTCCAGGTTGCCCTCCCTCCTGTAAGGCCATCCCCGCCAGGTGGGCCCTGATTGGTCCAGGCCAGTTTGACCCCTCGGTCCTCTCACCAGGGATGGGATATTCTCAGCTAGCATGTGACCTGTTCTGGCCAATGAGATGAGAAGAGTGGCCTTGGGGGTGGGGTTACTCCTGGGAAAGGTGCCCTCACTGCTCAGAACAGGACCCCAGACGTGAGCAGCCCCCTCTGCCTCTGGGGGTCCCCAGGCCTGCTCAGAATGCTGGGAACTGTGGCTGCCGTCGAGCTGGTTTAGGATGAAACCAGCACGGGACACAGAGACGCCGGAATGAGGGGAGAGGAGCCGGGGGCAGGGCTTCCGCTCGCAGACTGCAGGTGGCAGACCCCGCGGCTGCAGGGCCCCCGCATTCTGCCACTCAGGCGCAGCGTCCCAGCGGACACAGGACCAGCACCATCCCCAAGCCCCTGGACCCGGAGGCAGTCAGCGCGCGAGCCGGCCTCGGGGGCAAGTACCTGCTCCTGCGACTCCAGCTCCTTATGCTGTAGCTTCTTCTCTACGGATCGCACTTGCTTCGAGCGGTTTTCCAGTTCTTCTTGTAAAGCCTGAAATGGCATGAGACAAATACAAAAATATTAAAAATTACCACCTAAACTGGTGCCAAAACGGCCTCAGATCGCGAGTCTATTACAGTTGTTCCAAAGAGTTCAGGCAGAAAAAAGCCCAGCCTTTCAGCATTGGGCCCAGATGTTTCCTACTTGAGCAATAACTAGTCTTAAAAATTCCAAACTTACAAAACAGACACATTAGCAGATGTCCATTCATCTTATAAAAATATCTCCTCTGTTCCCAGCACAGATGCACAAGCCTGTGATAAAGCATAAAACGACTGCAAATTAAAGTAGTTCGACCAGTACACCTGTGAGGCGCCCTTACACTCTGAACAGTGCTGTGTCCGCAGGAACTGAAGTGCTGGACCAGCACGACGCTTTTCAACATTGTGCTATGGTAATCTGAGTAAGTTACGGTGACCTTAAAGGCATTTCTTTATTAAGCCACTGAGGATAGCACTGAATTTGAAGAACGGGTAAGAAGCAGACAGAGGGGAACTCTTTCAGTTGCCAAGTAGCCATTCAGGTTGCTCTGGGGGAACCCCAGAATGACAAGGTTCAATAAAGAACGCTGTATCAATTACTATTTTAGGTAAAGAGGTGAACTAGAAAAGAAACAGGATCCATTCGAACAATCCCAGATACAATACACGGGGAATGACGACCAGCAGAGCGCAAGGGATGGGACGGGAAGATGCTGAATGAATTCTCCAAACAAAATTCATTCATGGTAGACGCCCAGGCTTCTGCTCTGGGTTAAGAGCTGTGATAGGTCCTTCAGATGAAGCAGTGAAAGAAAACAGACAAAACAACTCCCTGCTCTCACCAGCTTCCATTACACCGGGGGACACACAATATGCAAACAGTGAGTATATAATACATGTCAGTGACGAGCACGGAAGCAAGACAGTGCAGCGAAGGGGGCCCCTGGAGGGTTACGAGGGTCGCTTCTGCTGCTGCAAAGATTAGACTGAGGAGGGGTCCAGCAAAGCAGAGAAGCAGGGTCCAGGCTGCTGAGACACACGGAAAGAATGCTGGGGACTGGACCGGGGCGGTGTCAGGGCCCCAATCCCCTTGAGGACCCGGGTTGCAGCCCTGAGACGTGGATGCAGAGTGAAAAGTAAAGAGACGTGACTCTGGGGTTGTGGCTGGAGCAGGAGGGAGGCGAGGGAGGTAGTGGCACCGCGGGGAGGTCCGGGGCTTGGCCTGGGGTGGAGGAGCGGGACGCCCGGGCCATCCCACCTGAGATGCTGGGGCAGGGGAAGAGCCGCAGTGCCCCATCAGTGCAACTCCCGGCTTCTCTCCATGGAGACAGAGCCCCTGGTTCCTGGCCTTTTCCTGGCGGTCTAGGCTCACTGGAGCATCTGGTGAATGCTATGTGGTCACTCCCCACGCGGAAAAAGTGCTTAGCATGTGCTTCTAGCTTCAGGGGGTCCACGTGTTGCCTGAAGCCTGTCCATGGATGAACCCCAGGCTAAGAACCCCTATTTAAAATACAATAATAAGGAAAAGAAGAAGAAAAGAAGGGGGACTTCCCTGGTGGCGCAGTAGTTGAGAATCCGCCAGCCAATGCAGGGCTCGTGGTTCAATCCCTGGTCCGGGGAGATGTCAGGCGCCGTGGGACAACTACGGGTGTGCACAGCTGCTGGAGCCCGAGCTCTGCAAGGAGCAGCCCCAGCAGGCACCGGAGGGCGGCCCCCGTCTCCACACCCGGAGAAAGCGTGCGCACAGCAGCGAGGGCCCAGCACAGCCAAAGATAAAGAAACAGAATGCTTAAAAAGAGTGAAATGGTTTGACCGCGGAGAGAATGAGAATGAAGGCAGAAGCTTTCCGGGCTTTTTGATGTTATACCGGAATATACAATCCACCCTTCAGCCAAGCCTGACAATGAGCTTCAAACTCTATTTTTGTTTATATTAATGATTGTATTGTGGGCTGTTTCCAGAAGGATGAATGCAGTTGTTCCTATGCTTTTTGACCAAGTAGCCATTTTTTTCTTTTGATGATTTTGTACCAGTGCACAGGATCTTGCTGGCGTCTCTTTCGGCCTAATCGAGGAGAGGCGTGCACATGGGGCTGGAAGAGACCGGCGTGCTTTCTGCCCTGCTCTCTCCTGCTCTCCATCCTCACACCACAGTCAGAGTGACCCCACGGCCCCAAATCCGATCACGTCGTCCCCCTGCTGCAATGCTCAGACACCACCACGGCACCCCCGAGACGCGGCTCAGACTCCTGACCTGGGTCCTCAGGGACCCGGCTGTCCAGGCTCTGGCCACCCTGGGCCGGGGGAGCCTCCGTGTCCTGCAGATTTCGTGGCCATGATCAACGGCCACGTGCCACAGTCGCCGGCATGGACTTTATTTTTCAGCCTCCTGGCAATCCTGGGCAGCAGGCAGTCTCTCACCCACGTTAGGGAGGAGTGAACCGAGACCCACAGAGGGGAGAGAGCCCCCCAGGTCCATCCACAGGCCAGAAGTAAGGCCCCGGGCTGGGACCACGACACACTGACCCTCCCCGAGTTCAGCATTCGCGCTTCTCCCCATGGCCCTTCACCCGTGGCCCCCGTCTTCTCGCCTTTGCCTGGAAGCCGCTCTGCTCTTGGTGTGACCTCACTGGCCTGTCCCAGGAGCAAAGCCTGGACACTGCTGGGCTGTGACCTGTCTGTCCCTGTGTCTGCGTGGGGCCAGGACCTCTGCAGCCCAGGGCGCTCCCCCCGTCACGTTTCCAGCCTGGAGCCAGGCCTGGTGCATGCCGGCACCGGGCCCACGCTTGGGTGGGAGCTAACGCACCTCAACTGGCTCCCCAAGGAGATTACTTTAACCGTGGGGTCTTCCAGCTGCCCTCAGCACAGCACAGTGACTGAATGGCCATCAACTTTCTCAAGATACAGAATGTGCAAGTGCGCCTGCCAAACTTCTCTAGACACACACCTGAAACCTGTACACACGCGACATTATTATCTGTCATGACATATCGTCTGGTTTCTGCCACAATAAAAAACTACACTCTTTTGTTTCTTGGTTTATTTTACAGAAAAAAAATACAGGCGACGCGCATCTCCTTTGTCTTTTAAGCAGAAAACTGTCCCCCCCGCAGTCTCACCTCTACCCTGCCCTTCCCCAGCAGAGCCCCGGGCACGGCCCCTCCAGGGTCCCCGTCCCCACCCCAATCCCTCAGCCCTGTCGTCCTTCGTCCTTCCTCCTGTCCCTGCCCTCCACGACGGAGCAGGCGCAACCAGTAGTGTCCCAGCACCGCCGTGGAGACTCCTTGATACGTGTTCAAGGTGCTGCGGGGCCTTCCTGGGGGCCATCACGCGGGGTGGGGCCTGGCCAGGGGGCGGGGCCTGGCCAGGGGGCGGGATCTGAGTGGGGTTCTGGGCGGGGGGCGGGGCTTGGCCGGGGGGCGGGGCTCCAGGGCTCAGGCCCATGCAGAAGAGGATGCTCCCGTGGGGAATCATGAAAGGAGCGGCGGTCAAAGCCTGACCCTGCGTGACGCCCACACTCAGCTCAGCTCAGTTCAGTTCAGTTCAGCCGCTCAGTCGTGTCCGACTCTCTGCGACCCCATGCATCGCAGCACGGCAGGCCTCCCTGTCCATCACCAGCTCCCGGAGTTCACTCAGACTCACGTCCATCGAGTCCGTGATGCCATCCAGCCATCTCATCCTCAGTCGTCCCCTTCTCCTCCTGCCCCCAATCCCTCCCAGCATCAGAGTCTTTTCCAGTGAGTCAACTCTTCACATGAGGTGGGCAAAGTACTGGAGTTTCAGCTTTAGTGTCATTCCTTCCAAAGAACACCCAGGACTGATCTCCTTTAGGATGAACTGGTTGGATCTCCTTGCAGTCCAAGGGACTCTCAAGAGTCTTCTCCAACACCACAGTTCAAAAGCATCAATTCTTCGGCGCTCAGCCTTCTTCACAGTCCAACTCTCACATCCATACATGACCACTCGAAAAACCATAGCCTTGACTAGACAGACCTTTGTTGGCAAAGTAATGTCTCTGCTTTTTAATATGCCACCTAGGTTGGTCATAACTTTCCTTCCAAAGAGTAAGTGTCTTTTAATATCATGGCTGCAATCACCATCTGCAGTGATTTTGGAGCCCCCCAAAAATAAAGTCAGCCACTGTTTCCCCATCTATTTCCCATGAAGTGATGGGACCGGATGCCATGGTCTTCGTTTTCTGAATGTTGAGCTTTAAGCCAACTTTTTCACTCTCCTCTTTTACTTTCATCAAGAGGCTCTTTAGTTCCTCTTCACTTTCTGCCATAGGGGTGCTGTCATCTGCATATCTGAGGTTATTGACGCCCACACTAGGAGCAGGCAGAGGGCGAGGAGGCCAGAGGCCGGGGGGATTGCGGTGCTGGAGGTGGCGGAGAAGGAAACAAGTCCAGCGGGTCTGAGCAGAGAATCCCTGCGAGGACAGGGGACAGTGCCAGACCTGTCCTTTCTCCGCCTTCACACCGCGAAGAAGAGATTGCTAACCCACTGTGTCTCAGCAATGCTATCAAAACAGAAGGGAAGTTACATTGGCTTTTCAAATGGCTCCGCTTTTCAGTTTGCTCATAGTTAACTAAAGGGTTCACGTGATGTTTCTAGGGCTAATCAGAGCAAGCAATATGGCTAGAAATTCCTTTTATTAGCTAATAAAAACCAGTTTAAAAAGCTGAAGAGTAACCGAGTAATATTCTACTTTCCAAAAAGTTAAAATGCATCTGATGAAAGGAAAATGACAGTTTATACTGACAGCTGTTCCTGATCTCATATTCTAAAAAATTATTAGGTCACGAGCTGTTCGCCCCCAGAATGGACACAGGCCTCTCTGAGCACTTGAACGGCCACGCTGCGTGTCCTGCACACGTGCTGCTCACCTCTGCTGGGTGCACTGGCCTCGTGACTGAAGGGCGGCTCTCCCAACGAGACCTGCCTCTAGGTGCCAGGGGACGGGGCTGGCAGCAGGCACCACCCATGGCTGACTCTCGCAGAGCTCTGTGTGGACTGCCAACAAAGAATGGCCTTTTCCAGAAGAAAACCTGCAGCTATATGAGAACGAGCGGAGACCAGACTTTGCGAAAGGGAGTGGCTATAGAATAATCTGAGTTGTTGTTTAAAATATGGCAATCGAGCACGTTAGAGTGTAAAAGGTCCACAGGTCACGGACTCCTCAGGCAGGGAGACGCCAGGCAGCTCGTGTTTCCGGAGGAGGCACCCGTCAGCGTCCCAGGGCTCTGCTGTTCGTTTAGGGGAAAACGAGGACCAGAGTCAGTGCTATTTTCATAAAACTTATAATCAGGCTTCAAAGTCCACACATTACGGCTTCTGTGGTCTTCCTGAAAACCCAAGTGTCCCTCCTAGCTCTGAGTCAGTGAAACAAACACAAAATGATGGCAGATACACGCTTTTAAATAATGGACACATGAAACGCAAGTCCATTTGCATAAGAAGTGTTTAAAAAGTTACGTAATAAAGGAAAATTTCCCTGGAAAGGAGGGATTCTGGGCTGTGGAGACACAAAAGCCACAATCCCAGTGTCCTCAGGGTGAAGGGTGTCCAGAAGTGCTCGGCCTCAGATCAGCACAGGTCTTTGGAGAGGTTTCTCACCTTGGGTTTGGCCAGACTCCGCCAGGCCCTCATCCGGAGCGGGGCGGGGTGGGCGTCCAGCGGCATCCGAGCTGCAGCCTCACTGCCCCGGCCCAGAAGGCCGCCCGGCCAAGCCGCAAACCGGTCTCTCACCCCAGGACGCCTCGCGTTGTCTGGGGGCCGCACCTTGGTGGCACGGCCTTCTGTTTACAGGGACTGAGCAGACGTGAGCACAAAAGACCGTGGCGGACGGTCCATCCTGTTAAACATACAGCTGGGGACTTTGGGTTAAGTCAGCGGTGGGGAATCAAGGAGCTGGGCGAGACGCGGAGGGGGCCTCGCCAGCAGCAACCCCGCGCGGCGAGGAGACGAACACGGAGAAAAGCAGAGCTTGGCAGGAAGGCTCGGCCTGGAGAGGTCAGCCCTGCAAAGGCTGAAGCCGGGCGGTGGGGTGCTGCTCGCTGGTCTCCCCACGCGTGTCTCTGAGAGTTTCCATAATAAAGAGAAAAAGGAATGTTTAAAGCTTTTTCTACTTAAGACATACGAAGTCACCTTATCCTTCGTTTCCTGAGGTTTGAATTCACCGTTTTACTTCAGAAGCATGAGTCACGCGTCCTCCACCGGCGGGAGGGATGGGGCAGGACTTCCCGCACTGTGTGTATTTTGGAAGACGACTGGGGTGCCCAGATTCTGAGCGAAGAGAAGGTGACTGGACGGGAAGGCTTATTTCGGCTTTTATTGAGACACATGCAGTAGGATTCCAGGGTTCTGAAACACGATGCTGGTCTGTTTTCTATTTAAAACCTGTAATATGACTTGAAAGTTTGTCTCACAAAGTATCTGTCCGCTGACTGGTTGATCCATCAGACAGAGAGGACACCTGACCTGTGACTCGGTGAAGAGACAGACTGTAACAGCGAGAGGAGGAGAGCTCTCCATGAAACCTCGCTGCCTTTGTAACAACGCCCACACCTGTCTAATGGAAGGAGACTTCAGTTTACAAATGGTGCCGACAGTATTTCTCATGAGCGGGCTTTCTTGGAGAGGAAAATTGATGCAGAAACAGCAAATATTTTCCTTTGTACTACTGCTAACTGAAAGTTAAGGGAAAATTAAGTAAAACTATAAAGTCTCATCATGTTGGTGTCAGATTTGTACTTAGTTTTCTTTTTTTCACATCTTAAACATCTGGGATCCAGCAAGAAGAGATGTCCTGTCCCTGAGACGGGGAGACAATCTGGGGTTAACACCAGAGCGGAGAGTGACGTGTGTACTGGGTGGCCTCACCGGCTATTTACACAGGCCACTTTTTTTTTTTAATGGGCTAAATCTACTAACAAAAGCGGCAAGTCTTCTTCACCTGAAATGCCAGTCAAGATTTCTTTTAAAGTGATTTCTTCAGAACTACTCAGAATGAATAACAAAACCATAAAGAAGTCTTATCGGTGGTTCTGCAGAACCGAGAACAGGTTTGTACTATAGATCTAGGTACTGAAACAGACCAGAGTTAGTGCCAAGGCCACTCATGTATTCAAAACACAATACAGTATTCTTTAAAGCTTGCATTCAGGTTTTTTGGGTTTCCCTGTTGGTTCATTGGTAAAGAATCTGCTTGCCAAGGCAGGGGGCACAAGAGACACGGGTTCGATCCCTAAATTGCAAAGATCCCCTGGAGAAGGAAATGGCAGCCCACTCCAGGATTCTTGCCTGGGAAATCCCATGGACAGAGGGGCCTGGAGGCCTAGTCTGTGGGCTTGCAGAGAATCTGACACTGCTGAGCCACGAAGCAGCCACACATTCAGGTTCGTAGTTTTTTCACATTCCATGCAAGTAACTTTTTTTTCTCATTTCTTTAACCCTCATAATTCAGGCTCTTGCGATATTGTATGAAGAAAAGGAGTTTTAACCCAATACGTGGGATATTCTTCACATGAGGCCAAGTTCCCTCCAGGTGAAAACTCTTCAGCTGCTGCAACAAACCTCGTGGATGAGTTCTTGCACTTTGGTCCGAGGCTGTTGCTGCAGTGCTTATTAGGCCACTGGTTCAACTTGAAAGACAAAAAGCATCACGGCCAATACAGGAAGCAAGAGCAGCACTCCGTCAAAGGATCCCAGTTTTCACTAGCCTCCTTTTCTCTCTCTCTCATCTATTTTCTGGCCTTTAAAATTCTTAAATGACTTCCTTTAAAAGTCTTAAAACTGCACTTTTAAAAGAGTTAGTGTTTCCTGGTCTCCATGGAGGTTCCAGGAAAAGAAATCATGTTATCCCAAGACTTTGATGATCTAAGGAAGCTGGAATCCCCCAACACACCTCATTAACGTTCCCCGGCAGCACGGAGCCCATCCTGACCTCACCCACGTTTCCTCTGGGAGCAGCCGGCACATTTCTGCTCAGGAAATTCAAAGCACATTGCCCACTCGTCCCTCCAGACGGCGTCACTTGTGAACACGTGCCTATCTCGGGGGTTGGAAATCCAGGACCAAGTTCAGGAACCCGGCTAGGACGTTTCAGGATCTCAGAGGAACTCCCACTTTCGGCTGGCGTGACAACCACTTACACTGCGATCAGTCTACAGAACAGAGACCGTCCTCCTGCCGGAACCCAGGGAGGGGGGCACCCAGGCGTCACTGGTCTACGTGTTTAGTTTCCTGCATGGTCATCGTCCACATGGGAGGTCAACGTGAGCCTGCAGCACCGTTCTAACCCCGAAACAAGCATGCCTTTCTCCTGTTACACCTGAAGTCATATTTGTGTCATGTCCCCTACCTGAGAACACATTTATGAACCATGCTTCACCTGACGTCTCCCCTTCATCGTAGACTGTCAGCATCACCAGGGGAGCCTGCGTAGTCACATTTCCAGAGCGCTCTCTGAAATGCTCAGCCAGACGTTGCCACTCGTAATTCCCAGGGGGCGCAGGGGTCAAGGGCCTGCCTGCGGTGCAGGAGACAGGAGAGACTCTGGGTCACTCGCGGCTCAGGGAGACCCCCCGGAGAGCGGCGTGGCACCCCACTGCAGTATTCCTCGCCTGGAGAAGCCCATGGACAGAGGAGCCTGGCGGGCTACAGTCCGTGGGGTCGCAGAGACCCGGACACGGCTGAGTGAGCACCCACGCAGGCCATGGAAGTTGCTGGCAACGTGAGCCAGTTTTACAGAGGACACGTGGCTTTTCACTGAAGACAGCTGGGGTCCCCTTTCCCGCCTCGGGCCGCGCCGCTGCGTCTCCTCCCGTGCCCGCCGTCCACTCGGGCCCCTCCCTTGCCCGCCCCAAGGGGCGCCCCGCCACCGGCCTGCGCCCTCGCCGGCGGGGCTGGCACGCCCAGAACACCTGCCCGAACTGGTCCGCGAGAAAAGGTCCCGGGGCCGGGCCCCGTCGGAACGTCCGCGGGGGAACGCCCGCCACGCCGCTCTCCGCCGGTTCCTCTACAGAGACGCGGAGGACGCTCTCCCGCTTGGCTGCGGGGCCTCCTCGGGAGCCTCCGCCGGGCTGAGCGCGCCGCTGGGCCAGGCGCTTTGCCACCGCGGCCGCGGGACCCACGCGCGTGCGGAGGGACGTCCCTCCATTCGGACCCCCGCCCGCCACTCCTTCCCGCCTGCCCAGCGCCGGCCCCATCTCAGCCCCGGAGGACCCCGAGCGCCCCCCTCACGAGACCGCCGCAGAGCCGCGGGAGGAGGCACGCGGCCACCGCGCCGGCGGGTGGGCCTCCGCTCTGCGGCGTGCGCGGCACGGCGGGCCGGAGACGCAGTCACCCCGCCGCCACCCTGGCCCATCGCTCGGTGAGGAGGCACCGCTCGCCTGAGGCGGGAAGGCAGGACCCTCGGGTGAGGCCCTCCGGGACCCCCGCTCACGGAGGGATGGGATTATATCCGCCAGATAAAGTAGTTCTCTTTCCCTCTTCAACCTCGGGATACTGCGCTATCTGGGGCCAATACTCATGGAGGAAGAGTTTAAAACTTTCTGTTTAAAGCACTTAGAATGAGAGGATTTGCAAAGATCCTGTTTAATGTTCAGCTGACACGTTGTCAAAAGCATTTATCATGCAACCTTTGAAGTTCCTCCCACTCCCTTTCAGTTATTAAGGCTCGGATTGCAGTTAGTTATCAGCAACAAAGCACACACACGATAGTGTTTGTACTGTCAGACTTTCAGCTTGATTTCTGAACTTCTGAGCAAAATTAAATTCTTAGATCAGAAAAATGATTAGTGAGCTGATTTTCACTGCTGAATGCACAACACCGCTGATTTCTGACACCACTTCCGTGCGCACCTGGAGTCCGTGTCAGGGACTGGGAGATTTCACCTGTTTCATAACTGCAGATGTTAAGCGCTTATACTCCAAACTGTAAGCATCTTCAGTTATAAAAATGTGCCCATTTATGTTTGGCTCTAATTCTTTCAGTGCAAAGTAGAAACGGGGACTTACATTATTGAGAATTCTCTGGCAACTCAGTTCCTAATATAAATATCTTGGCATTGAGTATATATATCTCCAGCTCACATTTTCGAAGAGGGAGAAAACTCATTCTAGATAAATCAACTGAATGGTATTTTAAAAATACAAACAATGTGTCAGACATCATCCAGGAAGCCAAGTGTGGATCAGACATCCTCCAGGAATCCCAGGGTGGATCAGACATCACCCAGGAATCCCAGTGTGGAGTGAAGCCACGGCCTCACCCTTTGAAAGGTGCTTAGACTGTCATAGAAGGTATGTGGTCAGGACAAAAAGCAGGGGGTTCAGTGATGTCTTAAGTGTCCAACTGAGAGAACAAAAGGCAACAAAAAGGAGGCAGGAAGAAGTCCAGTGTCACCGCAGGGAAGCCAGCAGATAAGTGCAGAAGGCGGGAGGCTCCACAGCCAGGCCCTGGGCGTCTGCAGGAGGTCGCCAGAGTGGAGCAGAGAGCAAGGAGGGTCTGCTGCGGACAGAGGGAAGCAAGACACAACACGTAGACACGATACTCCTATTTCGTTTGGATCTTGATTCAGACAAATCAACTTTAAAGGGACATTTCAGGAAAACTGGGCCTACCTAATTATGAAGCACGTGTTAGATGATACTACAAAGACTGCTGTTAATTTTCTTGGGTATGATGTTGGCGCTGTGGCTGTGTGAGATGGTGCCCGTGTTTTCTGAGAGGCCTTCTGGAACACGGAGGATAAAATGACGTGACGTCTGAAATGCGCTTTGAGCTATTTTAGCCAAGGATGAAAAGGAGAGAGCGTGAGACACACAAGGCCCATTTCTGATGACGCTGAAGCTGCCCGGTGGACATGATGGGCTTCGCAGTGCTGTACTTGGCTTTTGGGTATATCTGCAAACTTTGATAATAAAACTTAAAAAAAAAGTCCACATACAATCAAATGACGGGAAGGAAAAGCACAGGTGATAAGGACAGTCTTCAGGGAGGAAGTGGCATTTGGGAAAACTGAGTAACAGTAACGAGTCTGACAGGCAAGGGTGAGGAAGGGGAAGCTGTCTAACGAAGCAGCAGCTTTTGCGAAGGCAAATACACGGGAACAGGTTCAGTGCAGCCGCTGAGTCGTGTCTGACCCTGCGACCCCCTGGGCTGCAGCACGCCAGGCCTCCCTGTCCATCACCAACTCCCCGAGTTCACCCAAACTCATGTCCATTGAGTCGGTGATGCCAGCCAACCATCTCATCCTCTGTCATCCCCTTCTCCTCTCACCTTCAATCTTTCCCAGCATCAGGGTCTTTTCAAATGAGTCAGCTCTTCGCATCAGGTGGCCAAAGTACTGGAGCTTCAGCTTCAACATCAGTCCTTCCAATGAATATTCAGGACTGATTTTCTTTAGGATGGAGTGGTTGGATCTCCTTGGGACTCTCAAGAGTCTTCTCCAACACCACAGTTCAAAAGCATCAATTCTTCGGTGCTCAGCCTTCTTCACAGTCCAACTCTCACATCCATACATGACCACTGGAAAAACCATAGCTTTGACTAGACGGATCTTTGTTGGGAAAGTAATGTCTCTGCTTTTTAATATGCTATCTAGGTTGTTCATAGCTTTTCTTCCAAGGAATAAGGGTCTTTTAATTTCATGGTTGCAGTCACCATCTGCAGTGATTTTGGAGCCCCCCAAAATAAAGTATGGGAAGAAAAATAAACAAGGGAATAAACCTACCCATATATGATCAAATCCATGACAAGGAGGCAAGAATATATAATGGAGGAAAAACAGTCTCTTCAATAAGTGGTGTTGGGACAGCTGGACAGCCACATGCAGAGGACTGGAGCTGGACCGCTGTCTTACACCACACACAGAAGTCAACTCAAAGTGGACTCAGGACATCCTCGCATGGAAACCTCTTAGAAGAAAACAGGCGGCAAGCTCTTCGATACTGGTCTTAGCAATACTTGTTTGGACCAGTCTCCTCGGACAAGGGCAACAAAAGCAAAAGTAAACAAATGGTACCACATCCAACTAAAAAGCTTCTCCACAAGAAAGGAAGCTGTCAATGGAACGAAAAGACAGCCTAGTAAACGGGAGAAGATACTTGCAAATCATACGTCCAATGAGAGGTTAGTACCTGAAATATGTAAACGTAAAGAGCTGGTACAACTTCGCAACTCACACAACCTGATTAAAAAATGGACACAGGACCGGAACAGACATTTCTCCAAAGACACTGAGACGGCCAGCACGCGCGCGGAGGTGCTCAACATGACTGATTGATACGGAAACACACACCAAAACCACAGTGAGACACCACTTCATAGCTGTCAGAATGGCAATTATCAAAACGACAAAAATAACAGATGTTAGTGAGGATGCAGAGAAAAGGGAACCCCTCCCCCACCCAGTGCTGTTGATGGGAATATAAATTGGTGCAGCCATTATGAAAAAAGTATAAAGATTCTTCCAAAAATTAAAACTCGGACCACCATACAATTCAGTGATTCCACTTCTGGGTATTTATCTGAATAAAATGAAATGATAACTTGGAAAGATATGCACCCAATTTCATTGCAACATTGTTTATGATAGCCAAAGCACGGCACCAACCTGCGTGCCCGCGGATAGATGGATAAAGAGGGTGTGGTACGTACGCGCAGTGCATTATTTCTCAGCATAAAAAAGGATGAAATGGTGCCAGTCTCAGCAGCAGGCATGGACCTACAGATCATCACACCAAGTGAAGTGAGCCAGACAGAGAAAGACAGACACATACATGATATCGCTCGTATGTGGAATCTAGAAAAAATGATACGAATACATTTATATAGAAAACATAAATAGACCCACAGACATAGAAAACAAATCTATGGTTCCCGAAGGGGAAAGTGGGAGGAGGGACTGAATTGGGAGTTTGAGATTAGAAGACACATATTATTCTACATAACAGATAAACACCACTGTATCTGAAGCAGATGGTTGGAGAGGACCTGCTGTACAGCCCCCTGTGATAAATCATAATGGAAAAGAACATGAGAACGAGGCCACCCTCTTCCATCTGACTGGCAAAGACCAGAAGAGCATGAAACTTCTGCCGAGCCGAGCTCTGGGCCTGCAGCAAAAAAAAGCCTCCTGCTTTCTCTGCAGCAAGTGTGAATAGTGACCAAAACAGTGCTAGAGAGTGTGCTGGCCAGTGCTGTCTGACCTGCTCTAATCTTCCCTTGGGATGAGAAGACATGAGTGAGTGTCCTCTGGGCAGGTGGGCACGTGAGGGAATTCAGAAGCAAAGGCTAGAGGGGCTCGGGGCTCTGCGCCGCGACTGGAGCAAAGCTGGTGCCTCTGTGCCAGGCTGAGCTGAGAGCTGGGCATGGATACGCGGGGAGCAGACGCGGCACAACAGCCAGAGACGCGCCCGGGCGCGCAGCCACACGTGCCGACAGCCCGGGCCGCGCCGGGCCTCCTCCCGCCAGCCACGCTCCCGTTGCCTGCGTCTCCTCTGGTTTCCCAGCTTTACAGCAAGGCAGGCAGGTGACACACGGCCCGTGTCCTGGTAGCTCTCAGAAACTCGCAGAGGGAGGTGGGAGTGGAGGGGGCTCTGCAGCCGACGATCGTGGTCGAGGCTGGCAGGGTGCGCAGACAGAACCTGCTGATGTGACTGACATTGTTACAGAGCCTTCGGAAATTGCTGTCTGTATTTTGGGGAGCACAAGCCCAAATCTGCAGAGGATACAAATTATATTAACTTTAGAAACAAAAACATAAGCAAATCTAAATATAGCCACTTAAGGAAAACCTATACTGTCTAAAGAACAATTTAGAAGTTATTCTGAGCGCTATGCAGCATTGCTGGGTTCCACACTGGCTCCTAACAAAACGCTTTCCCAGGTGACGGCAAAACGCACACACGTCATGAATTGGGTCCGTTGCTCCTGCTCGGGTTCTCTGGGAGCTGTTCCTTCCTCCAAGTCAGTTACTTTCCTTCTTCCCTTGGCCGCCCCCAGGGAGCTGGGGACACTGCCCTAAGTCACCTCCCTCTGACGACGGCCACTGCTCGTGGGGGCCCAGGGCTCCGCAGCCACGCTTGGACAGGAGTCTTCCGGCGGCAGTTCTCCAAACCTTGGATACACTCTTCACGTAAATTATGCAACCATCTTCTACCTTGTCTTCTCCAAAGAGGATCTGATTCTCCCCAAAGGGAACATGTCCCTTTGAGCTCGTTTTCAACAGTGAAAATGAGAGCTGGGCCCAGACCGCCTCACCCAGCTCCAACGTCTCTCTCCGCCTCTCTCCCCGCCCCTCCTCCCCCATCTCTGTCTCCCACATGTTTAAATGCAGGTGGATGCACACACGTGAACACACAAATACATATATTTTCATATCCCTGCCCACAGAGTAAATATATAACATTTTCACTGATAGCTACATCTAATTTTGTTGGGGTTGTGATAACCCAACTGACTAAAGTGTAAAAAAGTCAACAAAAAATACAGATACTTTACAGTATTCTTTCTTAGGAGAAGGGGCTTCTATAGAATGCCTAAAATGTTTACCACTGACGCGGTGATTATTGGCCCTTGGTGTGGAGATGAACAGTGTGTGCTCCCGTCTGCTGACTCCCCTCTGCTCACCTGCGGGTGCAGAACGTGGGCAGCTCTGGCCATGCCCGCTCCCTGCCATCTCCGCCAGCCACGTGAGCGCAGTGTCTCCACCAACCACACCCATGCCCCTAGTCACCTCCTCCGTTCCTTCTTGCCCTCTCCTCTGGAAACCTTCACTTCACCTTTGTTTCGACAACACAGTCCACAGCTCTACCTTATGTCTTCATCTTATTGTTTACAGTTGGTGCACGTCTGAAATCTTAGACTAAGCAATCCTATATCTGACCTGGTGGAAGAAACAATATCAGCAAAGATTCGTGTGTAAGGAGACAGCGGGTGTATTTAGGCCACAAAAATAGTCGCTCTGGTTGATGCTGTGGATACACACAGGGCAGCGAGGAACAACTGGGAGCGTCTGAGTGGAGGTGACAGTCTTGGGCCGGTTTAGACACACGGCCGATGTATCTGCAGAGGAACCAGAGATCAAATTGCCAACATCTGCTGGATCATCACAAAAGCAAGAGAGTCCCAGAAAAACATCGATTTCTGCTTGATTGACTATGTCAAAGCCTTTGACTGTGTGGATCACAATAAACTGTGGAAAATTCTGAAAGAGATGGGAATACCAGACCACCTGACCTGCCTCTTGAGAAACCTGTATGCAGGTCAGGATGCAATGTTAGAACTGGACATGGAACAACAGACTGGTTCCAAATAGGAAAAGGAGTACGTCAAGGCTGTATATTGTCACCCTGCTTATTTAACTTCTATGCAGAGTACATCATGAGAAACGCTGGACTGGAAGAAACACAAGCTGGAATCAAGATTGCCGGGAGAAATATCAATAACCTCAGATATGCAGATGACACCATCCTTATGGCAGAGTGAAGAGGAGCTAAAAAGCCTCTTGATGAAAGTGAAAGAGGAGAGTGACAAAGTTGGCTTAAAGCTCAACATTCAGAAAACGAAGATCATGACATCTGGTCCCATCACTTCATGGGAAACAGGTGGGGAAACAGTGGAAACAGTGGCTGACTTTATTTTTGGGGGCTCCAAAATCACTGCAGATGGTGACTGCAGCTGTGAAATTAAAAGACGCTTACTCCTTGGAAGGAAAGTTATGACCAACCTAGATAGCATATTCAAAAGGCAGAGACATCACTTTGCCAACAAAGGTCCGTCTAGTCAAGGCTATGGTTTTCCCTGTGGTCATGTATGGATGTGAGAGTTGGACTGTGAAGAAGGCTGAGCACCAAAGAATTGATGCTTTTGAACTGTGGTGTTAGAGAAGACTCTTGAGAGTCCCTTGGACTGCAAGGAGATCCAACCAGTGCATTCTAAAGGAGATCAGTCCTGAATATTCATTGGAAGGACTGATGCTGAGGCTGAAACTCCAATACTTTGGCCACCTGATGAGAAGAACTGACTCATTGGAAAAGACCCTGATGCTGGAGGGATTGGGGGCAGGAGGAGAAGGGGACGACAGAGGATGAGATGGCTGGATGCCATCACCGACTCGATGGACATGAGTTTTGGTGAACTCTGGGAGTTGGTGATGGACAGGGAGGCCTGGCGTGCTGCGGCTCATGGGGTCGCAGAGAGCCAGGACATGCCTGAGAGAGTGACCTGATGTATCTGCTGTAGGCGCACACAGGAAAGCTGGATGAAAGGGAGCAAGGGGACTCAGGAGGAGTCCGGGACGGGGGTGATCAGCGCAAATCAGATTGAGGTGATGGTGCTCGAGAGGAGAGGGTCACTCAGCTGGCTGTGCAGGAATAAGGAGGAGAAGAGTCAGCCGAGGGGCTCAGTGTGACCAGAGTCAGCCACAGGGAGACTGGGGAGAAGACACACAGCGCTCTAGGTCCCAGGAGGCCGTCTGCAGCTCAGCCTGGACTTTGAGAGGACACTGGCCTCAAAGCTGTGATTCTTCTGCAGAGCAGGCAGAGGTGAGACTGAAGGGCCTCTTGTTCCCCTTAGTTTACTAAGGGAAAAATATAGGGAAAAATCAAGAGCACCGTGAACAATTCATATGGTTGAGCAAAAGATTTGGATTTTTCTGTGATATCTTATGGAAAATTCTGAATGAACCTTGTGCCCAACCCAACATATTTAAAGCTCCTGAAGAGGAAATAAGAGCCAGTGAATACAAACGTGGAGGACGTTTAAGTGGAGTGTGGAACAGGTGGTTATCAGAACCCCAGGCTTCATGCCTGAAGCCCCTTTCCCATCGTCACCACCACGATCCCCCCACGATCCCCCACGATCCCCCCACGATCCCCCACGATCCCCCCACGATCCCCACCCCCACCCGTACGTCTAATATGGAAATAAGCAGGAGGAGGTTGCTCCTTTCTAAGAGTACAGTTTTGTTAGTTGGTGGATGTAGATGCCAAATTCATTTCTTCACTCAGCAAACATTTACGGAGCGCTTATTGTTTACCAAATACTGAACTGGATGCCGGGTATGAAGCGAAGAACCAGAACGGGATGTTCGGTGAGAAGTAGGGACCAGTGCAGCCCTGCTCCCCAGAGGGTAGAGGAGGTCCACGCAGAGGGCTGGGGGCGGCTCAGGTTCACGTCAAAGTTTGTATCCAGTGGAGGAACTGGACCTGGAAAGGCCAATTTGACCCTTATATGTATGAAATTCAGCGCTGTGCCATTGTGAGACCAGGACCTAACCTTTATCACAAAGCTTCTACTGGGAAACGCATTTCCATTTGCGGTTCAGGGCAGATGTTTGCTACAACTGTTGTGGTGGTGTGTGTGGTTGATTCAAAACTTGGGGGTCAGTGGTGGAGACGAGAGACGGGGTCACCAGACGAGGGGAAATGAGGAACAGAGGCCGCAAGTGGCAGGCATTCGGGGACAAAGTGATCCCAAGGGCCTGGTGGGGCAGGCAAGTCACAGGAAACCCCAACCTCGACACTTGCTGCCAGCACAGGGCTGGGCTCTAGAAATTACCTATTTTTGCCATAACTTTCCAGTTGAAAATCGGGTTTATGCCTACAAAGCCAGTCTCTAAACAATGGTGCAAATAATTCAAGCCTGAAGACATTCTCACCTGAAATAAAAGTTGTGTTTACATGTTCCATTTTATTTTACTCCTAGAAAAATGCTAACCTTTACGGCTGTGCTCTCATTGGGAAATATAATTTGCTCAGCTAAATAAATATGTATATTTTAGGACTTCTGACTACATCGCACTTTAAAGTCTTTACCATGAATTTTAAAACTTGCCTTGCCCCTGGAAACAGCCTTTGAAAGGCTGCCGTGTGCCTCAGGCAAGCGGCCAGCCGGCCAGCTCAGAGCTCACAGCTCACACAGGCTGTCTTTAAACTCTAATGATCTCACAGAGAGGAAAACAGGTCAGTCCCAGAAGAGAGAGGAAAACTCCAAAGAGACACTGGAACTAGAACAAAAATAAGGTTTTGAAACTGATTTGACAACTTTCAGAAATGCCACATTATGGTTATTGTACATAATTTTTATCTGCTCTTTTGATTAGTGGTTTTTCCTCTTTGGCTTTTGGCTCCAGGGCTTAATCTAAAGGCAGGTATTTGAAAGTCCATATTCCTACCCCATGTCCCCCAGCACAGCAGCTATGCTTTATAGATGCCATACGATAAATACAAAGCATGGCTTTGAAAACATTTTTTTGGGTCAAATCCCTTTTTCCAGACTCTCTGGCTTTCAAGTTTTAATTTTCCTGCGCACGATTTCTTGGAAAACTAGCAGTTAGAGAATTTGCGCCCTAGTGAAGGCATGGCAGCTGAAGGTGAAAACGTTTCAAAGGCCCCAGATTTCCTGGCCAGGAGGAAATAAGAGAAATAAGAATGAGAAGCTGATTTCTCTGTCTTGCCCACCGAGGGTCATGTAGGCAGGCTGACCTGATAACCATTTGGAGGCATTGAACCTAAGAACTAAAGGAAGCAAAAATATTACTTTTGCCTATAAATGTTTTTTCTGACAACTTTTCTCTATTAATATAAACTTTGACTGCTCTCAGTTCTCCCTACTTGACTAAGCAAACGTCCTAACGGTGATGTTTTGCTATATCTTAACTGGAAGTTGCATTTACCATTTTAATTTCAATCAAATATTTACTATTTTTCTAGACAATATAATCAGTGATTAAATGTTTGCAAAGCACCTCTTTCAACTCACTCTGTTAGGAAGACAGCCTCTTTCCATGGACCCCTTAATTTTAATGTCTATTTAATTAGTAGTTAAATATGTATTCATATTGAATGCTATTGATCTTATTTTGGGAGGATGCAGTTGAACTTTTTAGGGGGACATATTTCTTTATGCTTATTAATAAAACACTAAACAGAGTCATGAAATAATCTAACCTGAACGTGATGAGACAGAAACGTGGATAGACGTCCGAAGGAGAAAGGAAAGGAGATCCAGCTCCTCTGAGCTCCTAGTCAGAGCTGCAATTTCTCCCGTGGTCACAGACGGGTGTGACAGCTGTCCCCAGTGGTTGCATACAGATGTGAGAGCTGGACCATAACGGAGACTGAGCGCCGAAGAATGGATGCTTTTGAACTGTGGGGTTGTAGAAGACTCTTGAGATTCCCTTGGATTACAAGGAGATAAAACCAGTTCATCCTAAAGGAAATCAACCCTGAATCTTCATTGGAAGGACTGATGCTGAAGCTCCAATACCTTGGCCACTTGATGCAAAGAGCCAACTCACTGAGAAAAAGACCCTGATGGTGGGAAAGACTGAGATCAGGAGAGGAAGGGAAGACAGGCGATGAGACGGTCAGGTGGCACTTCTGGCTCAATGGACGAATTTGAGCAATCTTCGGGAGACAGTGAAGGACAGGGACGCCTGGTGTGTGGCCGTCCATGGGGTCACAGAGAGTTGGACACGACTGAGCGACTGAAGACAGACAAACAGCAGCAAAGATGACTAGGGGCCGGCTACTGGGAGACACGAGACAAGAAAGTGCTTTTTTCTTAGGGTAAAGCCTGTGAGTATGATTGTTTTCTTAGCCCTAAAATCTTGTTAAGCGTTTCTGCTTGAAAAGTTCAGAGAAATGCTCAGAATGGTTTGCCTCTGAGAGACACAGAGGAGACAGGAAGAGAAGGGTCTCAGGAGGTGCCCAGACAAGTCATGGAGGATGCAGGGATTCAGAGATGCTTCCGAAGGTAGACTGCTTGCTTTCTCTGCGTGTGTGTTGCCGTAATTTAAAAAAGTTGATATAAATGATCTTATTTACAAAACTAAACAGACTCACAGAGTTTGAAAACAGACTTAACTTTACCCAAGGGGATAGGCTGTGGGGAGGGATACACCAGGAGTCTGGGATGAACACATACACACGACTGTATATAAACGAGATTATCAACCAGGGCCTACTGGACAGTGCAGGGAATTTTACTCAAAACTCTGTGCTGATTTATATGGGAGAAGAATCTGGAAAAAAAAAAGAATACGTATAACTGAGTCACTTTGCTGTACACCCGAAACCAACACAACATTGAAATGAACTATATTACCATAAAATTTTAATAAAGAAAGTCTTTCTAAGAGGAGCTGTTTCTACCGCTCACGCAGCCCACACCAAGGGGACGCCGGGCCTGGCTTTATTAGCAGTGACCACCTGTGAGCCAGCATGTGAGCGCTGGGTGACCACGCGGCTCGGCTCCAGGCGGGACTGGACTGTGGTGAGCGGCCCGGCCCGCTGGGGCTGGGCGTCCAGGGGAGGAGCAGAGGCGCCAGCCATCAGCAGGCCCTGGGCCAGCACTCCCGCGGGCGCGCTCCTGCACTCTCGTGTCCACTTTCCCGCGCGCGCCCCCGCGTCCGCACTCCCGCGTGCGCGCCGTGGGGAGAGAGAGCCCACGGGCGGGCCTAGAGGACGGAGCCCAGGTCGCTCTCGAGAGGTCACCATCAAGGAAGTCTTTCTGGGGACGGAGGCACCGGAGAGGAGACGCAGAGGGAGCAGGAAGGGGCGGGGCGGGGCGGGGCGGGGCGGGGCGGGGCCGGGCCGGGCCTACCTGCACGGCTGGGGATGCCGAGCCCCATGAGCGTGTGAGAGCCGGGTGCGTTCCCAGGCCCCCGGGTCTCAGAGAACCTGAGAAGTGAAGGGGGCTCTGAGGGTGGGGCAGGGACAGGACGGGCCAGCCTGGGGGCAGCGCCTGCCCAGAGTCAGGGCAGAGACAAGGCCCCAGGGACTGCAGCCCACCAGGTTCCTCTGTCCATGGAATTTTCCAGGCAAGATGACTGGAACGGGTTGCTGTTTCCTTCTCCAATGATGTACGTGTGCATGCGAAGTCACTTCAGTCGAGTCCGACGCTTTGCAACCTCATGGACCATAAGCCCGTCAGCCTTCTCTGTCTACGGAGGTCTCCAGGCAAGAACCCTGGAGTGGGGCCTTTTCCTTCTCCACCAGTGATGTATATGGAGGACTTATCAAGTAGAAGCACTATTCTCCACACTGCTCAAGCAGTAAGCCGTTTACTTCTCACTGCCATTCCGCACATTTTACTGTAAACTGTTTCTTGACATGAGGAAAGTGAGGCAGAGAGCTGAGGTGACTTGTCTGAGGCCCCACAGCTTCCAGACGGTGGAGGCAGGGTTTGGACCCACGCGGCCCCGTCTCCAGAGCCCGTCAGGAAGGCCCGCCAGCCTCTGAAACGCAGCACATGCGAGCACGTCAGGGAGGAGTCTTCGAGCCTCAGAAAAACGAAGCAGAGGCAACAGGAAGGCAGGACTTCGGGTCACGCTTCCCAGTTCAGCAAAGGTTGGGAAATTGCTCAAAGGAACCCAGAGCCGGCCATTTCCAGTCAGTGTCTTCCAAAAACACAGCAGGCTGCTGTGTCAACGGCTTTCCTCTGTTCACTGACCATAGAAATAAAGCCATCGAACCCAACGGATCCTCAAAACAACCAGTCTCCTCTCGGAAAACAGACTCTCACAAACCAGTCTTGGCCTAAGTGTCTACAGAGCCCAGGCCTGCAAGACGGTGAGGCGTGGTTATTCACCTGTTTTCTTCCTTTGGAACACTCTTAAAATTAGCGAAGGGTCCCGAAAGTTGCTTCTCGAACCCTCACCTCTATTCTAAATTGACCTTGAATATTCTGATTCCAAGGACACTTGGTGATAGTTTAAAAATCACAGCAAGCGACGGAGCCAGCCACCAAGGGACATGTTCCTGAAACATGCACACAAGCGCCGGCTTCGCTGAGCCCCCGGCCAAGGGCAGTCACGGGAGGGCAGACGGTGAGGAGACGCTCCATCCGTTCCGGCAGCTCATGTAGACGTTAAAGGAAAATGCATTTTCCTTTATTTCCATGTGTGTTTTGCTACGGTGAGCACTAGGGAAAGGCTGAAGAGTTGGAAGCCTGGGCTCAAGGCCCGATGCTGCCAACAGCTGTGTGGAAAGGACCACACCGCCCCCTCCGTGGGCTCAGGACTTTAATTTGTGGAGCAGGGTGGGGATGAAGGAGGGAGAATGCAGGTAGGGGCCGGTTCTCTCCGAGTCTTTTCCACTTGAAGATACTGTTGGTCAATGAGATGTTATGGACTGGGCTGTAGCTGGTATAAAAGTAGGTGGTTTCACAAGAATCCACTGTATTTAATACTCTGCTCATTAAGCTTTAAGAATAAATGAACAATGGATTTGAACAGGAAGATGGTGAACTGAAGTGGAAAACCACCATCAGAGGACAAGAAATTAGAATAAAAACTCAGACAGAGAAAAGGTAGGATTGGAGCTCAGGATCAGTGTTAGAGAAAAGGCTTTGGGCTGAGGAGGTAAACAGTGGCCGTGTCAGTGAGGCCATGATGGGGATGCAGCAAAGCCGATCCCGGGGAGGAGACCCGCTGTCCCGCCCAGAGGGACCGGAGGTCAAGTGCACACCTCTGGGGTCTCCAATCCAGTGTGTCTTGTGGCTCAGTCACTTGGTCATGTCTGACTCTCTTCGACCCCACGGACTGCAACGCCAGGCTCTTCTGTCCTCCGCTATCCCCCAGGAGCTGGTCACACTCATGTCCATTGAGTTGCTGATGCCATCCAACCATCTCATCCTCTGTCGCCCCCTTCTCCTCCTGCCCCCAATCCGGGTCTTCTCCAGTGAGTCAGCTCTTCGCATCAGGTGGCCCAAGTATTGGAGCTTCAGCTTCAGCATCAGTCCTTCCAATGAATATTCAGGGTTGATCTCCTTTAGGATGGACTGGTTGGATCTCCTTGCAGTTCCAGGGACTCTCAAGAGTCTTCTCTAGCACCACAGTTCAAAGGCATCAATCCTTTGGCGCTCAGCCACCTCTATGGACCAACTCTCACCCGTGTACATGGCTGCCTTGTGTGTGATCTTAGTCCACGCTGTGTTCGAGGAGGAAGATACGCCTGATGCGGAACATGAGCCACCTCGTGATGTGCATCGTGATGTTAGTCAGAACTTGTTCCTCGTTCCAACAGGAGCCCAGCCACTTCTACCGCCTTCCCCTGGGAGACGAGTACTTACACGGTGCTGTTTTATTGACGCTCAAAGGAAAATCAGGTCAGACGCAGACTCTGTATACAAGGATCTGCAGATACTATTTAAAAACAAAGGGAGCTAGATAAGCCAGCTTGGAAAATAGAGAAGTGAGTAAACATATCGCTCTGAGGAACATGAGTGTTTGCTAACATTTGAAATAATTGGCTTTTTGAGCAATAATGGAATATTGTTGACAAAAATGATTCCCTGCAGGGAACTGGCTGTCCAGCTGAGGTCTGGTCTGAGCTCGCCGGGAAGACAAGTTTACTGGGAAGCGCTTGAGAAGGACCTGGCTCTCGGGGTGAGGAAACACAGGCCAGCGTCGCGTTTGAACTTGGAATGAATCTGCCCCAAGGAATGGCAAGGATATATGATGGAAAAAGAACTGGGAGGAAAAGAAAAAGTAACGCTTGCTTCTAAGAACGCTGCTGCTTTGTTTCATGAACTACTCTATTTGTTTTGGCTGCAACTGAACTCAAGAATGTTCTCTGCATATTTCACAGTGTAGTTTATAGACATCAAAGGAACACTCTCTCCTTTCATCATTATTTACACATAAAAATAATGCAATTTGTGGTGCGTGTAAGATGTTACTTCTTAAAAACCTCTCGAGTCTAATTTATTAATTGCTTGAGATTTAAAGTTAAACAAGGGTGAGATGCAAATCATATGTTACTCTGAAATATGTTACCACCAAATCTTGGTTTATTAATGAGATGTTGAGCAGCCCTATGAATATTTATTTAGGTGGTTAGAGGGCCTCATGGAGGATCCTGGAGCAAGTGACAGAAACATGAAAGCAAAAGGCTTTTGCTTCTCTTGAAAAAAGGGGGGCTGTGTCTTTGTTTTTAATTCCTCTCTTTCCTCTGTGCTTCCAACATTAAAGCATTCCTGCAGCCCACTAACCACCCCGATCTCGCTTGCTCCAAATCTCTAGTCTCAGCTGCTATGACAGCACACGACTCCTGCTGACAGCCCTGGAAATGACATTTTGGTCTTTTTTGATGGCATGATGACATCACATGAATTTTTTCCCTCATTATATGCTTTTGGAAAATTAATTATAAAAACTAGGCTTATCCTTGTTAATTTACTGAACTGATATAATTCCCTAGAAATTCTGTGTAAAGTTAACTCTCTACATGCTCTATTTCTTTAATGCAACAAATCCCCTAAAAATAACACTATATAAACGTAAAGCAAAATGAGCAAGGTCTGTCTTAAAATTTTTCCACGATTTACAAGGCACATTTAGGAGAATCAGTTATGATAGTACAACTGCTTGTTATTCACAGCTTCACTTTTTTCCCTAAGAATGTATAACTGTTGAAGAATATATGTATATATAGATATGTATGTATTGCATTGGCCAGAAAGTTTGTTCTGGTTCTTACATAGCATCTTACAGAAAATTCCAAATGAGCTTTCTGGCCAACCCAACATATGCATTCTTTTTTTTTGAAAAGTACACACACACATACCAATAGCATATACACATAAATGTGCAAGCCATTTCCACTTTTCATTGGATATCTGTATCCCAACCTGCAAATGTCAATGTGGGGTCATGGGAAACACAGTCACAAGCGTGTATGAGTTACGACCCCGTCCAGGTGGCCTATGCTGGAGGCCACCTGCCCCCTTCTCGCAGTTTTGAGGCCCATTCAGGCAATTCTAAATGTACACAGTGTGCGGCATTCTTTCCCCTGACTGCATGTTGGCAATCTCGCCTCACTTTCAAAGGCAGATCTACTTCATTCTTTAATTGACGCTTTCAAACTGTGGTGCTGGAGAAGATACTTGAGAGTCCCTTGGACTGCAAGATCAAACCAGTCCCTCCTAAAAGAAATCAACCCTGAATATTCACTGGAAGGACTGATGCTGAAGCTGAAGCTCCAACACTTTGGCCACCTGATGTGAAGAGCTGACTCCCTGGAAAAGACCCCGATGCTGGGAAAGACTGGAGGCAAAAGGAGAAGGGGGCGGCAGTGGGTGAGATGGCTGGACGGCGTCACCTGCTCAGTGCACACTCTGGGAGAGAGTGGAGGACGGGGGAACCTGGTGTGCTGCAGTCCACGAGGTCATGGGCCATAGGACACTTAGCCACTGAACGACAGCAAAATATCCCATTGCTTTCATAGAGCCTCGCTTTTTGCTCAAATAAGGCTACAAAGATACTGCAGGGCTTTGCAAGCGTATCCGCGGGACGCACTCCTGTGAGTGGCACCAGAGGCTCCAGTCGTGTGCGTCTGACGTGGCAGCAGCTTCCGTCACAGCGCCCCCAGAGGCGGCCTGATCTGGACCTCCAGTGACGACGCATCACTGGGTGCTTTCCCAGGGTCAGCATCCGCGCCCATCAGGGGGCGGCCAGGCCCCTCGCAGCTGATTCACAGTTTAAATCAGGGGTGAGAGTCGGCCGCTCCTCACACGCTTACTGGACGCTGCTCTTCGTCTGTGAGCCTGCGCCCATAGCTTGCCCTTCTGCTCCTCCGGCGGGGAGCCTCCTCCTGGTGGTCCCAAAGCTCTGCTTGTGAGGCAGCGAGACCAGTGACCCCGGGCTGCTCCAGCAGAGCTCCTCCTGCCGGGCGGAGCTGAGAGCCTTCTGGCAGGGACAGCAGCTGAGGGAGGCTGTCTTACACCATCGCGAGCTGAGAAGGGCTGAGTAGGGTCCTATCGGAGGAGTAAGGAATGCCTTCGAGGAGTCCAGTGACATGCTTGAGATAAACGGGGATGAAGGCAAGAGGACAAAGACGAACCCGAAGTGTCCAACAGGAAACAGCACGGCCTGGGGGGGTGACCCCGCTGGGCGGGAAGGAGGAGCCGGCTTGGAGATGCTCACTCGAGGCTGCAGTCACTGAGCGGCTTGCGGCGGTGCGTCTCCGGCAGAAGATGGGAGCCGTGGGGCCCGACCAGGATCAGGCGAGGCTTCCGGCGAGCATCTCGACAGAAGTGACAGCCAGAATCACAGGGGAGACGAGCTCACCCTGCCGGGAGAGGGTCTGCAAAGCCCAGCCCGGACCAGAGGACACCCACGCGGGGGGTGCGAGCCCAGCAGAGGAGACCCGCCAACCAGGAGCGGCCTGAGCTCCCCGACCCCGGCGGGCAGACTGCGGCCACCCAGCCTGTTCTCCTGAATAAAGTTTTATAGGAATAGAGCCTCGCCCACTTATTAACAAACTGTCTGAGGCTTGCACAGCACAGCACCAGGAGCTGGGTCACGGTGACCGAGACTGTATGACCCCAGAATATCGACTCTCCAGCCCTTTTCAGGGAAGGTTCTCCAAGCTCTGCTCTAGACGGAAAGTTGTGGGGCAATATGGTCAATGCCGCATGGAGTTGAGGGGGGCACTGGAGGTGGGAAAACGCCACGGTTCAGACCCCAACAGCTACACCAGGCTGGGGTTAGAAAAGGGGCCTCGGGGACATGAGGGAGAGCTGACTCAGTGCCTCAGAGAAAGCAGAGCACGAGGGTGTCCGGCAGCTCGAAAGCCAGTCACGGACGGTGGAGAGCCGTCCGTCCACTGTCGGTCCTTCCAGCCCCGTCTCGGGGAGGTGGCAGGTCCTTGCAGCCGTGGGGCCTGGAGCTGGAAGGCTATGTGATGACACACAGCAACATTCAGTCACTTTAGCTGTGGCTGCTTAGGTAATGATGAAATCACATATTTCAGGTCATCACACTGACTTTGAAACAGCTTCGGATTAGTTCAGAATTATTAAGGATGAAAATATTTCCAAACAGTTATCTGTTCATTTTTTCATATATGAAAGGAGAAGAGCTGAAGGGTGCGCCTATACTCCAGCATCTGAGGAAGCAGAGCTGTCCCCAGTTTGGACCGCGCGGTGGTCGCGGGCTCTGCCACGGGGCACAGGCGTCGGCGGAGGACCCCTGCTCCTGCCCGCGTCCGCCCTCCCCAGGCACTCTCACGTTCGCTCACCCGGCCCTGCCTGGTTCCCTGTTATAACACGCAGACCTGGGTCCAGGGGCTAACGGTGCTCTTCATAGTGCTTGAAGGTGTTTCCACTGAACAAATGGCCTTTGACTCGTCTTTAAGTAGAGCAGAGGCCTTCCAGAGGACAGAGCTGGGGGAGAGGCGGGGCTGCGATTCTCACGGGAAGACCGCTCGCCCCCTCTCTGCTCACCCATCGCCGCGTCCCATGCCCGCCGCCCAGAGCACCCTTCCTGGGAAAATGGCACTCCCGCCTGGCGCTACTAGGACTGGGCGGCTGTCTTCCTCTCTGTGTGGGCAGGCCAATCACCTTGGGTGGGATGGAAAATCCATTTCTCTTCTTGGCATTGTTAACTCCAGCTCCAGAGGGCACCAAGACAGTGTGCCCTCCATGCCCTTAGGACGAGCACAGAGGAGACGGGAATTAGCTGGTGAGCAGGTTCCAAGCAGGGCTGTCTGATGCCAGGCTCTGGGATTGCTCCCTGTTTCTCAATGTCCTTGAAACCCCGCAATGAGGTCTGTAATTTCATTCTCTGGGAAGTGGATTCCTGTGAGTTTTCAGCAAGAACTGCCCGACCTTATGAAATGCTCTTTCCCCTCCCTCCAGCCCTGCTGGTAACACAGACCAGATTTCTTGACGGCCCCCTGGCAGCGACCTTTCCTCGTAAACTCCAGGCAGTAGCCAAGGCAGAGGAGCAGCCCAGCTCTAAAACCTCTTTTCTGTACCTGCGAGTGAAAATTTTACACCGCCTCTCTGTGATGTGAAATCTCTGCTTGGACATCTGGCTTCACAGCGAGGCACTTTCAATCCACCAGCTTCAAAGAGAGGACTCGGCCTGGGGGTGCCCGATGCCGGAGGAGAGCTCCCGGTCCTCCTGCAGAACCGCTTCTGCCCACGTCCCCCGCCAACCGGTGTGAGTTCAGGGGTGGTGCTGACGGACGCTCAGACAGCCGGCTCTGGTGGGCAGCCTGGGGTTTGGAGAACAGAGATGCTGTGTAAACACGCCGAGGGGGTTTGATTAGAATCTGCCTAGGAGGCAAAACACAAACCTGTCAGCGCAAATCTGAGCCGTTTTCGAGTATCTGCTACCACAGCATAAAGCATTCACGAGCTTGCTGCCACCAACAAAATAACTTGAGAATGAAGGGATGTGATTCCTTTCCAGAGCCTTGATTTAGGAGGTAACATCAGCTGCTAAAGAACCTGCCTGCGATGCAGGAGACTTGGGTTCATCCCTGGGCTGGGAAGATGCCCTGGAGAGGAGAGCGGCTACCCACGCCAGGATTCCGACCTGGAGAGTTCCATGGACTGTACAGTCTGTGGGGTCACAAAGAGTCGGACACGACTGGGTGACTTTCACTTTTCATCATCATTCAGTCTATTTCTAGAACTTCCACTGAAACAAACCTGGCAGGAAGTGCTTGCGCTCAAGAAACTTAGGGTCTGCTTGGTGACAGAAGGAAGCAGAATCCAGACATGACCTCCTCTTGGCAATCCCCAAATCCTCGCAGGACCACCAACTGTTCTGGAACGTGCAAGGGAGTTTCTGTCCGTCTGTTCAGGGGGTTTTGTATGCGTCATGCTGCACGTGGGTCTGGGTGCCGCGTGTTGCCCCCACCCGTAGATAAAGACAAGCTCCACGTCACCTCCCTAGACATGCAGATCCTGGGGCGCAGAACATGTCCCACAGCAAGGTTTCGGATAAGGACTTAGGAACAGCATCAGGGTGCAGTGGAAACTTCACTAGAGGAAGGAACAAATCTGGTATGAGCTTCTCACCCAGACACGTCACAGAAGATGACACTGAAACCTTAAGGGAAAGGACTCTACGTGGAGACCACATCACCACAGGGAACGCGAAGGTAGAGGGCAGGCTGTCGACAAGGTTGAGAGAAGGGCGATGTCTAGACAAGCGGCTCTCAAAGGTTTTGGTCTCTAGTCCCCTTTACACTTCTAAGAAATTAAGAACCCCAAGGAGGTCTTGTGTATGTGGGTTATATCTATAATATTTACTACATCAGAAACTAAAATCAGTGTTGTTCAGTTGCTAAATTGTGTCTGACTCTTTGCAACCCCACGGACTGCAGCACACTAGGCTTCCCTGTCCTTTACCATCTCCCAGAGTTTGCTCAAACCCATGTCCATTGAGTCGATGATGCCATCTAACCGTCTCATCCTCTGCTGCCTGTTGCCTCCTCCCCCTCCTGCCCTCAATCTTTCCCAGCATCAGGGTTTTTTCCAATGAGCTGGCTCTTCACATCAGTTGGCCAAAGTATAGGAGCTTCAGCTTAAGCATCAGTTTTTCCAATGAATGTTCAGGACTGATCTCCTTTAGGATTGCCTGGTTTGAGCTCCTTGCTGTTCAAGGGACTCTCAAGTGTCTAGTCCAGCACCAGAGTTCGAAAGCATCAGTTCTTCAGTGCTCAGCCTTCCTTATGGTCTAACTCATGTCTGTACATGACTACCAGAAAAACCGCAGTATACGGACACCAAATTGGGACAACTCAATCCCCAGGATGACATGCCACTGCCCCCACGCCCTTTAAGGCAGTGTGAACTCAAAGAACAGTCAGCCCAACCAGCCTGCAAGTGCCCTCTGCTCCAGCTCTCCCGCCCCTTCCCCAGGATCCAGAAAATGCAGAGAGTCTACCAGCAAGTGTTATACGGAGGGGAGGTTCGCTGCGCTTCAGAGACAGTAGATATGGAATGCTTAGCATTTAGGGGGATCCCGGTCAAAAGCAGAATGTATCTGTGTTAATCTATTGAGCTTAATGATAACGACAGACGTCTCCAGGAATCCCCTAGAGAGAGCGAAGCACGGACTTGGGGGCTCAGCCTTGCCTGGTCTTCTCCACGGCAGTTTCATGGGCCAGGTGAGCAACGCCCAAGTTTTCAGGTGAGAGTGAAGATAAGGGTGCTACGTGCACCTCACAGGCCATTTAAGCATAAGGGTTGATCAGCAGACTTTTTAACAACTTTTTTTAAAGATTTTTTTTTGATATGGGTCACTTTTAGTCTTTACTGAATTTGTTACAATATTGCTTCTGTTGTTTTTATGTTTTTCTTTTTTTTTGCTGGAAGGCATGTGGGATCTTAGTTCCCCAACTAGGGATCGAACCCTCACACCCTGCGTTGGAAGGTGGATTCCTAGCCGCTGGATTGCCAGGGACGTCCTGGAAGACATTCTTAAACATGGGAAAACCTGGGGAAGGCAGCACCATGAGTCTTGAAGGAACCACTCGCCCATGAAGTCCAGCCCATTTGGAACCACATGAAAGTAAGAAGTTTGGGGGTGGGAGTGTGGAAGGCTGCTTATAAAGGGCCTAGTGGGAAGTACCGTGTCCTTTAAAGACAGTGTGGGTATGAAGTAAGGTTACGGTTAGAGACAAACTCTGAGTGTCGTAAACCCAGACCGTGTACACCCCAGGCAAGAGCAGTGAAGAGGGTCAAGGGAGCACGTGTGTTTTTATAATGAACTCCATTTTCAGCCAAAACTCAAATTCTGCCCCAACGTTTAACAGTTCTTCCTGTTTTACCCTAGATTCACCCATCTGCCAAATTTAAGTACGATCAACTTGAGATTTTTCTAAGCCTAACATAAACACAGAATCTAGAGGGTTAACCCAGCTCACCAGTCCACCTGGTTCTCCTTTTTCCCTGCAACAGTCAGGCACCTGCAGTGACCTCCCCTGACTGCTAAGGTGGTTGGCTACTTCTGGGTGATGAGCTCTGCGGGGCCTGCCGGTATTTTTCCCTTTTCCCCACTACACTTGGAATTATTCAGGAGCATATGCCATTATCCATTTTTACAAGAACCACAGATTTTCTTAAAACAAAACGGAAGAGGCCATGAATGGTCCTGGGCACTGCAGCCCAGCCCAGCTTCTGGGAGAAGTACGCTGACCAGGGTGCGCCGCACGCCGCTTGCTGAGCAGAGCCGCCTGCCCGCCCCTGCACACATTCCTGACGTGAAGACTCGTGCGCGCGAAACCCCCAGGTCCTGGGGCGCCTTGTTACACAGCAGCGACAGATCTCTTCAGAAGCCTGACTCTGAAGGTGAGGATGAACGAAGCAGCAGACAGTGATGACTCTTGCTCTCGAGATGGGCTGTACTTCAGCGCAAAGGGTCTGCGTGCGTGACCGTGTTTCTAGAGCTTTCTACGCCCAGGAGTTCCCCTCCATAGCACGCTCCCCTCCTGGTCTCCTAGACGGCAAGGCTCATGCCCGCTGCCGTGGGTCTCAGCTGCAGGACTGCCTGATGTCCATCTCTGGACTCCTTCAGGCTAAGGCGTTTTCTTTTCTAGCAAACAATTTTTACTGCCTCGCGTTGTAAAAGTGTTGTTAGAACTAAAGTATGGGGGGAGACACTTGTACGCTGCTGCTGCTGCTGCTGAGTCGCTTCAGTCGTGTCCGACTCTGTGCGACCCCAGAGATGGCAGCCCAGCAGGCTCCCCCGTCCCTGGGATTCTCCAGGCAAGAACACTGGAGTGGGTTGCCATTTCCTTCTCCAATGCATGAAAGTGAAGAGTGAAAGGGAAGTCGCTCAGTTGTGTCCAACTCTTCGAGATCCCATGGACTGCAGCCCACCAGACTCCTCCATCCATGGGATTTTCCAGGCAAGAGGACTGGAGTGGGCTGCCATCGCCTTGTCCAACACTTGTATACCTGTGGCCAGTTCATGTTGAGGTATGACAAAAACCATCACAATATTGTAAAGTAATTATTCTCCAATTAAAATAAATCAATTAACTAAAAAAAGAACTAAAGTATAGAGCTAAGAGAGGAAAATTACCACAAATTCCACCACTAAGAGTATCCACCAGCAAAATGTTGACACATAATTCCAGCCTTTCTTCTCTTTACATATACTTCTGTGGGGGAGGCGGCAACGATGGCCTCTCATGTACTCAGTGTTGTGTAAACTGCATCTTCGTTGAAACTATCTTGTGAGCGTCTTTAAGTACACCCTTCTCCAGCGCCACTCTCCACGCTGCTCAGGTTTCAGCTGACGCGCCAGCGTGGAAAGTGCAGCACGGGAAGGAGACAGGAATGCTGGTGCTGCAGCGGCCTTTCCCAGAACCGGAGCTCCGTGATAGGCGTGCGAGCGTGAGAAGGAGCATCCTTCTGGCTAAAGCTCCGGGCGCATCTTTACCTGCCACGCAGGGCGGATTGGCGTGACTGAATAGTGAGGGGTACTCTGCACTGTCCTCCAGACTGGCGGCCCTGTAAGCGGGTTTTTCGGCCTACTCAACACCTCCGTTTTCCCCTAAAGACTCACTGTGACGAAAGGCCCACGTACCCACGGGAACCCTCCGATGGCCTGCTCGGCCTGCTGCTGGGTCGACCGCCCACCCCATACCTCCAGCCTGGAAGGTGGGCAGAGGCACGCTTCACGGGCAGCACGCATACTGTTCTCACAGCACTGCTGACAACCGGCATTTAAATACATCAATATCTAGCGCTACAAATAGTAGGTCCTCGTCAGCTTACTTGAATGTATAATGCAGACAAATGTGCGTGGTCTCAGAAAACTATTCGGTGACTGTGTCTCTCTCTGAGTATCTAACTCCATTCACGTATCTGTGTCTACAAAACAAACACGACTAGAATGCCAAGTGGAACAACTGCTGCAAAAGTGCTACCCGCCTTCAGGCAGCCAGGAAACGAGAGCAAGGGCTCCCGAGCTCGCCGACGCAGCCGGGCACTGACTCGCTGTCACAGGCAGTGTGGACACGGGGCTTTCGGTAGAATCGCTGAGGCTCTCGCGTCAGAAGACACTGAACCTGTCCTCAGTGGTCACGGCACCCCAGAGCCTTGACTCTTCCATCCTCAACAAGACTACTTATAAGACTTAGATGAGACAATGGAATGTGGGATGAAAGGAAATGTTTGGCAGAAAGCCTGGTACACAGCATTTGTTGAAGAAATACTAGCTATCATTCTTATTTTTTGGTGACATAGCCTAAAAAAAAACAGCAGGGCAACAAGTGTTAACACATTAACACTGATATAGGTCAGTAAAGAAAAAGTCATGCTCTTCAACCATAGTATAGATGAATGAGTCAAAGCTCAAACACGCCTTATCTCCATTGTAATTTTAATTATTTTCAGGTATCTTAAGTTTTGGTCGTCATATATTACAAATACAGGTATATATATGGATGTATGCCATACCTGTGTGCTTAGTCATATCTGTCTGATTGAGACCCTCTGGGCTGTAGCCTGCCAGGCTCCTCTGTCCAGGGGGTTTTCCAGGCAGGAATATTGGAGTGAGCTGCCATTTCCTTCTCCAGGGAATCTTCCCAACCCAGGGATCGAGCCTGCGTCTACTGTGTCTCCTGTACTGCAGGCGGAGACTGCACCCACCGAGCCGTCGGGGAGCCCAGGGCATGTCTGTCACCGCTTAGCTTCAGCTTCACTCTCTACGATTTGACGGCTGGCTGGAGACCAGCATCAGGGGTTTCCGTTTCAACAGGTAAATGGACTACAACTGCAAAAGTTAAACTGGGCATGTATGGATTATATTTCTTTCAAGATTTTTTTAATCTTTAAGAAACAATACTAGAAATTATGTTGTTATGGAGTAAATTGACGTTTTCCATTTTTCATATGTTGGGATCCAATTATTTATTTAAAATTTAGCAATTACCTACAACGCAGTATTTGGATTTCAAGTGGAAAAGAAATTCACTTAAAATGAAATCTTTATATAGAAAAAGAGTTGAAAGAAAGTAGTCAACTTAGGTCATACAAAGCAAAAGAGTTCTACGGACCAATGCGGACTTTTTCCTGCATTTAGAAATGAAAATTCAAAGATTAAAAATAAAAATTATCAGAATACGAAAAAAGAAACACCTTTCTGTGTCTCATCACATGTAGGGGGGAAAGAAACGCTCACAGATGGAAAAATATAGGGAAGATCTCATGAGGAGGAAACAGGTCCGCACCCTGGCCAGGAGGCGGGGTGTACTGGCCTGGAAGGTTTTGTCCACATCTTAAGGTTTTTCCTTCTATTCGCTGCTGTCCAGCGTAAAGGGTATACATGGGAAAGAAAGCGACGCGGACACTGACTTTCCCCCAGTCACGAGGATGGCCGACAACAGGCTAGAAGAGAGAAAGACAGAGGGCCTGGGCAGAAGCGGCGTGAGGAAGCCCAAACGCTCCTTTCCGTTTCTGTGCTTTGTACTGATATGATTACCCTACATGTGATCAGCACTGTTGTAACAAAATCAAATGACCGAAAAATAATCTTTTGCCGGGAATTATTTAATACATGCTTTGTTCTCTCTAAATGTTACTTATAAAGGCTCCAGACGCTCATCCTCACATTAAACCCCGAATGATGCAGACGCTTCATCCATGTTCTCCGCGGTGAAGTCAGGACTGGCCCAGGGGCTCACCTGGCCGTCAGAGGCGGGGCGCCACAGAGCGGTTGTCGGCGCATCAGACCCCTGCAGCGTCGGGGGCCGCGGTGCACAGGGGCAGGTAAACGGGAGCTGCCTGTGTGTTTACCTGCCAGGGGTGCCAACGCGCTCACTCTGGCCAGAGGCGGCTCCAAGGGGCCTGGGTGGGGCATGGGGCGGCTGTGAGTGCGCTGGGCTTGCGGTGGCCTGTCCCCGCGGGCACGTGGCCTCGCAGGGCCGGCCACATCAGAGCCCAGCGCACGCGAGGCCAGGGGGCACGCCGGACACTGGTGGCTGCGGCCGCCCCGCCCGCCAGCAGCCACGCAAAAGCACCTTACCTGGACGGCTCGCTCGTTCTCTCTCATCAGCTGCTGCTTCTCGTCTTCAAACTTGCGCACGACGTCCTGGAGCCGCCGCTCGGCCGCGAGCTGCTGCCGGCTGCTGTCCTCCTGCAGCGAGGAGACGGTGCCCTGCAGCTCGGCGATCACCTGCAACGAGAGCGCGCGCTGCGACTCGGGCCTCGACACGGCCCGCCTCGGGCACCCAGCCTCCCGGGCGCGCTCGCAGCTAGCGCCCTGCGCACCAGCGCATGAGACTCCGCACGGGAAAGCTGTGAATGGTGAGCAACTGCGGAACCAAACACGCCTGGAAGCCGTTCCCACTACAACATTCCACAGTATTTACTCATCAGGGGAAAGAACATCTGTGATCCCGAAAATATGAAATGTGTCAGGATTTATTTTGCTGAAAAACATTCTTGCTGGAGTGGGGGGGGGGAAGCTACTTCGCCTTTCATAATACTTTGAACTCTAATAACCAAAAAAAAATCATCAAGAGTCCTTTCTTCATAGCCACCTAGTTCTACACAACAGTTTCTGAGTGTGTGCTCACGCTCGCGTACTGTGCTAAGCACCTCCGTTCCTGTGCCAGTTACTGCTGTGCGGCCAGCACCGTCATCGTCTTCCACAGAGGGAGAAACAGAGGCAGAGAAAGCCCAGCTGCGAGCAGGAGACAGGCAGAGTCTCGACTGCCCCCGGGGGGGCTGCTGTGCTAGGCGCTTCCTCTCAGCAGCTCCTGCCCTCTCTTCCTTTTAAACAAGGTTTTGGGATTGAAGAGGAGTTTATCCTGGTAGCACCCCCAACAGGTTGCTTTCTTCCTGACTCACACAGACGGCTGTGGCTTCTCTGCATTCGAGGACTGGCTCTCTTCCGTCACTGGGTCCCCTCCTGGCCTCAGATAATCGGGTGAGGGCCCTTTCTGTGTAATAGGTTTACTGGAAGCATTACTCTTCTTTGGGTTTGGATGCCTCCATTTCCTTTAAAATTCAACAGCAATTCAACAAACTTCCTTTCAGAAGCAGGAAACGGTTTTCCCTTCTAATAAAAGAAGAACCAAATTTCATCGTGGGTTAGGTCCTTATACTTTTGGGTCTGCTGGAGTAGGGTGGTTGGTGAGAAACACTGGACCACTTAGTTCTGTGTTTTCCTTGAAGCTCAGTTTTTCAACTGTGTTTTGATAGCAAAACTAGAGCACAGTATCGTGAGGCAGTAAACAGAAACTGTCTGGAGTCTTCCAGAAGCCAAGCCCTGTAGAAACATTAGCTGTTATGACTGACATGGACTTCCCTGGTGGTGCTAGTGGTAAAGATCCTGCCTGCCAAAGCGGGAGACACAAGAGATGCGGGTTCAGTCCCCGGGTTAGGAAGGTCCCCTGGAGAAGAGCATGGCAGTCCACTCCAGTATTCTTGCCTGGACAGAGAAGCCTGGTGGGCTACAACCCATAGGGTTGAAGGGTCGGACACGACGGAATGAGCACACACACGCTGACAAAAATAGAACATTTACCCCCAAAAGGAACATTTACGCTTTGAGAAGTGTACAAGCTCACTGTGATGAAGTCCAACACTTAGCATTTGAAAATAATCAAACAGAAGACAAGTGTGAAATAAATGACAAAACATATTAATTTTTAAAGTGCAAACTGGAGCCTTCTGCAAGGAGCGGAGGGATTCATTTACTGAGAATGAAGATGTTTTCATCTGTTTTTTGAATTCTGATTAAATGTTTCCAAGTTGGCGTCAATTCAGTTCATTCTCATAGTACTTCTACGAAACAGGGAAGGTTAAATTCTTAGAGTAAATGTCAAAAACTGAGGCACAGAATGATCAGCTCGCAGTCACAGAGCCAGAGGAGCCGGAGATAGCGAGGAGCCAGATTTCCTTGGCCCAACATGAAACCCAAGATGGGTATTTCATAAGAACTTGGGGCCAAATAATGAGAGTAACTATTTCAGTGACTGTTGCAGAGTTTCAAGCTGAGTAAACTGGAGCGCGGCAGAAGTGATGAGTTGAGTTCTGTAGTGTGCTCACTGTGCGCGTGTTCATTTCTGCGCAATTTCATCACATGTTGATTTGTACATCCCTCACCATGATTACACGATGCATTGTTAAAGCACAAAGTAATTTCGTGTCTTTACAAATTACTAAGATTTAGATTCGCTTCTAACTGACCAAGACTGAAGATTAAAAAAAAAAAAAAAACTGGGAGCTCTTCAAATGACCACAAGGACATGAGATATGGGTTTCTTCCTTTCAGAAGATTTATGACATGCATTCATCAAAAAGAAGTCACTGCATGTTTTGGAAGGAACAACGGGTGAAGGGCAGGATGTTCTGAAGGGAACACGCTTGCTTTTGTTAGAAAACGAAACCTTACATTCTTCGCGGGAATAATGAGATGCCTCTGGGAGAAATAATGAAATTATCTTTGGAAAGTTGCATTTTAAAACTTATGATGATGATACAGGAAGAGTTTCAAAACACCTTAGGTAAAATGCCTCACAATGAAACTGTTTGAGAGGCTGACAGCTGTGATGGACAGAGGTGACTGAAATGCGGTAACTTCAGAAGCAGTTTTGGGTTTTTACTTTGAGATCGAGAAGTAATCACGCTAACTAGATTGAGCAGGTCTCGGCTGCAGCCCTCGCCTGTGAGACAGACTATCTTCTCTTCGGTGCACGTTACTGGCCCTTGATAGACACTGAAGTCGTGGAACTATGATCCACAATTATACTGTGATTATAATAGAATCAATGATATAAGGTCTCAGTGATTACATTGAGAGAATCTAGTCTTTTCACAGGGTTTCACGGGGCTTTCCAGGAGGCTCAGTGGTAAAGAATCCACCTGCTGAAGCAAGACACACAGGTTTGATTCTTGGGTCGGGACGATCCCCTGGAAGAGGAAATGGCAACCCATTCCAGGATTCTTGCCGGGAAAATTCCATGGACAGAGGAGCCTGGAGAGCTATGGGGTCTCCAGTATATTGGGGACCCCCTATAGTCTATGGGGTCATAAAGAGTTGGACATGACTGAGCTCACACACACAGTCTTTTCATAGAATAATAATTTAAAAAGTTTCTCAGAAAAACAAAAACTGACACAATCATAATCAAACCCTACTGGTTTTGATTTAATCATATTAAAAATCATAGAACAAAATGCCACAACTGAACTAAACGTCTACCCTGTGTTAGCTTTAGAGGAAGTGGATTGGAACATTTCCACGTGGACACTGAAAATTAGTATATGGGGAAGCAAAAGGAACGTTATATGGAGCTAATGCTGGGAACAACGTAACCACTGAAAGCTGTGACAGCTCGTCATTACTGCCACGCAATGTCTACTCTGCATAAATGTCAACGATCTTACTAGGTCTCAAAAGTAACAGGGTTCTAAATAGAGGGTAGGCTTTCATTTTTAACTCTTGTTTTTCAGATCATAGTATAGTCAAGATTTTCATAAAACTCTTCTTTAAAGTACAATGTACTTGGCAGGGTTTGGCAAACACTGAAGAAAGATCCTAGGAGTAAGGGGGGGGTGCACGTGCCCTCCGGGTGGCTGGGCAGTGAAGGAAGACCGGGGCACGGGCAGGGGGCTGTGCCTGGGCTCCGCTCTGCACCAGCAGGGGCGCGGGCGGCCGTGGGTGGGCTCCGCCAGCACTTCACACTGTCTACATTCTGGTAAGATGGCAAGATTTCTCTCTGAAAAATGGCCACCAGGTAAGTCCGTTGAGTGCGGAAGAGCACATGGAAGATGAAAGGGCAGGTTAACCTGTGATATTAAGATAAAGAAGAGCAGATATGTGGTTCTAATGGAAACCGTGTCTGGGAATGTGCCCAGGGAGGGTACCAGCGTCACCATCGGGGGGGACACAGCATCCTGGGGGGACGGGGGGCACCGTCCCGGGTCTCCAGGGGTGCCGGGGCCGTGAGCCACGAGGTCCTACAGCGTGATAAAATCTTAAGGATGAAGTAAGTTCCTTCAAGGGAGGAAAACATGTAAAATATTTTCCAAATTTAACCTGATGCTCCCCTAGGTACCATGCATTCATTACTAATGCGTTCATCTTACTACTTTTTTTTTTTTTTTTTTTTGAGAGAAGGATTTTTAAAAATCTGATAAACAGTTAAGCAGCTTTGCTTTTGGCACTCCCCTCAGCTGAGATACGAGTTAGAGATTCCAGCAAACTATCTCGGGAAAACAGTGAAAGTCAGCCTGCAGTTCCGTCTCATAATGTTTATTTTTAAATCATCTGCTTCTTTGAACTGACTGGGTTGTAGGCCAGTGCTTCTCAAATGCCAGTTCACAGATGGAAACATACACGCGTGCTCACATGCACGTCAGGCTTTACACTGTGGTGGGCAAACAAAACGTTCGTCCTGTCAGCCCATCCTGCCTCTTACGAGAAGGTTGGGCCGGGGGGTGGGGACCCTCTCTCCGGGGGTCGCCCTGCCCTTCACTTACGAATGTGATGGTGGTCACAGCTGATTTCTGCTCCCTGCCTCCTGCTCGTCCCTACTGGGGGAAATGGTCAGCACCCCCCTGCCTCTCCAGATTTTGGAGGGAGGTTTAATCAATTCTTGAGCACCCCAAAATAAATTAAAAATAACCAATTTCTTGCTCCTTCCACTCTTCTCCATCCTCCGCCCCCTCCTCTCCTGTCTCTCGAGCTCTGGTAAGATCTCAGCGTGAAGGCCTTTGCTGGGTTCCAGGCCCTCCCTGCGCCGAGCGGCCCTGAGGTCACTGCTGCCCCTTGTTTCACAAGTGAGCGCAGGGAACTCCAGAGGTGGCAGGCGACGGGCTCCCGGTCACCCAAGTGGTGGGGCAGGTGTTCAGAAGGCTCAGGTGTGCTTCCACACCACTCAGGTTCCGTCTGGTTTACCGAGGACTAGTCAGGCTCCTTCGCACCTTTCCTGAGATAAACGTCAACACCCTGTTCATCCTGGCATTTCCATCAGCGGTCTCGCTTCTTGCTCTCAGCTGCCCCCTGCCTCCCCATTTAGCATAAAGCACCACAAGCAGGATGTGAGGGGATGCCAGCTGGAGTGTTTTCATGTTCTAGTTTAGCCCTTGGAGTAATAAGATTTCTTTTGATTAGAAGAACCTTTCTCATTGGATTAAAAAGAACATTTCCCTATTTTCCTTCTTGGGAGAAGGGCAATCAAGAATTGCCTTCAGCTTTCAGATAAACACATCAGTCTTCACTTAGACAAAGACTTCTTGCTTTCCCGGTAGGATGGGGACTATACATCACATTTCACCAATAACTGTAGAACCTGAGAAATTTCATAGTTATTCAGCAGAGTTTTGCCATATTAGAAACGTGAGGGTTGGGTGAGATGGGTGGCGTCAGGTTGAGAGTCTCTGTTCCAGCTGGAAGGCAGGCTGGCTCCGGGCTTAGTCACGTGCTGACCTGTGTGGCCTCACGTCTCTGAGTCTCTGTTTTCTCAAATGAAAAGTGGGGCCAGGAACCGTTTCTAACCCGAGTTCCTGGGGATGAGGACTGAATGTGCCTCTGTGATTGCTGCTGCTGTCCTCCAGTTGCTCAGTCGTGTCCGACTCCTTGTGACCCCTTGGACCCTAGCCCGCCAGGCTCCTCTGTCCATGGGATTTCCCAGGCAAGGATCCTGGAGTGGGTCACCATTTCCTCCTCCAGTCAATATGCTCAGAGACCCATAAATTTCTTAATTTTATTATTGCTTTGCTGTGGTGTTGCCAGTAACACCACTGTTTGGTGACCTGTAGAAAGGCACAAACCTTTCAGCTGACTGCCACATCTCACTGTACTCACGGTGAAAATACTAAGAAAAGCTGATTTAAAAAATCATTAGATATGAAGTCTACAAAATGAAATGGCTTAATCTCACCATCGGTAAGATGAAAATCAGCATTCGTTTACTCCAGAATGACTCACACAGCTAAGGAATGCTTGGGACCCCCTGGGTGACCCCAGAGGAGGTCTTCATAACGACTTGTGCAGAAAACCTTCTACTCCAGCCACTGCAATAGCGGCCCAGCGAGCGCGGCGGCCGGGGCGCGGGCTGGCAAAGTTTCCTTCCCCCGAAAGGAGTCAACAGTGCAGCTGCTAATTTAACTCGGTATACTTGCCGTTTTGCATCTTATTGTTAAGCAGCCTGTTGCTGTTGCTGTTCAGCCACTCAGTTGTGTCTGACTCTTTACAACCTCGTGGACTGCAGCCCAGAAGGCCTCCTGGTCCCTTACCAGGAGGGACCGAACTGTGCAAATCCATGTCCACTGAGGGGCTTCCCTGGGGGCTCAGACAGTAAAGAATCTGCCTGCAATGTGGGAGACCTGGGTTCCATCCTGGGGTCGGGAAGATCCCCTGGAGAAGGGCATGGCAACCCACTCCAGTATCCTTGCCTGGAGAATCCCATGGACAGAGGGAGCCTGGTGGGCTACAGTCCATGGGGTCACCAAGAGCTGGACACAACGGAGTGACAAGTATAGCAAGTGTCCATTGAGTCAGTGATGCCATCCAGCCATCTCATCCTGTGATACCCCCTTCTTCTCCTGCCCTCAATCTTTCTCAGCATCAGGGTCTTTTCCAATGAGTCAGCTTTTCACTTCAAAAGACCGAAATATTAGAGCTTCAGCATCAGTCCTTTCAATCAGTATTCCAGACTGGTTTCTTTTAGGACTGACTGGTTTGATCTCCATGCTGTCCAAGGGACCCTCAAGAGTCTTCTCTGGCACTGCAGTTTGAAAGCAGCATTTCGGTGAAGAAACGGAACACTGCAGAAGAGCTGGGCGGCATCACAAGCATTCCTATCACAAGTGCAGACGCCTATCTCCTGCCCTTGTGAAACGTGGTTTGGCCTGGGCTTGTCCAAGTGCACAGGCTGGTTTTACAACATCTGAGCACACGTGTGCCGTGACTTGGCTCTGTGTGTTGGTTCAAATGGTTCGATTTGCCTGATTTTTAAAAATTGAGACTGAAATATTAAAAATCTGTTTTATTTATACACACACTTATCAAAATATGGTACTCATCCATAAAAAGACTGAAAAGAAGTACGTTGAGCTCTAAAGTACAAACCCCTTTATGCTGAGGTTTCTTTCTCGTTTGCTTTGGTTTTGCTCTGTTTTGTTTAACGTTCTTACCTGAGAAGACTTGGCCAGCTTCTGGGTGTATTCCTTCTCAATCTGCTTCAGCCTGCTGTTGGCCTGAAAAACACACGGACAGGAGCACACACACACAGTGACCTGTCAGCGTGGCGCCTCTGCACACGCCCGTCACCAGGCGCTGGGCCGGCCGCCAGCCGCAACGCCCTTCTGGGGCAGCCAGAAAACCACAGGCCTTGCCTTTGATCTAATGCCAACTATTCATCACTTAAAAAGCAAAAGAGAAAAAAAAAAAAAAAAGATCTCTCCTGCCAATTATTAGGCAAACACAGACTTCTGTGGAAAGAGAAAGGGAGAAGGAGAGACAGAAATAGATCCAGCAGAAGTGTGCCGGCTCAGAGGTGCAGGGAGAGACAGGAAAGAGGAGGAAGAAGAAACCAGGGGAGAGGGGTGGCGAGGCGGAGGGGAGGTAAATTTAATGCCCTTTCCCTTAGTTTAGAGATAAAAGAACTAGATGCTCCTGACCGAGACAGAGGGGAGGCTCAGAGGCACTGAGCTGAGATCTGAGCCCCTGCCCTGCCCTCCTTTCCTGGAGTGACAAGTGCAGCTAAATCGCACCGTGTTTGTGCCCGGGAAGTGGGGTGGCCTTCCCAGAACCAGCCCACACTCCAAGCGCCACGCTCTCTCCTTTGCACTGCAGCTCCGGGCCTGTGTGTGAGCTGCTTTGCTGTCTCTGGGAACCTCGCATCTCCATTTTATCCTCCGAGCCGGGGGACGTCATGGTGAAGCCGCCAGCCTCCCCTCCCACGCACTGTGCAGGCAGCACGTTGGTCCTGCCGTCTGGGCTTGTGGCCCTCATTCTAGGACAGGCTTTGGTTATGACTGTCTGCTTCCTCTCTTTTTCCCCAACCCTCCCTCCCTCTGTCTCCTCTCTCCGACTGCCTGTCTTTCAGCTCTGAGGACTAGACCTCTCAGGTTTATCGTCTCTTTTTCTTATCGTTTCTATTTTCTATTACCTTGTCTTTTTGTCGTTAATATTTTGTACTGATTTCTCAACTTTGGATTTTTAAAAAATTCTGCCATGCGATTTATATTCCCAAGAGCTCTGTTGTTCTCTGAACAGCACCATCACGCCCCCTTTGATAAGGGCCGAGGAAGCTGAGGTGCAGCAAGGTTCAGTAACCCGCCCCAGCGGCACTCACAGGGCATGAGGGAGCCGGGACTGACCCACAGGGGAGCAGGCCCCGCACCGGCTGGAGCGCTAGCCCAGGGCCTCTCAGGGCCCCACTGCTCCCCAGGGGTTAACTTCACACACACCTGGACACGTCTGTGTGTTCGCGCGCACACGCACACACACACGCGCACACACACACGCGCGCACACACACACGCGCACACACACACGCACACACACACACGCGCGCGTTTTCTTCCTGCTCTCTAGAGCGTCTGTATTTTTTCTCAGTTCCCTCTATTTCCTTGCTGAGCCAGCCCGTTTTGGTCTGTTTTTCACCTTAGAAATTGCTTTGCATTTTGGGTGACCTTTGGTGTTCTTTCTTATTTAAAGCGTGGCCCTCTAGAACCAGCAGGCTTGAGGATGGGTGTGCGCTGGCTCCAGGACTCTCTCACTCCATCATCTGACTGCCCAGCGCTGTGCCCTTGGGTTTACCGCCTGGAGGCGCACACCTGGTGACCAGGGGTTTCAGAAGGGCGTCTGGATGTTCAGGATATTGATTCTTGTACAATTCCATTTTAATTTTAGCCCTGGGTCTCCTCTCTCATTCTATCTATCCAGGGAACAAACCCATCTCCAAGTGGTGGTGTTTGGAGTGAGGCTCAGACGTTAAAGAATCCGCCTGCAATGCAGGACACAGGTTTGATCCCTGGGTTGGGAAGATCCCGTGGAGGAGGGCATGGCAACTCACTCCAGTATCGTGGCCTGGAGAATCCCATGGACAGAGGGGCCTGGCGGGCCACAGTCCGTGGGGTTGCACAGAGTTGGACAAGCTGAGACAGACAGGCAGACAGACACACACACAGCATCATTTGGGGGTCACTGGGTTGCGGGCTGGGGCCCTGGAGCCAGGATCGGCCTGTAAGAAGAGGCCTCGCCAGCCCGGGCACAGTCGCAGTGAGAAGGCGTGTGTGTCAGGGCGGGGCGGGAGGGGGTCCCGCCGGTGCTCACCGCGGGCTCCCACCCCCCCGCCGCTGGGGGGGCGTTTCTGCTCCTGACAAGGCACCCTTGTGGGTCTGTTACAGGACCTGAGCTGACTACGCAGCCCTGCGCTTCCTGACAAGCTCCTCCGCTGCCTCGAGGCCCTCCCACCAGGAGCCCCAAGAGGGGCCAGGCCGGACTGCGGCTGCTCTCACCGGGACTCAGAGTCCCTGCGGCTCCGTGACTGATAAACCACTCTCGAGGAAACCGAGGCCGCGGAGACACTCACAAGGTGCATCTGTCTCGGCCAGTACTTTTCAATTTAAAGATGCTTTCATCAATACTTCCAGAGTGTCAAGGTGGGCATGAGGGGGACTGGTGGTCGAGACACGAGCCGAGTGGGCCGAGTGGGCCAGTGCCCCGGGGAGCCCAGGAGATGAGGGGACGGCAGGAACCGGGGCGAGGGATCCAGACTCTGCTACCAAACAACGGGGGGATGGGCTGGAGGCTGCAGGGTAAGCGCGGGGAGAAGGGGCTGCTGCCCGTTTGCTTCCTGTAGGAGGACAGCACAGCTGTGTGTAGGAAGACGGGGAGGCCCGGCTGTGGAGGGGGCGGAACCGGGGGCTAAGCTTGGCAGAGCCGTGTCCTCGAGTAGAGGATGGGGTGGGCGGTGAGGCCCGTCATCCCCGGTGCGGGGTGCAGAAGGAGAGGTTCGCGGGGACCTCTACAGGGCCGGCAGAGGAGGCTTCTGGGAGAGTCCAGGTGTGCGGGCAGGTGGCAAGTCACCTGGGGAACCAGGCGGAGAAGAGGCAGAGCGTCAGTCTGAGCCCCAGGGATCCAGGAAGCACTCCGGCCACTCGGAATCGACAATGCTGGCTTTAAAGTGAGGCCAGCTGGTGAGACATGAACACGTCCAGGACGGGCCAGAGCCACAGGGAGCGGACCACTACTCTGGGGAATAATGAGACTAACTGAGGAAATAAAACGAATGTGTCACCCTCCAAGGCCGTTACTGTTTGAGCCTAAATCACAGCTGTCTGGATTCTGAACTCCTCTTAAGTTGGTCTAAAAAGCTCTAGTTTAGCACTGCTGAAACTCTACAGCTCAGTTTCGATGCAAACTGCCTCTAACACACTTCTGAATAATTTTATTCTCAGGATGTACTGACTGTCCATTTTATTTTCATACATAAAATTAGGTTAGGGTTAGTTATTTTCATCTAAATCTTATTTTTACAGCTATGGTTACTATTTAGAAACACGATTTTCCAACAATCATCTGTAGCACGGCCTGAACAGACACAGAATAACAGATGAGAGGAAAGTCTTGAAACGAGAAAGCGGTTTTGCTTTCGCTGCTATCCTTCGACCTCCCGGCCCCCGTGGCCTGGCCTCCCGCCCCCGGCACTCAGCTCCCTCTTCTCTGCTCGAGAGTTCACTGTGTTCATCCACTTTCTCTGTGATTCCCATCAAACTCTTGGGTTTCAAACCCTCCTGGAAAGGAGCACCAGATAACTTTCACAAAAGTGTTGATGGTTAATCATCTTAATTGCTACCTTTTTCCTGCAGGGTATTAATTTTTGTCTTAATTCCAAAAGAGTCCTTCATTCTCCACCCCCCCCACCCCCCGGCCTTTTTTTTCTCATTTCCTATCATTAGTGGTAAAAGTCCAGGCATTCATGATTTCCAAGAACGTGACCTGGGGAGATGAAAATCAGGAGACTCATCTAGAATACTCATATTCAAGGCAAGCCCAGATCTTATATAGAGAAGTTTCTTTAAAAATATAATAGCACATATCTTTGAATAATGTATTTGTTTTTAGGATTGAAGAGAAAGATGCTTCCCAGAACCTTGAAATGCAGCATAAAGCTCGGTTTCCTGTGCAGTTTTTTCTATTCGTAAGCTTTGCAGGAATCCACCTGATGCTTCGTCAAACACTGTGAATGTGGTTACGGACACTGGTGCCAGGTGCTAATATAGAACTGTGTGCCGCTCTGCCAGCAGAAATAGTCAGAGAAGTCGTAACAGATGCTCGCATCTAACATAGTCAGAGCTTTCCAACTTGAAAGATCTCTGTGTTGTACCTCAAAATAAAGGGATAAGTCTGAAAGCATAAGTAGAATTCACACTTCACATTTGCCCGGGATAGAGTGCCGGGGCTGAACATTGCCTGCTGTGCAAACAGCCAGGAACTGGAAGCGGTGCAGGGAGCGCCGCTGTCAGACGCGATGTGGGAGCAGGAGGCACAGGTCCGCGCCCCTGGGAAGGCGGGGAAACTGGCAAGGTAAGTCCAGCACTCGCCCTGCCTTTGCCCAGGAGGCAGACTCTGGATCTGAAGGGTCAAAGAGAAGCAGACAGAAGGAGGAGCAGGAATGTGTGTGCAGGAGAGAAGTCAGGCAACAGACTCAGCCCCAGAAGTGACAGAGATGGAGGAATTAGTGGACAAAGATTTTAAAATATTAATTAAAAACAGACCCAAGTATTTAAACAAAACCTTGAACACAGTGAAGAGAGAAACAGAACGAGAAAAGGACTCAACAGCCTAGCGCACAGTAATATATTATCTGGAAGGGAAATTTCACTGGTGGGCCGACAGAGCTGGCACTGCAGAAGATCACTGACTATGAAGAAAAGGCATCGCAAATATCCAAACGACCATCGGGGGGCAGAACACCAAACCTAACATCCAAATGACCGTCAGGGGCAGAACACCGAACCTAATATCCAAATGACCGTTGGGGGGCAG